>NC_081529.1:12889174-13202744 GCF_030273125.1 Centropristis striata | reverse complement strand
AACAGCCTTATTTCAGCGAGAGAAGAACAATTCAAGTCAATCATTCAAACTAATGATGATGAATCAATAAATCACTACAGTATTGAATATCAGTCAAAATGCGTGTTTCCTGCTTGAAATGAGTTGAAATCACAAGAAAATAGTCAAAATGATATTTTGGTCTTACAGTGTTAAAACATGAGTGCTTCTGGCAAAAACAGCCTTATTTCAGCGAGAGAAGAACAATTCAAGTCAATCATTCAAACTAATGATGATGAATCAATAAATCACTACAGGGATTGAATATCAGTCAAAATGCATGTTTCCTGCTTTTAATGAGTTGAAATCACAAGAAAATAGTCAAAATGATATTTTGGTCTTACAGTGTTAAAACATGACTGCTTCTGGCAAAAACAGCCTTATTTCAGCGAGAGAAGAACAATTCAAGTCAATCATTCAAACTAATGATGATGAATCAATAAATCACTACAGTATTGAATATCAGTCAAAATGCGTGTTTCCTGCTTGAAATGAGTTGAAATCACAAGAAAATAGTCAAAATGATATTTGGGTCTTACAGTGTTAAAACATGACTGCTTCTGGCAAAAACAGCCTTATTTCAGCGAGAGAAGAACAATTCAAGTCAATCATTCAAACTAATGATGATGAATCAATAAATCACTACAGGGATTGAATATCAGTCAAAATGCATGTTTCCTGCTTTTAATGAGTTGAAATCACAAGAAAATAGTCAAAATGATATTTTGGTCTTACAGTGTTAAAACATGACTGCTTCTGGCAAAAACAGCCTTATTTCAGCGAGAGAAGAACAATTCAAGTCAATCATTCAAACTTATGATGATGAATCAATAAATCACTACAGGGATTGAATATCAGTCAAAATGCGTGTTTCATGCTTGAAATGAGTTGAAATCACAAGAAAATAGTGAAAATGATATTTGGGTCTTACAGTGTTAAAACATGACTGCTTCTGGCAAAAACAGCCTTATTTCGGTGAGAGAAGAACAATTCAAGTCAATCATTCAAACTAATGATGATGAATCAATAAATCACTACAGGGATTGAATATCAGTCAAAATGCGTGTTTCATGCTTGAAATGAGTTGAAATCACAAGAAAATAGTCAAAATGATATTTGGGTCTTACAGTGTTAAAACATGACTGCTTCTGGCAAAAACAGCCTTATTTCAGCGAGAG
This sequence comes from Centropristis striata, assembly GCF_030273125.1. Taxonomy (NCBI): domain Eukaryota; kingdom Metazoa; phylum Chordata; class Actinopteri; order Perciformes; family Serranidae; genus Centropristis; species Centropristis striata. The sequence continues at coordinate 13,201,548 of NC_081529.1, read as the reverse complement.
AAGAACAATTCAAGTCAATCATTCAAACTAATGATGATGAATCAATAAATCACTACAGGGATTGAATATCAGTCAAAATGCATGTTTCCTGCTTTTAATGAGTTGAAATCACAAGAAAATAGTCAAAATGATATTTTGGTCTTACAGTGTTAAAACATGACTGCTTCTGGCAAAAACAGCCTTATTTCAGCGAGAGAAGAACAATTCAAGTCAATCATTCAAACTAATGATGATGAATCAATAAATCACTACAGGGATTGAATATCAGTCAAAATGCGTGTTTCATGCTTGAAATGAGTTGAAATCACAAGAAAATAGTCAAAATGATATTTGGGTCTTACAGTGTTAAAACATGACTGCTTCTGGCAAAAACAGCCTTATTTCAGCGAGAGAAGAACAATTCAAGTCAATCATTCAAACTAATGATGATGAATCAATAAATCACTACAGTATTGAATATCAGTCAAAATGCGTGTTTCCTGCTTGAAATGAGTTGAAATCACAAGAAAATAGTCAAAATGATATTTTGGTCTTACAGTGTTAAAACATGAGTGCTTCTGGCAAAAACAGCCTTATTTCAGCGAGAGAAGAACAATTCAAGTCAATCATTCAAACTAATGATGATGAATCAATAAATCACTACAGGGATTGAATATCAGTCAAAATGCATGTTTCCTGCTTTTAATGAGTTGAAATCACAAGAAAATAGTCAAAATGATATTTTGGTCTTACAGTGTTAAAACATGACTGCTTCTGGCAAAAACAGCCTTATTTCAGCGAGAGAAGAACAATTCAAGTCAATCATTCAAACTAATGATGATGAATCAATAAATCACTACAGTATTGAATATCAGTCAAAATGCGTGTTTCCTGCTTGAAATGAGTTGAAATCACAAGAAAATAGTCAAAATGATATTTGGGTCTTACAGTGTTAAAACATGACTGCTTCTGGCAAAAACAGCCTTATTTCAGCGAGAGAAGAACAATTCAAGTCAATCATTCAAACTAATGATGATGAATCAATAAATCACTACAGTATTGAATATCAGTCAAAATGCGTGTTTCCTGCTTGAAATGAGTTGAAATCACAAGAAAATAGTCAAAATGATATTTTGGTCTTACAGTGTTAAAACATGACTGCTTCTGGCAAAAACAGCCTTATTTCAGCGAGAGAAGAACAATTCAAGTCAATCATTCAAACTAATGATGATGAATCAATAAATCACTACAGGGATTGAATATCAGTCAAAATGCGTGTTTCATGCTTGAAATGAGTTGAAATCACAAGAAAATAGTCAAAATGATATTTGGGTCTTACAGTGTTAAAACATGACTGCTTCTGGCAAAAACAGCCTTATTTCAGCGAGAGAAGAACAATTCAAGTCAATCATTCAAACTAATGATGATGAATCAATAAATCACTACAGGGATTGAATATCAGTCAAAATGCGTGTTTCATGCTTTTAATGAGTTGAAATCACAAGAAAATAGTCAAAATGATATTTTGGTCTTACAGTGTTAAAACATGACTGCTTCTGGCAAAAACAGCCTTATTTCAGCGAGAGAAGAACAATTCAAGTCAATCATTCAAACTAATGATGATGAATCAATAAATCACTACAGGGATTGAATATCAGTCAAAATGCGTGTTTCATGCTTGAAATGAGTTGAAATCACAAGAAAATAGTCAAAATGATATTTGGGTCTTACAGTGTTAAAACATGACTGCTTCTGGCAAAAACAGCCTTATTTCAGCGAGAGAAGAACAATTCAAGTCAATCATTCAAACTAATGATGATGAATCAATAAATCACTACAGTATTGAATATCAGTCAAAATGCGTGTTTCCTGCTTGAAATGAGTTGAAATCACAAGAAAATAGTCAAAATGATATTTGGGTCTTACAGTGTTAAAACATGACTGCTTCTGGCAAAAACAGCCTTATTTCAGCGAGAGAAGAACAATTCAAGTCAATCATTCAAACTAATGATGATGAATCAATAAATCACTACAGTATTGAATATCAGTCAAAATGCGTGTTTCCTGCTTGAAATGAGTTGAAATCACAAGAAAATAGTCAAAATGATATTTGGGTCTTACAGTGTTAAAACATGACTGCTTCTGGCAAAAACAGCCTTATTTCAGCGAGAGAAGAACAATTCAAGTCAATCATTCAAACTTATGATGATGAATCAATAAATCACTACAGGGATTGAATATCAGTCAAAATGCGTGTTTCATGCTTGAAATGAGTTGAAATCACAAGAAAATAGTCAAAATGATATTTGGGTCTTACAGTGTTAAAACATGACTGCTTCTGGCAAAAACAGCCTTATTTCAGCGAGAGAAGAACAATTCAAGTCAATCATTCAAACTAATGATGATGAATCAATAAATCACTACAGGGATTGAATATCAGTCAAAATGCATGTTTCCTGCTTTTAATGAGTTGAAATCACAAGAAAATAGTCAAAATGATATTTTGGTCTTACAGTGTTAAAACATGACTGCTTCTGGCAAAAACAGCCTTATTTCAGCGAGAGAAGAACAATTCAAGTCAATCATTCAAACTAATGATGATGAATCAATAAATCACTACAGTATTGAATATCAGTCAAAATGCGTGTTTCCTGCTTGAAATGAGTTGAAATCACAAGAAAATAGTCAAAATGATATTTGGGTCTTACAGTGTTAAAACATGACTGCTTCTGGCAAAAACAGCCTTATTTCAGCGAGAGAAGAACAATTCAAGTCAATCATTCAAACTAATGATGATGAATCAATAAATCACTACAGGGATTGAATATCAGTCAAAATGCATGTTTCCTGCTTTTAATGAGTTGAAATCACAAGAAAATAGTCAAAATGATATTTTGGTCTTACAGTGTTAAAACATGACTGCTTCTGGCAAAAACAGCCTTATTTCAGCGAGAGAAGAACAATTCAAGTCAATCATTCAAACTTATGATGATGAATCAATAAATCACTACAGGGATTGAATATCAGTCAAAATGCGTGTTTCATGCTTGAAATGAGTTGAAATCACAAGAAAATAGTGAAAATGATATTTGGGTCTTACAGTGTTAAAACATGACTGCTTCTGGCAAAAACAGCCTTATTTCGGTGAGAGAAGAACAATTCAAGTCAATCATTCAAACTAATGATGATGAATCAATAAATCACTACAGGGATTGAATATCAGTCAAAATGCGTGTTTCATGCTTGAAATGAGTTGAAATCACAAGAAAATAGTCAAAATGATATTTGGGTCTTACAGTGTTAAAACATGACTGCTTCTGGCAAAAACAGCCTTATTTCAGCGAGAGAAGAACAATTCAAGTCAATCATTCAAACTAATGATGATGAATCAATAAATCACTACAGGGATTGAATATCAGTCAAAATGCATGTTTCCTGCTTTTAATGAGTTGAAATCACAAGAAAATAGTCAAAATGATATTTTGGTCTTACAGTGTTAAAACATGACTGCTTCTGGCAAAAACAGCCTTATTTCAGCGAGAGAAGAACAATTCAAGTCAATCATTCAAACTAATGATGATGAATCAATAAATCACTACAGGGATTGAATATCAGTCAAAATGCGTGTTTCATGCTTGAAATGAGTTGAAATCACAAGAAAATAGTCAAAATGATATTTGGGTCTTACAGTGTTAAAACATGACTGCTTCTGGCAAAAACAGCCTTATTTCAGCGAGAGAAGAACAATTCAAGTCAATCATTCAAACTAATGATGATGAATCAATAAATCACTACAGTATTGAATATCAGTCAAAATGCGTGTTTCCTGCTTGAAATGAGTTGAAATCACAAGAAAATAGTCAAAATGATATTTTGGTCTTACAGTGTTAAAACATGAGTGCTTCTGGCAAAAACAGCCTTATTTCAGCGAGAGAAGAACAATTCAAGTCAATCATTCAAACTAATGATGATGAATCAATAAATCACTACAGGGATTGAATATCAGTCAAAATGCATGTTTCCTGCTTTTAATGAGTTGAAATCACAAGAAAATAGTCAAAATGATATTTTGGTCTTACAGTGTTAAAACATGACTGCTTCTGGCAAAAACAGCCTTATTTCAGCGAGAGAAGAACAATTCAAGTCAATCATTCAAACTAATGATGATGAATCAATAAATCACTACAGTATTGAATATCAGTCAAAATGCGTGTTTCCTGCTTGAAATGAGTTGAAATCACAAGAAAATAGTCAAAATGATATTTGGGTCTTACAGTGTTAAAACATGACTGCTTCTGGCAAAAACAGCCTTATTTCAGCGAGAGAAGAACAATTCAAGTCAATCATTCAAACTAATGATGATGAATCAATAAATCACTACAGTATTGAATATCAGTCAAAATGCGTGTTTCCTGCTTGAAATGAGTTGAAATCACAAGAAAATAGTCAAAATGATATTTTGGTCTTACAGTGTTAAAACATGACTGCTTCTGGCAAAAACAGCCTTATTTCAGCGAGAGAAGAACAATTCAAGTCAATCATTCAAACTAATGATGATGAATCAATAAATCACTACAGGGATTGAATATCAGTCAAAATGCGTGTTTCATGCTTGAAATGAGTTGAAATCACAAGAAAATAGTCAAAATGATATTTGGGTCTTACAGTGTTAAAACATGACTGCTTCTGGCAAAAACAGCCTTATTTCAGCGAGAGAAGAACAATTCAAGTCAATCATTCAAACTAATGATGATGAATCAATAAATCACTACAGGGATTGAATATCAGTCAAAATGCGTGTTTCATGCTTTTAATGAGTTGAAATCACAAGAAAATAGTCAAAATGATATTTTGGTCTTACAGTGTTAAAACATGACTGCTTCTGGCAAAAACAGCCTTATTTCAGCGAGAGAAGAACAATTCAAGTCAATCATTCAAACTAATGATGATGAATCAATAAATCACTACAGGGATTGAATATCAGTCAAAATGCGTGTTTCATGCTTGAAATGAGTTGAAATCACAAGAAAATAGTCAAAATGATATTTGGGTCTTACAGTGTTAAAACATGACTGCTTCTGGCAAAAACAGCCTTATTTCAGCGAGAGAAGAACAATTCAAGTCAATCATTCAAACTAATGATGATGAATCAATAAATCACTACAGTATTGAATATCAGTCAAAATGCGTGTTTCCTGCTTGAAATGAGTTGAAATCACAAGAAAATAGTCAAAATGATATTTGGGTCTTACAGTGTTAAAACATGACTGCTTCTGGCAAAAACAGCCTTATTTCAGCGAGAGAAGAACAATTCAAGTCAATCATTCAAACTAATGATGATGAATCAATAAATCACTACAGTATTGAATATCAGTCAAAATGCGTGTTTCCTGCTTGAAATGAGTTGAAATCACAAGAAAATAGTCAAAATGATATTTGGGTCTTACAGTGTTAAAACATGACTGCTTCTGGCAAAAACAGCCTTATTTCAGCGAGAGAAGAACAATTCAAGTCAATCATTCAAACTTATGATGATGAATCAATAAATCACTACAGGGATTGAATATCAGTCAAAATGCGTGTTTCATGCTTGAAATGAGTTGAAATCACAAGAAAATAGTCAAAATGATATTTGGGTCTTACAGTGTTAAAACATGACTGCTTCTGGCAAAAACAGCCTTATTTCAGCGAGAGAAGAACAATTCAAGTCAATCATTCAAACTAATGATGATGAATCAATAAATCACTACAGGGATTGAATATCAGTCAAAATGCATGTTTCCTGCTTTTAATGAGTTGAAATCACAAGAAAATAGTCAAAATGATATTTTGGTCTTACAGTGTTAAAACATGACTGCTTCTGGCAAAAACAGCCTTATTTCAGCGAGAGAAGAACAATTCAAGTCAATCATTCAAACTAATGATGATGAATCAATAAATCACTACAGTATTGAATATCAGTCAAAATGCGTGTTTCCTGCTTGAAATGAGTTGAAATCACAAGAAAATAGTCAAAATGATATTTGGGTCTTACAGTGTTAAAACATGACTGCTTCTGGCAAAAACAGCCTTATTTCAGCGAGAGAAGAACAATTCAAGTCAATCATTCAAACTAATGATGATGATGAATCAATAAATCACTACAGTATTGAATATCAGTCAAAATGCGTGTTTCCTGCTTGAAATGAGTTGAAATCACAAGAAAATAGTCAAAATGATATTTGGGGTCTTACAGTGTTAAAACATGACTGCTTCTGGCAAAAACAGCCTTATTTCAGCGAGAGAAGAACAATTCAAGTCAATCATTCAAACTTATGATGATGAATCAATAAATCACTACAGGGATTGAATATCAGTCAAAATGCGTTGTTCATGCTTGAAATGAGTTGAAATCACAAGAAAATAGTCAAAATGATATTTGGGTCTTACAGTGTTAAAACATGACTGCTTCTGGCAAAAACAGCCTTATTTTCAGCGAGAGAAGAACAATTCAAGTCAATCATTCAAACTAATGATGATGAATCAATAAATCACTACAGGGATTGAATATCAGTCAAAATGCATGTTTCCTGCTTTTAATGAGTTGAAATCACAAGAAAATAGTCAAAATGATATTTTGGTCTTACAGTGTTAAAACATGACTGCTTCTGGCAAAAACAGCCTTATTTCAGCGAGAGAAGAACAATTCAAGTCAATCATTCAAACTAATGATGATGAATCAATAAATCACTACAGTATTGAATATCAGTCAAAATGCGTGTTTCCTGCTTGAAATGAGTTGAAATCACACAAGAAAATAGTCAAAATGATATTTGGGTCTTACAGTGTTAAAACATGACTGCTTCTGGCAAAAACAGCCTTATTTCAGCGAGAGAAGAACAATTCAAGTCAATCATTCAAACTAATGATGATGAATCAATAAATCACTACAGTATTGAATATCAGTCAAAATGCGTGTTTCCTGCTTGAAATGAGTTGAAATCACAAGAAAATAGTCAAAATGATATTTTGGTCTTACAGTGTTAAAACATGAGTGCTTCTGGCAAAAACAGCCTTATTTCAGCGAGAGGAAGAACAATTCAAGTCAATCATTCAAACTAATGATGATGAATCAATAAATCACTACAGGGATTGAATATCAGTCAAAATGCATGTTTCCTGCTTTTAATGAGTTGAAATCACAAGAAAATAGTCAAAATGATATTTTGGTCTTACAGTGTTAAAAACATGACTGCTTCTGGCAAAAACAGCCTTATTTCAGCGAGAGAAGAACAATTCAAGTCAATCATTCAAAACTAATGATGATGAATCAATAAATCACTACAGGGATTGAATATCAGTCAAAATGCGTGTTTCATGCTTGAAATGAGTTGAAATCACAAGAAAATAGTCAAAATGATATTTTGGGTCTTACAGTGTTAAAACATGACTGCTTCTGGCAAAAACAGCCTTATTTCAGCGAGAGAAGAACAAATTCAAGTCAATCATTCAAACTAATGATGATGAATCAATAAATCACTACAGTATTGAATATCAGGTCAAAATGCGTGTTTCCTGCTTTTAATGAGTTGAAATCACAAGAAAATAGTCAAAATGATATTTTGGTCTTACAGTGTTAAAACATGACTGCTTCTGGCAAAAACAGCCTTATTTCAGCGAGAGAAGAACAATTCAAGTCAATCATTCAAACTAATGATGATGAATCAATAAATCACTACAGGGATTGAATATCAGTCAAAATGCGTGTTTCATGCTTGAAATGAGTTGAAATCACAAGAAAATAGTCAAAATGATATTTGGGTCTTACAGTGTTAAAACATGACTGCTTCTGGCAAAAACAGCCTTATTTCAGCGAGAGAAGAACAATTCAAGTCAATCATTCAAACTAATGATGATGAATCAATAAATCACTACAGTATTGAATATCAGTCAAAATGCGTGTTTCCTGCTTGAAATGAGTTGAAATCACAAGAAAATAGTCAAAATGATATTTGGGTCTTACAGTGTTAAAACAATGACTGCTTCTGGCAAAAACAGCCTTATTTCAGCGAGAGAAGAACAATTCAAGTCAATCATTCAAACTAATGATGATGAATCAATAAATCACTACAGTATTGAATATCAGTCAAAATGCGTGTTTCCTGCTTGAAATGAGTTGAAATCACAAGAAAATAGTCAAAATGATATTTGGGTCTTACAGTGTTAAAACATGACTGCTTCTGGCAAAAACAGCCTTATTTCGGCGAGAGGAAGAACAATTCAAGTCAATCATTCAAACTAATGATGATGAATCAATAAATCAATACAGGGATTGAATATCAGTCAAAATGCGTGTTTCATGCTTGAAATGAGTTGAAATCACAAGAAAATAGTCAAAATGATATTTGGGTCTTACAGTGTTAAAACATGACTGCTTCTGGCAAAAACAGCCTTATTTCGGCGAGAGAAGAACAATTCAAGTCAATCATTCAAACTAATGATGATGAATCAATAAATCACTACAGGGATTGAATATCAGTCAAAATGCACGTTTCCTGCTTTCAATGAGTTGAAATCACAAGAAAACAGTCAAAATGATATTTGGGTCTTACAGTGTTAAAACATGACTGCTTCTGGCAAAAACAGCCTTATTTCGGCGAGAGAAGAACAATTCAAGTCAATCATTCAAACTAATGATGATGAATCAATAAATCACTACAGGGATTGAATATCAGTCAAAATGCACGTTTCCTGCTTGAAATGAGTTGAAATCACAAGAAAATAGTCAAAATGATATTTGGGTCTTACAGTGTTAAAACATGACTGCTTCTGGCAAAAACAGCCTTATTTCGGCGAGAGAAGAACAATTCAAGTCAATCATTCAAACTAATGATGATGAATCAATAAATCACTACAGGGATTGAATATCAGTCAAAATGCGTGTTTCCTGCTTGAAATGAGCTGAAATCACAAGAAAATAGTCAAAATGATATTTGGGTCTTACAGTGTTAAAACATGACTGCTTCTGGCAAAAACAGCCTTATTTCGGCGAGAGAAGAACAATTCAAGTCAATCATTCAAACTAATGATGATGAATCAATAAATCACTACAGGGATTGAATATCAGTCAAAATGCACGTTTCCTGCTTTCAATGAGTTGAAATCACAAGAAAACAGTCAAAATGATATTTGGGTCTTACAGTGTTAAAACATGACTGCTTCTGGCAAAAACAGCCTTATTTCGGCGAGAGAAGAACAATTCAAGTCAATCATTCAAACTAATCATGATGAATCAATAAATCACTACAGGGATTGAATATCAGTCAAAATGCACGTTTCCTGCTTTCAATGAGTTGAAATCACAAGAAAACAGTCAAAATGATATTTGGGTCTTACAGTGTTAAAACATGACTGCTTCTGGCAAAAACAGCCTTATTTCGGCGAGAGAAGAACAATTCAAGTCAATCATTCAAACTAATGATGATGAATCAATAAATCACTACAGGGATTGAATATCAGTCAAAATGCACGTTTCCTGCTTTTAATGAGTTGAAATCACAAGAAAATAGTCAAAATGATATTTGGGTCTTACAGTGTTAAAACATGACTGCTTCTGGCAAAAACAGCCTTATTTCAGCGAGAGAAGAACAATTCAAGTCAATCATTCAAACTAATGATGATGAATCAATAAATCACTACAGGGATTGAATATCAGTCAAAATGCGTGTTTCATGCTTGAAATGAGTTGAAATCACAAGAAAAGAGTCAAAATGATATTTGGGTGTCTTACAGTGTTAAAACATGACTGCTTCTGGCAAAAACAGCCTTATTTCGGCGAGAGAAGAACAATTCAAGTCAATCATTCAAAGTAATGATGATGAATCAATAAATCACTACAGGGATTGAATATCAGTCAAAATGCGTGTTTCCTGCTTGAAATGAGTTGAAATCACAAGAAAAGAGTCAAAATGATATTTGGGTCTTACAGTGTTAAAACATGACTGCTTGTGGCAAAAACAGCCTTATTTCGGCGAGAGAAGAACAATTCAAGTCAATCATTCAAACTAATGATCATGAATCAATAAATCACTAGAGGGATTGAATATCAGTCAAAATGCGTGTTTCCTGCTTGAAATGAGTTGAAATCACAAGAAAATAGTCAAAATGATATTTGGGTCTTACAGTGTTAAAACATGACTGCTTCTGGCAAAAACAGCCTTATTTCGGCGAGAGAAGAACTATTCAAGTCAATCATTCAAACTAATGATGATGAATCAATAAATCACTACAGGGATTGAATATCAATCAAAATGCGTGTTTCCTGCTTGAAATGAGCTGAAATCACAAGAAAATAGTCAAAATGATATTTGGGTCTTACAGTGTTAAAACATGACTGCTTCTGGCAAAAACAGCCTTATTTCGGCAAGAGAAGAACAATTCAAGTCAATCATTCAAACTAATGATGATGAATCAATAAATCACTACAGGGATTGAATATCAGTCAAAATGCACGTTTCCTGCTTTCAATGATTTGAAATCACAAGAAAACAGTCAAAATGATATTTGGGTCTTACAGTGTTAAAACATGACTGCTTGTGGCAAAAACAGCATTATTTCGGCGAGAGAAGAACAATTCAAGTCAATCATTCAAACTAATGATGATGAATCAATAAATCACTACAGGGATTGAATATCAGTCAAAATGCACGTTTCCTGCTTTTAATGAGTTGAAATCACAAGAAAACAGTCAAAATGATATTTGGGTCTTACAGTGTTAAAACATGACTGCTTGTGGCAAAAACAGCCTTATTTCGGCGAGAGAAGAACAATTCAAGTCAATCATTCAAACTAATGATGATGAATCAATAAATCACTACAGGGATTGAATATCAGTCAAAATGCGTGTTTCCTGCTTGAAATGAGTTGAAATCACAAGAAAATAGTCAAAATGATATTTGGGTCTTACAGTGTTAAAACATGACTGCTTCTGGCAAAAACAGCCTTATTTCGGCGAGAGAAGAACAATTCAAGTCAATGATTCAAACTAATGATGATGAATCAATAATTTACTACAGGGATTGAATATCAGTCAAAATGCATGTTTCCTGCTTGAAATGAGTTGAAATCACAAGAAAATAGTCAAAATGATATTTGGGTCTTACAGTGTTAAAACATGACTGCTTGTGGCAAAAACAGCCTTATTTCGGCGAGAGAAGAACAATTCAAGTCAATCATTCAAACTAATGATGATGAATCAATAAATCACTACAGGGATTGAATATCAGTCAAAATGCATGTTTCCTGCTTTTAATGAGTTGAAATCACAAGAAAATAGTCAAAATGATATTTGGGTCTTACAGTGTTAAAACATGACTGCTTCTGGCAAAAACAGCCTTATTTCGGCGAGAGAAGAACAATTCAAGTCAATCATTCAAAGTAATGATGATGAATCAATAAATCACTACGGGGATTGAATATCAGTCAAAATGCATGTTTCCTGCTTGAAATGAGCTGAAATCACAAGAAAATAGTCAAAATGATATTTGGGTCTTACAGTGTTAAAACATGACTGCTTCTGGCAAAAACAGCCTTATTTCGGCGAGAGAAGAACAATTCAAGTCAATCATTCAAACTAATGATGATGAATCAATAAATCACTACAGGGATTGAATATCAGTCAAAATGCGTGTTTCCTGCTTGAAATGAGTTGAAATCACAAGAAAACAGTCAAAATGATATTTGGGTCTTACAGTGTTAAAACATGACTGCTTCTGGCAAAAACAGCCTTATTTCGGCGAGAGAAGAACAATTCAAGTCAATCATTCAAACTAATGATGATGAATCAATAAATCACTACAGGGATTGAATATCAGTCAAAATGCGTGTTTCCTGCTTGAAATGAGCTGAAATCACAAGAAAATAGTCAAAATGATATTTGGGTCTTACAGTGTTAAAACATGACTGCTTCTGGCAAAAACAGCCTTATTTCGGCGAGAGAAGAACAATTCAAGTCAATCATTCAAACTAATGATGATGAATCAATAAATCACTACAGGGATTGAATATCAGTCAAAATGCACGTTTCCTGCTTTCAATGAGTTGAAATCACAAGAAAACAGTCAAAATGATATTTGGGTCTTACAGTGTTAAAACATGACTGCTTCTGGCAAAAACAGCCTTATTTCGGCGAGAGAAGAACAATTCAAGTCAATCATTCAAACTAATGATGATGAATCAATAAATCACTACAGGGATTGAATATCAGTCAAAATGCACGTTTCCTGCTTTTAATGAGTTGAAATCACAAGAAAATAGTCAAAATGATATTTGGGTCTTACAGTGTTAAAACATGACTGCTTCTGGCAAAAACAGCCTTATTTCAGCGAGAGAAGAACAATTCAAGTCAATCATTCAAACTAATGATGATGAATCAATAAATCACTACAGGGATTGAATATCAGTCAAAATGCGTGTTTCATGCTTGAAATGAGTTGAAATCACAAGAAAAGAGTCAAAATGATATTTGGGTCTTACAGTGTTAAAACATGACTGCTTCTGGCAAAAACAGCCTTATTTCGGCGAGAGAAGAACAATTCAAGTCAATCATTCAAAGTAATGATGATGAATCAATAAATCACTACAGGGATTGAATATCAGTCAAAATACATGTTTCCTGTTTTTAATGAGTTGAAATCACAAGAAAACAGTCAAAATGATATTTGGGTCTTACAGTGTTAAAACATGACTGCTTGTGGCAAAAACAGCCTTATTTCGGCGAGAGAAGAACAATTCAAGTCAATCATTCAAACTAATGATCATGAATCAATAAATCACTAGAGGGATTGAATATCAGTCAAAATGCGTGTTTCCTGCTTGAAATGAGTTGAAATCACAAGAAAATAGTCAAAATGATATTTGGGTCTTACAGTGTTAAAACATGACTGCTTCTGGCAAAAACAGCCTTATTTCGGCGAGAGAAGAACTATTCAAGTCAATCATTCAAACTAATGATGATGAATCAATAAATCACTACAGGGATTGAATATCAGTCAAAATGCACGTTTCCTGCTTTCAATGATTTGAAATCACAAGAAAACAGTCAAAATGATATTTGGGTCTTACAGTGTTAAAACATGACTGCTTGTGGCAAAAACAGCATTATTTCGGCGAGAGAAGAACAATTCAAGTCAATCATTCAAACTAATGATGATGAATCAATAAATCACTACAGGGATTGAATATCAGTCAAAATGCACGTTTCCTGCTTTTAATGAGTTGAAATCACAAGAAAACAGTCAAAATGATATTTGGGTCTTACAGTGTTAAAACATGACTGCTTGTGGCAAAAACAGCCTTATTTCGGCGAGAGAAGAACAATTCAAGTCAATCATTCAAACTAATGATGATGAATCAATAAATCACTACAGGGATTGAATATCAGTCAAAATGCGTGTTTCCTGCTTGAAATGAGTTGAAATCACAAGAAAACAGTCAAAATGATATTTGGGTCTTACAGTGTTAAAACATGACTGCTTCTGGCAAAAACAGCCTTATTTCGGCGAGAGAAGAACAATTCAAGTCAATCATTCAAACTAATGATGATGAATCAATAAATCACTACAGGGATTGAATATCAGTCAAAATGCGTGTTTCCTGCTTGAAATGAGCTGAAATCACAAGAAAATAGTCAAAATGATATTTGGGTCTTACAGTGTTAAAACATGACTGCTTCTGGCAAAAACAGCCTTATTTCGGCGAGAGAAGAACAATTCAAGTCAATCATTCAAACTAATGATGATGAATCAATAAATCACTACAGGGATTGAATATCAGTCAAAATGCACGTTTCCTGCTTTCAATGAGTTGAAATCACAAGAAAACAGTCAAAATGATATTTGGGTCTTACAGTGTTAAAACATGACTGCTTCTGGCAAAAACAGCCTTATTTCGGCGAGAGAAGAACAATTCAAGTCAATCATTCAAACTAATGATGATGAATCAATAAATCACTACAGGGATTGAATATCAGTCAAAATGCGTGTTTCCTGCTTGAAATGAGTTGAAATCACAAGAAAACAGTCAAAATGATATTTGGGTCTTACAGTGTTAAAACATGACTGCTTCTGGCAAAAACAGCCTTATTTCGGCGAGAGAAGAACAATTCAAGTCAATCATTCAAACTAATGATGATGAATCAATAAATCACTACAGGGATTGAATATCAGTCAAAATGCACGTTTCCTGCTTTTAATGAGTTGAAATCACAAGAAAACAGTCAAAATGATATTTGGGTCTTACAGTGTTAAAACATGACTGCTTGTGGCAAAAACAGCCTTATTTCGGCGAGAGAAGAACAATTCAAGTCAATCATTCAAACTAATGATGATGAATCAATAAATCACTACAGGGATTTAATATCAGTCAAAATGCGTGTTTCCTGCTTGAAATGAGTTGAAATCACAAGAAAATAGTCAAAATGATATTTGGGTCTTACAGTGTTAAAACATGACTGCTTGTGGCAAAAACAGCCTTATTTCGGCGAGAGAAGAACAATTCAAGTCAATCATTCAAACTAATGATGATGAATCAATAAATCACTACAGGGATTGAATATCAGTCAAAATGCATGTTTCCTGCTTTTAATGAGTTGAAATCACAAGAAAATAGTCAAAATGATATTTGGGTCTTACAGTGTTAAAACATGACTGCTTCTGGCAAAAACAGCCTTATTTCGGCGAGAGAAGAACAATTCAAGTCAATCATTCAAACTAATGATGATGAATCAATAAATCACTACAGGGATTGAATATCAGTCAAAATGCACGTTTCCTGCTTTTAATGAGTTGAAATCACAAGAAAACAGTCAAAATGATATTTGGGTCTTACAGTTTTAAAACATGACTGCTTGTGGCAAAAACAGCCTTATTTCGGCGAGAGAAGAACTATTCAAGTCAATCATTCAAAGTAATGATGATGAATCAATAAATCACTACAGGGAGTGAATATCAGTCAAAATGCGTGTTTCCTGCTTGAAATGAGTTGAAATCACAAGAAAATAGTCAAAATGATATTTGGGTCTTACAGTGTTAAAACATGACTGCTTCTGGCAAAAACAGCCTTATTTCGGCGAGAGAAGAACTATTCAAGTCAATCATTCAAACTAATGATGATGAATCAATAAATCACTACAGGGATTGAATATCAGTCAAAATGCGTGTTTCCTGCTTGAAATGAGCTGAAATCACAAGAAAATAGTCAAAATGATATTTGGGTCTTACAGTGTTAAAACATGACTGCTTCTGGCAAAAACAGCCTTATTTCGGCAAGAGAAGAACAATTCAAGTCAATCATTCAAACTAATGATGATGAATCAATAAATCACTACAGGGATTGAATATCAGTCAAAATGCACGTTTCCTGCTTTCAATGATTTGAAATCACAAGAAAACAGTCAAAATGATATTTGGGTCTTACAGTGTTAAAACATGACTGCTTGTGGCAAAAACAGCATTATTTCGGCGAGAGAAGAACAATTCAAGTCAATCATTCAAACTAATGATGATGAATCAATAAATCACTACAGGGATTTAATATCAGTCAAAATGCGTGTTTCCTGCTTGAAATGAGTTGAAATCACAAGAAAATAGTCAAAATGATATTTGGGTCTTACAGTGTTAAAACATGACTGCTTCTGGCAAAAACAGCCTTATTTCGGCGAGAGAAGAACAATTCAAGTCAATCATTCAAACTAATGATGATGAATCAATAATTCACTACAGGGATTGAATATCAGTCAAAATGCATGTTTCCTGCTTGAAATGAGTTGAAATCACAAGAAAATAGTCAAAATGATATTTGGGTCTTACAGTGTTAAAACATGACTGCTTCTGGCAAAAACAGCCTTATTTCGGCGAGAGAAGAATAATTCAAGTCAATCATTCAAACTAATGATGATGAATCAATAAATCACTACAGGGATTGAATATCAGTCAAAATGCATGTTTCCTGCTTTTAATGAGTTGAAATCACAAGAAAACAGTCAAAATGATATTTGGGTCTTACAGTGTTAAAACATGACTGCTTCTGGCAAAAACAGCCTTATTTCGGCGAGAGAAGAACAATTCAAGTCAATCATTCAAACTAATGATGATGAATCAATAATTTACTACAGGGATTGAATATCAGTCAAAATGCATGTTTCCTGCTTGAAATGAGTTGAAATCACAAGAAAACAGTCAAAATGATATTTGGGTCTTTCAGTGTTAAAACATGACTGCTTGTGGCAAAAACAGCCTTATTTCGGCGAGAGAAGAACAATTCAAGTCAATCATTCAAACTAATGATGATGAATCAATAAATCACTACAGGGATTGAATATCAGTCAAAATGCGTGTTTCATGCTTGAAATGAGTTGAAATCACAAGAAAATAGTCAAAATGATATTTGGGTCTTACAGTGTTAAAACATGACTGCTTCTGGCAAAAACAGCCTTATTTCGGCGAGAGAAGAACAATTCAAGTCAATCATTCAAACTAATGATGATGAATCAATAAATCACTACAGGGATTGAATATCAGTCAAAATGCACGTTTCCTGCTTTTAATGAGTTGAAATCACAAGAAAACAGTCAAAATGATATTTGGGTCTTACAGTGTTAAAACATGACTGCTTGTGGCAAAAACAGCCTTATTTCGGCGAGAGAAGAACAATTCAAGTCAATCATTCAAAGTAATGATGATGAATCAATAAATCACTACAGGGATTGATTATCAGTCAAAATGCATGTTTCCTGTTTTTAATGAGTTGAAATCACAAGAAAATAGTCAAAATGATATTTGCGTCTTACAGTGTTAAAACATGACTGCTTCTGGCAAAAACAGCCTTATTTCGGCGAGAGAAGAACAATTCAAGTCAATCATTCAAACTAATGATGATGAATCAATAAATCACTACAGGGATTGAATATCAGTCAAAATGCGTGTTTCATGCTTGAAATGAGTAGAAATCACAAGAAAAGAGTCAAAATGATATTTGGGTCTTACAGTGTTAAAACATGACTGCTTGTGGCAAAAACAGCCTTATTTCGGCGAGAGAAGAACAATTCAAGTCAATCATTCAAACTAATGATGATGAATCAATAAATCACTACAGGGATTGAATATCAGTCAAAATGCATTTTTCCTGCTTTTAATGAGTTGAAATCACAAGAAAAGAGTCAAAATGATATTTGGGTCTTACAGTGCTAAAACATGACTGCTTCTGGCAAAAACAGCCTTATTTCGGCGAGAGAAGAACAATTCAAGTCAATCATTGAAACTAATCATGATGAATCAATAAATCACTACAGGGATTGAATATCAGTCAAAATGCGTGTTTCCTGCTTGAAATGAGTTGAAATCACAAGAAAATAGTTAAAATGATATTTGGGTCTTACAGTGTTAAAACATGACTGCTTCTGGCAAAAACAGCCTTATTTCGGCGAGAGAAGAACAATTCAAGTCAATCATTCAAACTAATGATGATGAATCAATAATTCACTACAGGGATTGAATATCAGTCAAAATGCATGTTTCCTGCTTGAAATGAGTTGAAATCACAAGAAAATAGTCAAAATGATATTTGGGTCTTACAGTGTTAAAACATGACTGCTTCTGGCAAAAACAGCCTTATTTCGGCGAGAGAAGAACAATTCAAGTCAATCATTCAAACTAATGATGATGAATCAATAAATCACTACAGGGATTGAATATCAGTCAAAATGCATGTTTCCTGCTTTTAATGAGTTGAAATCACAAGAAAACAGTCAAAATGATATTTGGGTCTTACAGTGTTAAAACATGACTGCTTCTGGCAAAAACAGCCTTATTTCGGCGAGAGAAGAACAATTCAAGTCAATCATTCAAACTAATGATGATGAATCAATAAATCACTACCGGGATTGAATATCAGTCAAAATGCGTGTTTCCTGCTTGAAATGAGTTGAAATCACAAGAAAATAGTCAAAATGATATTTGGGTCTTACAGTGTTAAAACATGACTGCTTCTGGCAAAAACAGCCTTATTTCGGCGAGAGAAGAACAATTCAAGTCAATCATTCAAACTAATGATGATGAATCAATAAATCACTACAGGGATTGAATATCAGTCAAAATGCATGTTTCCTGCTTTTAATGAGTTGAAATCACAAGAAAACAGTCAAAATGATATTTGGGTCTTACAGTGTTAAAACATGACTGCTTCTGGCAAAAACAGCCTTATTTCGGCGAGAGAAGAACAATTCAAGTCAATCATTCAAACTAATGATGATGAATCAATAATTTACTACAGGGATTGAATATCAGTCAAAATGCATGTTTCCTGCTTGAAATGAGTTGAAATCACAAGAAAATAGTCAAAATGATATTTGGGTCTTACAGTGTTAAAACATGACTGCTTGTGGCAAAAACAGCCTTATTTCGGCGAGAGAAGAACAATTCAAGTCAATCATTCAAACTAATGATGATGAATCAATAAATCACTACAGGGATTGAATATTAGTCAAAATGCATGTTTCCTGCTTTTAATGAGTTGAAATCACAAGAAAAAAGTCAAAATGATATTTGGGTCTTACATTGTTAAAACATGACTGCTTCTGGCAAAAACAGCCTTATTTCGGCGAGAGAAGAACAATTCAAGTCAATCATTCAAACTAATGATGATGAATCAATAAATCACTACAGGGATTGAATATCAGTCAAAATGCGTGTTTCCTGCTTGAAATGAGTTGAAATCACAAGAAAATAGTCAAAATGATATTTGGGTCTTACAGTGTTAAAACATGACTGCTTCTGGCAAAAACAGCCTTATTTCGGCGAGAGAAGAACAATTCAAGTCAATCATTCAAACTAATGATGATGAATCAATAAATCACTACAGGGATTGAATATCAGTCAAAATGCGTGTTTCATGCTTGAAATGAGTAGAAATCACAAGAAAAGAGTCAAAATGATATTTGGGTCTTACAGTGTTAAAACATGACTGCTTGTGGCAAAAACAGCCTTATTTCGGCGAGAGAAGAACAATTCAAGTCAATCATTCAAACTAATGATGATGAATCAATAAATCACTACAGGGATTGAATATCAGTCAAAATGCATTTTTCCTGCTTTTAATGAGTTGAAATCACAAGAAAAGAGTCAAAATGATATTTGGGTCTTAGAGTGTTAAAACATGACTGCTTCTGGCAAAAACAGCCTTATTTCGGCGAGAGAAGAACAATTCAAGCCAATCATTCAAACTAATGATGATGAATCAATAAATCACTACAGGGATTGAATATCAGTCAAAATGCATTTTTCCTGCTTTTAATGAGTTGAAATCACAAGAAAAGAGTCAAAATGATATTTGGGTCTTACAGTGTTAAAACATGACTGTTTCTGGCAAAAACAGCCTTATTTCGGCGAGAGAAGAACAATTCAAGCCAATCATTCATACTAATGATGATGAATCAATAAATCACTACAGGGATTGAATATCAGTCAAAATGCATGTTTCCTGCTTTTAATGAGTTGAAATCACAAGAAAACAGTCAAAATGATATTTGGGTCTTACAGTGCTAAAACATGACTGCTTCTGGCAAAAACAGCCTTATTTCGGCGAGAGAAGAACAATTCAAGTCAATCATTCAAACTAATGATGATGAATCAATAAATCACTACAGGGATTGAATATCAGTCAAAATGCATGTTTCCTGCTTGAAATGAGTTGAAATCACAAGAAAAGAGTCAAAATGATATTTGGGTCTTACAGTGTTAAAACATGACTGCTTTTGGCAAAAACAGCCTTATTTCGGCGAGAGAAGAACAATTCAAGCCAATCATTCAAACTAATGATGATGAATCAATAAATCACTACAGGGATTGAATATCAGTCAAAATGCATGTTTCCTGCTTTTAATGAGTTGAAATCACAAGAAAAGAGTCAAAATGATATTTGGGTCTTACAGTGTTAAAACATGACTGCTTCTGGCAAAAACAGCCTTATTTCGGCGAGAGAAGAACAATTCAAGCCAATCATTCATACTAATGATGATGAATCAATAAATCACTACAGGGATTGAATATCAGTCAAAATGCATGTTTCCTTCTTGAAATGAGTTGAAATCACAAGAAAAGAGTCAAAATGATATTTGGGTCTTAGAGTGTTAAAACATGACTGCTTGTGGCAAAAACAGCCTTATTTCGGCGAGAGAAGAACAATTCAAGCCAATCATTCAAACTAATGATGATGAATCAATAAATCACTAGAGGGATTGAATATCAGTCAAAATGCATGTTTCCTGCTTTTAATGAGTTGAAATCACAAGAAAAGAGTCAAAATGATATTTGGGTCTTACAGTGTTAAAACATGACTGCTTGTGGCAAAAACAGCCTTATTTCGGCGAGAGAAGAACAATTCAAGCCAATCATTCATACTAATGATGATGAATCAATAAATCACTACAGGGATTGAATATCAGTCAAAATGCATGTTTCCTTCTTGAAATGAGTTGAAATCACAAGAAAAGAGTCAAAATGATATTTGGGTCTTACAGTGTTAAAACATGACTGCTTCTGGCAAAAACAGTTTGATTAAAATAAATTGGTAACTCCACATTAACATAGTCTTTTCATAACATATATTCTTAACACTAACAGCTGTAAAACCATATAATTTACTGCATTTTATAAAGCAATGAAATTCATATTGAGCAGAATTTTTAACATGTACAGCGCTAACATGTTACCTCTCCCCAGTGTACCCAAAAGGATAGAAAATTCCATAAAATTGGGCTTTATCATGTTATACATGAGAGAGACTTTGGGCTATCAGTAGTTGAACATGCCAAATCAATCCACAACAAACTGCCATTCCCCAAATGTAACCTGCACATGCATCACATTGAATCTGTACCATAGCCACAAAAAGAACAGGAAGATGAGGTTGAAAGCCTGTGTCATGTTGCCAGATAGCTTCATACCAAAAAAGATAAACATTCTTCTTCTAGAAAAAAGGGGGTTGTAAATATTTGCTGTATTGCCAGGCCTAAACCAACCTGTTAAAGCGCAAACACAAATCAAATTATTGTCATAGATATGAACCTATCGACTGAGAGTAAATAATCCATTCAAGCCTCCATCATCATGCTACTATTACTATTCAGATTATCTCATCTCTATGTTCCTCTTTACTTTTTCTAGGATCAATATTTGTTCAACAGACTTCTTAAATTATGTTTTACCACCCTAAGAACACCAAATATCTAATTCTCCTATTTTGATCCTATTGTGTATGTGTGTAATGGCATTTCTTTTGAAATCATGACAGTAAAACCCTCAATCAAATGGTATCTTTTATATCTAATAATAATAATAATAATAATGTTACATATGCAATATGAACACAACAATAACCATGTGCAAACAAACCAGAAAAATAGAAAGAAAAAAGTCACAATTTTTCAAATGATACACTGGATGTTTTATGTACTTAAGCTACAGTTATAGAGTGAAACAGAGACTGACACTGACTGAAATGTGTATTGAATATTTTATTTTGAACAATATAATGAACTTTGTATAAATAAGTTTGTAGGAAAAAAACAACAACAGAATCCACGCCGGGGTCGAGGGGGTCAGTTGACAATTCTTACTATAACCTTTGGCAGGTTCCCATGTGTCATCCAACACTTTGCCACTGTCAGGAAAAGAAAACAACAACAACAACAACAACAGCAACACACACACACAGACACAATATAGGTTAACAGGATAACTTAGGTTGTGACATATAAAAGAGAGAGAGAGAGGGTTTCCCGTCCAACACAATTGTTACTACCTACCATGTTGACAGGGCTTCAACACTTCAACACTTCACTTTCACTTCTTCTTTGCCCTGAAAGACATGATTAAACAGACAATTAATTCAGAAAGACACACAAGTTGCATACATAAAGGTGCTGTTAAACATTTGTGTACTATGGAATAGCTCAATGTATTATACAAGTAGTTTACAAAAACGTAACAACCACTACAATACTTGTACCGTCAGCATAGAGTGCAAGTGAGCTCAGGCTCATTTATACATGCTTTGATGCCATTAGTGGCTAGCAAGCAAATCTAGCTGAAGCAGATGTTACTGGATGGGAGGCAGCACCTGACCATCTATCACTCTTTCTGAGCATGATGTCAGGAGGACTTAAACATCAGGAAGGCAGCAAGACCAGGTAGTATCACGTATGTTTCTATTTGTCAGGAACAGGAGGAGTTGGAGCCAAATGCAGACTCTTGTCTGAATTAGTGTAGATCAACCAAGTACAAAAGCTTATGGATAGTCAGGCAGGCACAGTTCAAAACCGGGAAGTCAAAAGAAGCAAACAAAACCACACAGGAAAAGGCTAAATGACTTACATTTACAACTCTCCTGTCAACAATCTCTTCATATTGAAACACTTTCTGAGAGCGGTGTTTTATGCATTCCTGTCTATTTTTCAAATTTACAGTACCATAACGTAAATCTAACCTTTCATTATCCGTTTTTTTGTTGGGACATCTGAGGTAGAAATTGAGGGAGGTGCAGGAAGTGGAGATGTAGAGAAAGATGGAGGAG
The DNA here is from genome assembly GCF_030273125.1 of Centropristis striata. Lineage (NCBI taxonomy): Eukaryota > Metazoa > Chordata > Actinopteri > Perciformes > Serranidae > Centropristis > Centropristis striata. Next base: position 13,178,964 of record NC_081529.1, on the reverse strand, counting down.
GAAACAGAGATGAAGAGGAGGCTGCAGGAAGAATCAGAGATGAAGAGGAGGCTGCAGGAGGAAGTGGAGACAGAGAGGAGGCTGCAGGAGGAAGAAGAGGTGAAGAGGAGGATGCAGGAGGAAGTGGAGACAGAGAGGAGGCTGCAGGAGGAAGTAGAGATGAAGAGGAGGATGCAGGAGGAAGTTGAGACAGAGGGGAGGCTGCAGGAGGAAGCAGAAATGAAGATGAGGATGCAGGAGGCAGCAGAGATGAAGAGGAGGATGCAGGAGGAAGTGGAGACAGAGGGGAGGCTGCAGGAGGAAGCAGAGATGAAGACGAGGATGCAGGAGGAAGTGGAGATGAAGAGGAGGATGCAGGAGGAAGTGGAAACAGAGAGGAGGCTGCAGGAGGAAGCAGAGATGAAGAGGAGGATGCAGGAGGAAGCAGAGATGAGGAGGAGGATGCAGGAGGAAGTGGAGATGAAGAGGAAGATGGAGGAGGAAGTGGAAACAGAGAGGAGGCTGCAGGAGGAAGCAGAGATGAAGAGGAGGATGCAGGAGGAAGCAGAGATGAAGACGAGGATGCAGGAGGAAGTGGAGATGAAGAGGAGGATGCAGGAGGAAGTGGAGACAGAGAGGAGGCTGCAGGAGGAAGCAGAGATGAAGAGGAGGATGCAGGAGGAAGCAGAGATGAGGAGGAGGATGCAGGAGGAAGTGGAGATGAAGAGGAGGATGCAGGAGGAAGTGGAAACAGAGAGGAGGCTGCAGGAGGAAGCAGAGATGAAGAGGAGGATGCAGGAGGAAGTGGAGATGAAGAGGAGGTTGCAGGAGGAAGTGGAAACAGAGAGGAGGCTGCAGGAGGAAGCAGAGAGGAAGAGGAGGAAAAATGTACATTACACATAAACACATAATAAGAAATTATTTGGATATCTTGAGTTAGGTTTTACCAAAGTTACAACTTGTAAATATTGGCATCAAATAAGTCATCTGACACCCTCACTGACACAAATCAATCAATACAAGTGCCCACTGGGATAGTATGAGATCTTTAGTCCTTTTTTACATTGTACATTAATGACTGGAGTATAAATCCAGATAGCTAATAACTTAAATTCTTTCATGACACTGCTTTCCTGACTTTGTAGTGCATAGCATATGACACATCAACCTACTACTGTGACATAGAGTTTTGTACAATGGTGTTGCTAACCACCTCAGGGAGGTTATCAGGTATGCTCTTAAGAAGTATATAAGTGTATAAGAATATTGGTGTTCATAGTGACAATATGTTGATAACATATGTATTTGTTATACTAGAAAGTCTTGGAGAGAATTATCACGTATGGTGTTCGAGAAAATTATTACAATTACATTTTCATATACATGAGTTGGAAAGACCATACTGTATACACAAAAACACACACGCATATTCAAAATTGTCATGGCGGGTACCACCAGAGGTATATATATATATATATATATATATATATATATATATATATATACATATATATATGCCCTGTCTGGGCCAGCACCTAGAAACAGTGAGGATTGTTGTTATTATCGCCTTAATATTCAGACAGATATACAGTGCTAGCCTATAACAGCAGTGGCTACGTTTAAAGTTGCTACGAAAAATTGCTGACCCAATACATAACATTCTCATAACCTTCTGTTATAGTGGTCTGATCACAGTGGAGGAGACCTGGCAGTTTCCTGAGGGAAAAAAAAACATTTTCATGGGGCTATCATGGCTGAGCAAGTAAGTCACACAGTTAGCCTATCTCTCAGATTTCATTTATATATCATTTGATTTTATGCCGGGACCAGTGGGGTAGTAGGATTTTTTTTAGTGGGAGGTATGTTTATGAGTTTCACATAAGTTGTAACAATAGGAACTTTTGTTGGGAACCCTTGTTTAGCTTCGGTTTTCACACGGACATTTTTGAGTGTGACACCACCTGAGTGACGAGACAGAGATTTTGTTTATACCCTGCATGCTGAAGATAATAATAATACGTTTGTAACCTAAGTGGGTGAAACGCCGAGAGAGTGTGTCCTTCTCAGGAAGAGATAACAAACTCACCGCAAGCCCCCCTTGACAGCAAAATTGCAGTTAAAAGTGGGCAGACGGCGTCCCCTAACTACAACCCTGACACACTCATGATGGGGCTGTGCCAGATAAACTGGGACGTCTGGTCAACCCTTAATTTACTTTAATCTGGATTGTTCACGTAAATCTGTTCTTTTAAATCATATTAAAATCCTATTAATTAATTCCATTGATATTCTGTCATTAATTATAGTTCTACTAAATTGAAATTATACTTGCAATTATAACATCAACAATTAGGCCCACATGATAATCCTGCAGTCCTGATATGAAGTAAGCATACAGAAGCGGGTTCAGGTGGGTCTACTCTTGTGCTGCATACATTCTATATTTACATATACAACTTTTTAATAAATAAATAAAACGTTTTTAAAAAATAGAAAGAAAAAATATTTAAAAGATTTAATTTGCATGATTGACTGACTTCTGTTGACTGGTTGTATGTGTATCACAAGAGATACATTGATCTTGACACTTCATTAACTATACTATGTTTTCTTAACAGCTGAGACATCAACTTCTGGAGAGACTTCTGGATAAAATACAATTGGCATTCACCGCAACCCCACTAAATTTGGATTACTTGGAATTTGTTTGTCGCCAGGAGCTGTATCTTCTGCAGGCCCTATCCAACCACATACAAGTACCAACTGCTATCACCCAGGCTTTGCAGGAACTCTTTGAACTTGTGAGAGCACAACTGGAACATCCAGCCCCATGTGTCACAGTGGAGATCACAGGCACCCAAGGACGGCCCAAAATTTTGGTTGACGAACGGCGTTTAAAGGAAATGCTTGATCTCCACCTTCCTGTGCCTTGCATAGCCACACTGATGGGTGTGTCAAGAAGGACAATATATCGCCGAATGAAAGAGAATGAGCTCTCTGTCAGGGAAATGTATAGTCCCATCACTGATGCTGAACTTGACAATTTGGTTTCTTCCATCAAGAATGACTTACCAAATGCAGGCTACAGGATGGTGAAAGGCAGATTGGAATCTCTGGGACACAGAGTTCAGTGGAGACGAGTTGCAGCCTGCATGCACAGAGTTGATTCCATGGGCATCATCTTAAGACTGTCAAGTCTTGGCTGTACGCAGAGTCTACTCTGTACCAGGGCCCTTGTCCCTGGTACATGTGGACACAAATCACAAGTTGATCAGGTTTGTAGTGAAGATTTTATTTTTTAAATTTAACCTGGCAAGTCAATTGACAACCAGTTCTCATTTGTACAATCACTATCAGTCATGGAGGTAAAGGTGATGTGGTATTTCATTTTACATAATGAAATACATAGCATATTTTTATTGTATTAATTGTTTTTCTTAGTACTTTTGCACTGCACATCCTTTAACATCTGTGGGATGACGCTGAGGATGTTCTATGAGTTGGTGGTGGCCAGCGCTATCTTCTTTACTGTTGTGTGCTGGGGCAGTGGTTTGAAGGTAGCCAACGCCAACAGGATTAATAGACTTGTCCGTAAGGCCGGTGATGTTGTGGGGGTGCAGATTGACTCGCTGACTGTGGTGTTGGAAAGGAGGATGCTGTCTAAGGTGTGGGCTATCTTGGACAGTGACTCCCACCCACTCCATGAGGTGCTGAACAGACACAAATCCTAAATGACAGTAAAGTCTAAGTCATATGTTTGCTTCCCAGATACAACATTGTCATATTTGGAGGAATCGATGGTTTTTCCAGAAAGGTAACTTGACTGTTATCAGATTTCCTCTACTGGCTATACTAGCATAGACCTGTGTCTTGATAAACATTGTGTAGTCTGTAACACTTAGAAGCTTTGATTAACCATTACCATCCAGAAAATGACATTAGAATATACGTGTATTAGAATATTCTGTGGTTTGTTTCAACATTTTATTTTTTGAGGTTATAATAGTGCCTTTAGAGTACTAGTACAAGTACAGTACTTGTCAAAAAGGCACACCAGCGTCGGCACTTCCTGTGGCGGTTGAAGAGGGCCCACCTCGGTCCATCCATCCATCCTCACCACTTTCTACAGGGGCACCATAGAGACTGTTCTGACCAGCAACATCTCTCTCTGGTTTAAAAGCTGCAGCGCTGCGGAGAGAAAGGCGCTGAGGAGAGTGGTGAGGTTGGCTGGATGGACTATAGGTACACCTCTCCCTCTTCCTACAATTCAGGAGTTGGCCCACAGAAGATTAATATCTAAAGCTAAAGACATCATCAAAAACCCCACCCACCCCGGCCACAGTCTGTTCTCCCTTCTCCCCTCTGGCAGGAGGTACTGCAGTCTGCTGACCAAGACTGTGAGGTTTCAAAATAGCTTCTACCCCACTGCCTTCAGATGACTGAAATCAGAATCAAACTAATCCCATTAATTCTCAAACTTATCAGACTTATTCATTTATCTATTTATTATTATTATCTTATTTAATTTATTCTGTGGGGTTTTTAATTTGCTCGTAATTTCGTTTTACAGTGCTGTGAAATGACAAAGAAATCTTGGATCTTGAATCTTGAATCTAGTACCAGTGCCACCCCCAGGTCAAACATTTAACTTGACCTGGACTTTGACCTTTAACATAACATGCCTTTTAACTGGTTTACATTTGATTTGACTTTTGTAGATACTGTACTTGAATGCAGCGACAAACAACTGTGCTTCAACAGCATTTCACTTCTTCCTGGAGGCCACTCAGCAGCATGGTTTACCCTCAAGGTAGTGTGATTCAGATTATTACAAAGCAACATATATTGTCAAATTTACATAGAATACTGTGTACATGTCCTTTGCCAGAATAACAGCATTGAGTGTTTTCCTATAAAAGTTGATGAAAAGTGAAAAGATGGAACATATTTTATGCCATTTCTCCATACAGACACACTTCACAGACATTCTTCAGGGGACTTTAAAGACATCAACACAAAATTAGATTATTGGGCACATTTATCAATATTGACAATACTTAGTAGTAGTGTAGTGTAATAGGTTACAAAACCTTAAAAGCCTTACAAAGAAAAATCAATCGTTCTGTTAATTCCTCCATAACTGTGATTTCAGAGTACGAGCTGACCAGGGAGTGGAGAATGTGGACATTGCCCGGTTTATGTTCACTGTCCGTGGCAACGATCGGGGAAGTTTCATCTCGGGAAAAAGTGTCCACAATCAAAGGTACAATCACTCGTCTTTCACATATTAACACAATATCTTGGTTCCATTCCTTCATGGAAATGCAATTTTTTTGTTGTTGTTGTGACCCTCCATAGGATAGAGCGGTTGTGGCGAGATGTGTGGATCTCTGTATCATCAAAATATTACAACCTTCTACACTCTCTTGAAGAAAATGGCCTCCTGGACATCTCATGTACGGACGACATATTCTGTGTCCATTACGCATTTCTTCAAAGACTCAAAAAAGACTTGGAGATCTTCACTGAAGGCTGGAACCACCATCCACTCCGCACTGCGGGAAACCAGAGTCCGATACAGATGTGGGAAACTGGACAGATGCTAAACAGCAATGTCCATTCTGAGAACCTTGCAGTAAGTATTTTCTCTACAGTACGTTTCTGGGAAAAAAAACACCCAAAACACAAGGACTGAATGCACGTTTAATAGGCAAAGATACCTTGAATGTACAATAAATAACATAACCACATATGTAATGATCTTATGTAAACTGAAATACTTTGTTTTGATACATTTATCGGACCTTCAAGAGCCAGACATTGATTGGGAGGCTGCGGTTGACTACAATGGCAATGACTCTGAAACTGGAGTTGTTGTGCCTGAATACGAGTGCCCTTTGACAGAGGAGGAGATGGATGAACTCCAAACTTTAATTGATCCTACTGACCCAAATTTTACTGATGAACAGCTATACATTGTCTGCTATGAACATATAAAACGATTGCGGACACAAACTTAACCATCATAGTGATATGTTATAGTTATATGTTGTGTTGTTATATGTTATATGTTTAGTTTATTTGTGTTTAGTTTGTGTATTTGTATTTGTGTTTAGTTTATTTGTGTATTTGTATTTGTGTTTAGTTTATTTGTGTATTTGTATTTGTGTTTAGTTTATTTGTTGTTCCCTATAAAAAATAATCTTTAAACACAAATAAAGTACTACTGTGTTTCTTTAATCAGAACAGATTACCAAAACTGAAAAATAGTAGCAACTGTAGTATGTTTATGTTGCATTTTAACCTTGAAAGCAGATTAAATGTTGCTGAATTCTTGGCCAAGAAGGAAAGCCTCCTTCAACACATCTCTGAACTGGCCATAGGACCTCATGTGCGTAACTGGTAGTTCAATAGTCTTGGCACATGCTGAAACCACAGGGTAACAGACCTGGTGGTACCCAAAACTAGCATTGCAGTCGTGATTGAACTTGACTGTTACTGCGAAATCCTTCTTCTCTGAGGGAAGAAGTGGAATGTGTCCTTGGCCCGTGATCCACTGCAAAAGTCCTGCAGGTGTGATCTTCGGCTCATCTTTGTCATCTTCATCATCTTTATCATCAGCTATGAAGAAAATAAATACATTTTTAAAAAAGTGTTATGAGACAATTTATTTTTACGTTACTGCAGTGCGGTTCCTGAATTTAGTGAACTAGACAGCGATACTTTGAGCCACTAAGGCACAGCTGATCAGAAAACGTGTGTATGAACTCTCATCTAAATACAGTACTTACAGATGGTATTTGGAGTTGTTTTATTACCAGCAAGTCCTTTCACATAGAATGAAGATGATTGATCTTTGTCTATTTTTTTTATATATGTATGCTTCCTGATTATGGCCTTGCTCAAAAAATAAAAGAAAGAGCTGGCCTCTGATTTTAAAACCTATAACGATCAAGATTTGTCAGGGAAAATAAAACCGTAACATATTTAACATCAGTGTAGCTACAGGTGAGACCTGGCTATTTTCTTAAGACCAAAATCAGTCATAAACTTCAATCTTTTGTCACCAAACACTCATATTTGACATTTTCTGAAATCAGATTTGCAAGAAATAAAAATCTACATACCTTCAACTTCATAAAGGAAGTCCTGAACAAAGTTGAGAATGTCCAGCTCAACATGATGCCTGGTTGTCCCTTTCTCACTCATTTGAGGCCGAATGACTGACATTACAAATTCTGCGTTGACCTATGATGACATAAAATCCAGATGTAAATTAGATCACCCCTTTCATTGTTAAATACCATAGCAGGTAACAGTTTCTTGTTAAGAATAATAAATGGTCACATCATAATCACCTTAGCATCTTCTCCTGGAACAAACAGGGGCCGGCAGATTTCTTGATATTGCCTGATAAGTGAAAGAAGGCCATACAGCTGCAGGCCTTCCATCAGTTGTTGTAAGATAGGCTGTAACTTGAGCACTGAATGCAGTGTGATGGCCCTACAAGAGAAGTAAGGGGGGGAAATCCTGCAAAACCTTACCCATGCATTTTATTACAAAAACAGTAATACACATCCTAGCATAACGAATAATGGACTCCTTCTTTTCAACTGTGACAGGTCCAGTGTATCCACAGTTTATGATTTCATCCGTTAGGTCATGAATTGACTGTTCAGTCGACATCCTGACCTGGAAAAAAATTATAATTATACAAATGATAAATTATTCAAGGAGAACATCTCTGTACCATATTACAGGTAAACACATGAAAATATCATCTGGACAAGCCGGCGAGCACTGTGAGAGTCATGTTCTTCTCCAGTGCTTTTAATACCAAAAAATTATGTCAAATTTGTTTTTTTCTTCCACTTTTTTGTGTTGTTCCAATGCACTTAAAGGAAATATACATGTGTGTACCAATATTTTCGTCCATGACTGTATATATATATATATATATAGTTATATATAGTTATATTTACCCTGGGATTATTAAAGTATTTCTGAGTCTGATTCTGATATAATTTGACAAGGAATACTTTTTTCATTAACCCAGCATTTCCATCATGTGGAGGTCATACCTGATCAATTAACTCACGCAAGTGGACATTAGCTACTGCATCACTGTTGAGATCCGCTGGGTTCATCTGCCCACTACAGAGGTAACTGTAAGTCCATGGGCTGAAAAAGGCTGGGGCTGGGGATTTTGGCTGTGCCAAACTAACAGCCAAAATCTCTCCAACGGTCCTATTTACACAAATAGATTATTAATGTATTACTTATGTTAGAAAACATTAAACAAAACAATAAGTGCATAGAAATAAACACACCTGTAGAGGCCACTCTCAAAATCTGTCAGCGAGTATCGGGGACTCTTGTGATTCTTTGGTCCCTCAAAGAAGCGCAACTCAATTCCTGCCACCATTTCTGCACACATAAATACAAACAGCATTTACTGTGCTGCTCAAGGGCCTTCATGGTCAAGTAGTATTTTATTATGATATTGTGGTCTTTTAATGTGTGACAGCACCAAACTGATATACTGGCCAATTATTTAAGACCAAAACAGTGTAATTGGAAGTTCCACAGAAATGGAGTAGAGTGGAAAATGCTGGTATAGTGCAATGCATGAAATAATAAAAAAGTAGAATGAATCATGTTCAAATATAAATGTAAAATTGTCTGACCATGTCTGTGTCGCCATATAATTTGGATTGTTTAGAAGATTGCCACTACTCTAAATTGATGGGGTTATATTCAGTTTTTCTATTTAAATTATGGAAAAACAGATCCTTTGGTAAGTAGAATACAGGTAAAAATGTAAAAATGAATGAATGAATTTTGGGTTAGCTGTCATGGTCTGTGTCCTGTCTTATTGTGCAGTTTTACCATAGTATTACATACATAATAAGCTGAAATCTAAAATGTTTCAGTGGACTGATTTTTCACACACTTTATAGTATTTATGTATGTTTATTATGTTGTTATGTTTACATTTGTTTTCATTTTACCTGTGAGGAATTCCTTGCACAGAGCACCTGTATCCACCCCTGCCTCTCCAAAGAAAGTCACTTTCAGAGTGGCAGAGGGTGAACTTTTCTTTTGCCTCTGCCACTGCAGAAGGCCTCTTTCCAGAATATTTTGTCAAGATATTTGGATGTTGAACCATTTCTCGGTGTCCACTCTTTGAGAAATGGTATCCAATACATCATCAACACTGCCAAATGAAACACATACAGTAATGGATGTAAACTACTAATGTTGAATACAAAAACTCAAACTAGAATGATGGTCCTCGTAGGATGAATAAATGTACATCTTTCAACAAAATATTTACCTTTTGGACTGCTGTACTCCATTGTCCTGGCTCATGGCACACGTGGTCTCATCCAACTCAAAATCTTCCGCTCTTCTAAAAGGGAGACAAATATTGGTACTAATGGAAAATAAAAACAAAGACTGTGTCTAACATACAGGTGCATCTCAATAAATTAGAATATCATAGAAAACATTTAAACATTTTGCATAGCTGAAGCAGAGCATAAATAATTCTAGCATGGCTGAAGCAGGTTTGGCATGTGGCTCTGTCTCAAGTTATTAATTTCCTGAAAAATGATCACAATGATTGTAGGGAATGAATAGCAGTAGGGAATTTTAGAAACAGAGCTACTGGGGAGGTGTTGAGATTAAAACACCTCATGGGAAGCCAGAGCAGCTGCAATGAGCAGGAGCAGTAGTGGCAACAGAGCCGCAGTGATCGCAGCAGCAGAGTGGCAGTGACAGCAGAGTAGTAGTAGTCATGAACAGGTAAGCCGGGGGTTTAAATATCCCACCCTAATCAGATGAGGAGAGTATGTGACTGATGTTGTCTGCATGATTTAACTCTGCAGGATTCGCATCATTCAACAGTTTATTAACAATTAACAATTACTTGAACTTTTAGAAGGGTTTTTTTGAGGTACCTACCTTTTACTCTCCTGGTGTCTGCGTCGTTTTGGGTGTGTGTCTGTCCCATCGGTGTCCTCATCGTCTGACACTAAATTGATGGCCTTGGAAGCTCTGTAGGAACACATGTGACAAGGTTTAGTCATACTGAGATCTGAGATACAGATACAAAAAGAACTGTCCAACATTTGAAATTTTGCTTTAGAAAATTCATGGGAAAAACGGAGAAATACCTTTCACCACAGGAGCTGGCGTGAACCTCAACATATTCGTTTGGATACAACTCCTGACAAATAGGACAGGCTGTCTAGAATGTACCACAGCATTAGTAAATATATTAATACTGTATTCACACAAAATTGCCTGAGGGCAATGGTTACATACTGTAAACACCAAACATTTGTTAATGAATAACTTAATTAAAACAATATTGGACAGTTTGTTCTTACTTTCACATTAGGAACATTGGAAGGCGATGGAAGATCTGTGGAGTCCTTTACATGTAAGATTAATGGCAAAAATGTGTTAGAGTGTAAACGTGTAAATGTGAGTAACAGCAAACATAACTGACTTTATATTTGCATCTTTCACAGACTTACCGTCAGAGACATGTCAATATCGTTTTCCTGGATGGTATGACTGTTTTCCGTAGTCTGTAGAAGGAACAAAGAAACAAATTAGCCAGAGGACAAAAGTAAGTCTAATTTACTTATCTATCATTGTGAGTAAAATATTCTTGCCTGTTTGTTGGTGACCTCTGAGCAACATGCCACATGTGCAGCCAGTAACTGCACTGGCATGTTTACTGAACACGTGTGGCATGTTGCTTTCGGCATTCTTTCAAACTCCCTTGCAGAGTAGGGAAGAGGGGTCGTGTCTAGACTTCCTTGGACCGGTACAATGTACAGTGCCGATGTCCCACGCGCAACTGTATTAAGGTAGGGACCGGTGTAGCCCTCTGCCTCAGGTGGCACAATGCACAGCTTTCTCTGACCAGATCCACCTACAGGAAAATTTGTTTAATGTATGTACACAACCTGAAGTCAATCAAATTTGCCATTGGACAACATACATAATACAGTAAATAAAGCCAGAAAGCTTGAATATCTTACCAACAGCCTTGTACAACAGCCAAGCCCCTTTCAAAGTGGCCATTTTGCTGAAGGTCTCCTCCAGTTTTCTGGACAACTGTGTACAATTTATATAATGTAAATCTTTTGTTAAAGAGAAGCCTGTGTATAATGCACATTCCTTAATTACATAACTTTTATTATCACTCTATCTGTCAGAGGTTATATACTAAGCTTTAATGGCATCATCATTTCTATCAAGGAAGATTATTCACATTTCAATATGTGGGTGAGTGACCACTGCAATTAAACGTGTTACACAACTTACCCATAAATGATCAGCGTCTTCCGTTACACTGATGGTCCTCCGACCCATCCCTGCCTGTAACAGTTTCAACTCATCATCAGCTTTTGGAGTCTTCTCCATATATCTGTTGACCAGGTAAAACTGTATAGGAAAAGACTTTGTATTGTGCCCTCTAAAATAACTTGGTCTCTTTTTCCCTGTGTTTTTTTTTTCAAATAGTGCTGGGAAGGATCTATAAAAGAGTAAAATAAGACAAAAAGACACCATGAGAAAACATGATAAGATAAACAATGTTAAGTACTTCAAACTACATACAACATATATATATTTTAAATGATTAATGATGAACTGTCAAAAAAACTGTCAAACTTTACTGCCTGCATATGACAAACCTGGCCATGTTCTGCTCTACTGAGCTACTGGCCCGCTGTGGGGCTCCCTGTCCACCACTCTGATGTTGGTTTTCCAAATCTGCAGAATTTTCATAATTTTATAATAATTTGTCATTCTTACAAGGACTATCTTTTGAATAATCAAGTGCTATAAATGATACCGATTTAGCTCCCACTGGTAATATTGTGTTAATTCATCATGAAATGCATTTAAACATGCTAATAGACAATATTAAGGCGATAATAACAACAATCCTCACTGTTTCTAGGTGCTGTCCCAGACAGGGCACTCTGCAGCAAGGACACCAGCCGCTGTGCAGTATCTTTCAACTCTCCCTATCATAACAGACCACATGGAGTAACATTATTATATGAATGGGCCTACCATCATAGATATATACACATAGATGTATACACATAGATGTATACACACAAATGTATACACATAGATATATGGGTCAAAGACGAGACGTCTCAATTTCAGGGTCCGAAGCATATTTATTATGTAATAAATAAATAAACATTTTAAAACACTACATTATGTTCTCCAACTCACTCCTCTTTACTTACTTATATCATTACCTATTGTAAGAAATAAACATTTAAGGAGCTATGGTGCTCAAAAGTACCAAAATGTCCTTCCTGAGTAACGTCCGGGCTTAAATCTAACTACAAAAATTTGACAAAATGGCAAAAAAAATTAAGAAATGTATACATAATCTACTTGGGCATAATTGTGGTGTTGTTTGCAATAATACCTACTAATACAGTAACAACCCAAGGCTTTTTTACATTTTTACACAAGTAATACTTTTGTCCGCACTTTTGGATTTCCCTAATGTCCTCACTGGGTAACAGACATTGAAATTCCACCATTACCCATAAAGCATTTCTGTAGTCATTTGACCAGCTACATCATAATCAAGAAGACTCTGATGCACCCAGACAACTTCTTGAAAGGTCAATAAGTCTCTCTTTAAATGCTGATATTTGGACCTTTTTGGTCACTGGTGTATGATGTCCTAAAATCATGTGTCTTTCTGGATAACGCTTATAAAACATATGCTGGTTTTATTATTTAAAAAATGGCTTTTCCATGTGAAATCTATCATTGATGTGATGAAGACTACGTTATGTTTTAGTTATCTAGGCCATTGTTTGGCCAAGTTTTGGCGGGAAAATAGCTTATTTGTCCTCCCTGGATAACAATATGTCCTCCCTGGATAACGAAGATCTTCTGTTACCCAGGACATGTCCTCTGTTATCCACAATGGACATGTTGATGAATATAGTATTTTATTTCGTATTTTGTCAGTTTTTAAGCATCAAGTTGATATTGTAATATTATATTAATAATAGACTTATGTGTGTCTGATATTTTATGATGTTTAGTTGTATTTTTTCTTCAATTCATGATAGAAACAGTTAAGATTTCCTTCTTCTTCCAAGTTTGAACTATGAACATGTCCACATATTTCATACTACATGAACACTTTATACAGTACATCCCTACATACATCAGGTCCTACTCTTTCTGAAAATTTATGAATTTACATAGTGAGATCCTCAGTTTTGAGTTATGAAGATTTGTTTGGAGCCTGTCATTAAAATTAATGTTAGGCCTCATTTGTGATCATTCAAAAGGCAGAGTCGTTAACCCCCCACACACAATTTACGAAATGCCAGCAAAATTAATTTATGAAATGCCTACATTTAACCCTCATACCGTCCTCAAGGGTCAAGTTGACTCCATCTCTTTCTTTCTTTCTTTCTTTCTCTATTCCCTTCTTTCTTTCTTTCTCAACCTGACTTGTCTTCTGTTAAACGGTCAGTTCTGTTTTTGAAATTAAGATTGAAAAATTATTTTTCAAATATTTAACAGTTCTCTGTGTCTCTCCCTTTGTACTATGTATGACTGTTGAAAAGATATATTCATGAGTCGTGAAAAACTTTGAAATCTTGCAGTACGTCATTCCTGGATAACAACATGTCATTCCGGGTAACAGTGATGCAGTGAAGTAATCTAACCTAAAATGTAATATTATCTTACACAATCAGGTTTTCTTGAGTTGAGGATACAATAACAAATATTTTTGCCTTTACTGTAAAGTATTCTAATACATTTTCCAGTTTTTTTCTCTTTTTGGCATGAAAGATTATACGATCAAGAGCACCTAATAAGCCCATTCCAGTATAACTAACCAAATATATCGCAAACATTTTTGATAAAACTATGTTTTTCTGAGCAGTAATTGTTTGTTTAACTCTAAAAATTGATATCTATTAACTTTTATAAGCTAACAATGGTAGAAATTTGAATTATTTTAAAATCCATTCCCGTTACCCAGGAAGGACATTTTTCATACATTTTGCATACAATCCACAAAAAATACGCAAATTTAATTCTTAAAGTTATTCTCTGTTGTTGAGTTGTATACAGAACAGTCTAATAAACATAGAAAGAGCTTAAATAGGCATTTTTAGACACTGTCATATATTTTCACATTTTAAATCCTTATTCGTCTTTGACCCATATACACATAGATGTATACACATAGATATATACACATAGATGTATACACATAGATATATACACATAGATGTATACACATAGATATATACGCATAGATGTATACACATAGATGGCGCATTCGGGCTTGTCAGGCACGTCAACGTGGCCGCCATCTTGGGACGCGAGCGCGCAGAGAGTGACCGCGAGCGCGCAGAAAGTGACAACGAGCGTATAAACAGAGACCACGAGCGCGCTGAGAGCGCGCTGAGAGTGGTCTTTATGCGCGCTGATCATGTTTTTACGCGCGTGGATTTTGTGCATTAATGCATTCCTCTCCACTTATAACATTACGGACCCTTGGTGGTTAAAAAACCCCTCTGATCGAACCTACTCTTTTTTTTCCCCAGTTCACCAGTCATTTAGTCGTATAGATTACTTTTTGGTTGACTGTAAATTGCTTCCCATAATTCGGGAATGCAAATATGAGGCTATCGTCATCTCAGATCATGCTCCCCATGTGATGAAGATGATGTTCACCAATCCTAATAGAACCAGAACTTGGTGCTTTAATAATCTCCTGTTATCAGATAAATCATTTTCTGAGTTTATTAAGACACAAATAGAATATTTTATGTTGACTAATGACGTGGGGGAAGTGTCAAGAAGTGTACTGTGGGAAAGTTTAAAATGTTTCATACGTGGCCAGATAATTTATTATTCTGCTACGGATAATAAACGTAGACGGGAGAGCATTTCTAAGATTACAGACCAAATTATTGAACTTGACAGCCGCTATTCAACTAGGCCCAGCCCAGATCTCGCTGAGCAAAGGCTCACACTCAAAACTGAGTTCGACCTTCTCTCTACAAGAGACACCGCACAGCAATTGCTGCGCTCCCGTCATAGATTATATGAATATGGTGAAAAACCAGGGAAACTTTTGGCTTTGCAGATACGACAATCAGCTGCCTCTAAGATGATAACTGAAATTAAAACCAGCGACGGAGACACCACCTTAGACCCAAGGGAAATAAACACCGCATTTAAACAATAATATTCTCATTTATATGCTTCAGATTCCGTTGTGGATACCACTCAGGTGGATTCTTTTCTTAGTAAACTACCTATTCCACAGGTAGGGTTGCCAACTCCCCGAAAGATAAATAAGGGACACTTCATTGGCAGGGCCGGCCGACCCGATTGCCTTCACCCATCCTGGCGTGGGGAAATTTTTTAGCCCCTTTTTTGTAAGTAAAATGATTTTTTTAACAATTTGAGTCGAACCTGAATTGAATTAGATGCATATTTTTGTGTGACATGAATACATGGAAAACAAGTGATTATCCAGCAATTCACTTTAACACAAAATAACAATTAGGCTCTGTTCTTCAAAGATGTAGTGGAGTTTGCTGATAACAATTTGATTCACTCCTTTTGTTGGCTTTTAAAATGCAGCATGTATGCAATTGAATGGCCATTTTGGAAGATTATAGCATTCCATAATTCCAAATTGGTTCAGTAAAAAGGCATTAAATTCATGTCATGAACACATGGGGACCTGGTCTTCAAGAATGCACTGGAGTTTGCTGATAACAAATTGATGTATTTATTTTATTGGAGCAGCATGAATACAATTGAATGGCTATTTTGGAGTCATGCAGCTGACAAACGGGCCGTAAAGTGCAATGTAATTGCGCACTAAAATTTAAAGTGCAGATGGCGTGACCGCAGTACTGGAAGCATGTTGTTTCAGATCAGTCAGTCCACCATGGACTAAGGAAAAAGAGCGCCGGCACAACGTGCAGTGTGCTTTATAGATGTTATCACGCACTTTTTCCACCCAGGTGCTTCCTTTTACCCATTCTTCCGTATTTTTGCATCCTTTTCTGTTTTTTTCTCGGAGGGGTACTAGACACATTGCTGCTCGAAGGTGTATCGCCCCGTAAAGCAGTGTCGGGCCGGCGTCTGTGTCACTGTCATCTACGCATGCTGCTTTGTTGTCTTCTGCTATCTTCTCCTCGACCAACGGGATGAGCGTATTCTGTATCGTCATACTCGTGTGTGAATATGCTGTCAGCTCATTGGTCACAGAGCAGGACGGGGCCTTGGAACAAGTTTACCGTAAGTTTACATATACAGCGCCCTGTTATTAAATTTTCATTGGCATTTACTGACTATTTTTTGACTGTCACAATAATACGGGACAAAGTGCGTCCCTTCTAGATATTTCTAGACATTTTTTCAATTTATTTCCTAGTTTTTCCTAGAGCTTTTCTAGATTTTTCTAGATTATTTTCTAGATTTTTCTTGATCCTTCTCTAGATTTTTTAAAAGCATTTCTAGATATTTCGAGATCTTTTTCTGGATTTTCTAGATGTTTTTTCTAGAATCTAGAAATGCTTTAGAAAAATCTAGAGAAGGATCAAGAAAAATCTAGAAAATAATCTAGAAATATCTAGAAAGAATTAGAAAAATTAAAAGGATCTAGAAAAATTTAGAAAATGATCTAGAAATGCTCTTGTAAAAACTAGAAAAAAATCCAGAAAAAGATGAAAAAAATCGAGAATATGATCTAGAAAACAAATATCTAGAAAATCCAGAAAAAGATCTAGAAATATCTAGAAATGCTTTCGAAAAATCTAGAGAAGGATTAATAAAAATCTAGAAAATAATCAAGAAAAATCTAGAAAAGCTCTAGATCTCTAGATTTTTTCCAATCTCACTTTGTAGAGTTTTCTAGATCCTCCTCTAAGTTTTTCTAAAGCTTTTCTAGATATTTCTAGACTTTTTTTTCAATTTGTTTCCTAGTTTTTCCTAGAGCTTTTCTAGATTTTTCTTGATTATTTTCTAGATTTTTCTTGATCCTTCTCTAGATTTTTTTAAAGCATTTCTAGATATTTCTAGATCTTTTTCTGGATTTTCTAGATTTTTTTTCTAGAATCTAGAAATGCTTTAGAAAAATCTAGAGAAAGATCAAGAAAAATCTAGAAAATAATCTAGAAATATCTAGAAAGAATTAGAAAAATGAAAAGGACCTAGAAACATCTAGAAAATGATCTAGAAATACTCTTGTAAAAACTAGAAAAAAATCCAGAAAAAGATTTTAAAAAATCGAGAATATGATCTAGAAAACAAATATCTAGAAAATCCAAAAAAAGATCTAGAAATATCTAGAAATGCTTTCGAAAAATCTAGAGAAGGATTAATAAAAATCTAGAAAATAATCAAGAAAAATCTAGAAAAGCTCTAGAACTCTGGGTTTTTTCCAATCTCACTTTGTAGAGTTTTCTATATCCTCCTAAGTTTTTCGAAAGCTTTTCTAGATATTTCTAGACATTTTTTCAATTTATTTCCTAGTTTTTCCTAGAGCTTTTCTAGATTTTTCTTGATTATTTTCTAGATTTTTCTTGATCCTTCTCTAGATTTTTTTAAAGCATTTCTAGATATTTCTAGATCTTTTTCTGGATTTTCTAGATTTTTTTTCTAGGATCTAGAAATGCTTTAGAAAAATCTAGAGAAGGATCAAGAAAAATCTAGAAAATAATCTAGAAAAATCTAGAAAAGCTCTAGGACAAACTAGGAAATAAATTGAAAAAATGTCTAGAAATATCTAGAAATGCTTTCGAAAACTCTAGAGAAGGATTAAGAAAAATCTAGAAAAGATTTCGAAAAATTAAAAGGATCTAGAAAAATCTAGAAAATGATCTAGAAATGCTCTTGTAAAAACTAGGAAAAAAATCCAGAAAAAGATTTTAAAAAAATCTAGAATATGATCTAGAAAACAAATATCTAGAAAATCCATAAAAAGATCTAGAAATATCTAGAAATGCTTTCTAGAGAAAGATTAAGAAAAATCTAGAAAATAATCAAGAAAAATCTAGAAAAGCTCTAGATCTCTAGATTTTTTTTCCAATATCACCTAGGTTGTTCTAGATCCTTCTCTAAATTTTTCTAAAGCTTTTCTAGATATTTCTAGACTTTTTTCTCAATTTGTTTCCTAGTTTTTCCTAGTGTGTTCGTGTCACAGTGTGTGACATCATCGCAAAAATGTAGAGGGAGAGAAAAAATTGTCAAAAAATAAATTTGAAAACTGCGCTCAAGGGTGCAAATTCCACTCTTCAGAAATAATTTATACATAGAAATGTAGGAAAATTTGTCTTCTCACTCACAATCCTCTTGTAAAACTGTCAGTTATAGTTTGGGCGAAGGACGCACAGACGCGCCACCAACACACACCAACAGCCTCATTGGCTCCCATATTAAAAACGCAGGAAGATTGGGGGGGGATCCTCTTTTTGGCCGTATTGCGTCCTTCGGTGTCGTAAACTCTGAAGGCCAGTCTTCTGAATCGGGTATATATTAGGGCGTGACGTTTAAATGACGCTCGTTTCGAGCCGCCACATTTATCAACAGCCGATCATTTTTATGCTGTATTTGGAGAGATACGATCGTTTGATAAATCCCATGTGAACCCTGTCGTAAGACGAAATATACACTCAGATCTGCGCTGGTTTCTACGCTCGCTTGATAAATAAGAGCCACTGTGTTTGGGCAACTCATCAGGCGTGAAGTTGACGGGGGACATCAGTTCTCGTCCCTTATTGAAGTCTTGGATTTATGTGACAAAGATGTTTTTCCCAACATGAACGGTTTACTGTGTATTCTGTTGTCACTGCCTGTGAGCGCCTGTTTTCGGTTGTGAACAGGGTTAAATCCACCAGCAGAGCTACAATGCTCACAGAGAGACTTAACAGCATTTCGTTGCTGATGTTTGGAAAAGAGCTTGCAGAGAAACTGGACTCTGATGAAATAATAAATGTGTTCAAGGCCAAGCCACGCCGCCTCGCCCTGTAAATTCAGAGCTGCGCAGTGCGCACAGGTGATCGCAATATCGTTGTGTCCTTTACTCTGCTGCTAAGCCCAATGTTTTCAGATGATAGTGTTTTTGATCACACGTAATGTGGATACGTTATGGCTCCGTGCTAGCCTGGGTATACCCAGACTGCCTTGCGCGCTCAAATCTAATTTCGAACCTCCAGACGGTCTGGCAACTAAGCCAGTTTCGTAGCCCTGTTTTAGGGATCCAATCACAGAGCGGGGAGGGACGGTTAGACGATGACGCGTACTACTCGGCACTTGGAAGCTTTCCGGATCCAACATGGCTGCTGCAGACGGCTATTAGCGGCTAATAGCTATTAGCGTCGCTAGTGGCAAATAGCCCCGCTACCGCGGACAGCGGAGCTGCCGAGAGGGCCGCAGCAGCTTGTTTATTGCCCATAAAATCAGTGGATGTGTGTGGCAGAATGACATGAGGGGGAATAAAGCGTGAAAATAAATAATCTTGCAGAAAGCGAGAACTGGAGAAGCAAAGCAGCAAACAACACTCTCTCACAGACACACACACAACAAACATCCATCTCTGTTGCTCTACTACGTCATCTGTTATAACTGATCTGATTGGCTAAGAGCTACCTACAGACGCTTTAATAGACATTCTAAGCGTCCAATAAACGGCTCTGGAGGATCGTAAACCACACCTCCTCTACGGAGAAAAAAACAGCAGGTGTCCAGACCTAATCTCCAATGACATTTGGTCTGGTGTTAGCCAGGCTAGCTCCGTGCATGAGTACGTGCATGAATGTTATATTTCACTATGTTCATCTCATTGGGCACGCAATGTCTGTGTGTGTGTTGTGTTTTTGCGATGTGCTTTTTCTATTATTTTGTTATGCTGGGCTGACACCAAACGATTTCCACAGTCCCAGACTAAAAACTGAAAGTCTTTAGTAAATCTAGGAGTTTTACTGGAGTCACGGCGCTCCCGTCATCTCCATCGTTAAGTTTAAGGTAGTAATCTGCTCTGTTTCATATCAGTCTTTTCCTAGTCTTGGGTTTGGATCATATCAAACGTGTTTGATATGATCGCAAGTCTCAGTGATGTAACACAATCAACAACCAATATATGAGCGGGGAAAAGGTCCCCGGTTCCAGACCGGATAGTAAAACCACTTCCACAGGATAAAGGAACATCACAATAATGATAGTCAGCTCAGTCCTAAATACAAATATAGTGATGTCATATATTTACGGCCACAAGCGGGATTTTGGGGGCGCTGTTTCTTAGTAAAGAGAACAGTAAGGAGACCCAGTAAAAATGTATAAATAAGGCCTTTACATAAATAAGTAATAAATAATCGATAATTAATATATGATTAACTAAATGAGAATTGAAAGAGCTGATAAATATAAATATTCAATTAAACACATAATTAAATAGGGCATAACTGTATATCATGAAAAACAGAAACCTTTTTTCAGCTTTGTGAGGGACATTTTGTGGCATCTATTCTTCTTTTTATTGTTTTTGTTTTTTTCAACACAAACCACTGCACACACTAGAGCAGCTGGAGCCAAAAGCTGTTTCTCCTCCATTTAGTCAATTTTTACTTAGAGCATGATGTGGGGAAAAAAATGCATGGTACGTAAAAAATGCTAAAAGAATCTAGTTGTAGTCTTGAAAAAAGTGTCCCTGAAAGATTGACAGTCTTTGTAGAATCTCAGTGTGAGACTAGGCTGTGACTAAATACTCTAAACACTTGTCTTTAGATGTGAGCAGGTGTGAGCTGATAGTCTTCCAGGAGTCTTTTCCAAATCTTTTCAAAGTCTTCTGGACTGTAGCATTATCGATTTATTTGAGAGCATGTTGACTATTACTGAAGAGAATGTGTGGATATGTTGTTGTTGTGTTAATAATGTTGTTTTCCAGAAACACATTCTTTTGAATGTTTGTGGAGGTGTAATACTCTGTTGAAAATAAATTTGCCACACCCAGCATTGCTGGTGCACACCCAATGTCTTTTTTCTGGCTACGCCAGTGAACCTCATCATACTGATGGCGAAATATCATATGCATAAATGTAAATTTGCTCGAAGAAAACCATCTTTTGTTGCCTTTTACAATGAGCTCAGGCAGTACATCACTTCTATTAAATCCTCCAACAACCAGAAAACAATTTAAAAAGTTGATATTTGTGAACTATTAAATATATTACTGTAAGCTCTTCCCCCCCAGACGTAGAATATACATATGAAATGCTTTTTGTAAGGAATTGTATGTTTTTTATGTTTGTGAAACAAAGTTATAATTAAAAAAATAAAAGGGTTTGTCGCATGTGTCACAACTCGTGACCGTGATCTTTATTATGAGTCCCAAGACGCATTGCAGTTAAAAACCATCCAATCACCTTGCATAAGATCTGTTGATGTATCGCTAAAGGCGGGCTGTAGATAAATATTGCAATCATATCATAAAACACTGGGCCACATTTACTATCTTATTATGACGATAATTCTGACTGGTGATTATTTTAGAATAAATAAATTAATAACGGGTAGCGCAAAGCGGATTGCCGTAGCAACTGTTGTTGAGGATTATGGGTAATGTAGGCCTTTCCGCTATCCAAAACAAATGAATAAAAGTAAAAGTATTTCTCAGAATCGAAGGAGAAAAAAATGATACTGAGAGCCACAACATGAAGCTATTTCATTGTTGAATTATCAGTGAGACTTTGATGTGTTTGTGTTGAGAAATGTTGACGATGTCATTAAAAGAAATCTTTAAAATAGTGAGAAAAATACTTTCGTGCACAGGGTCCTCGGTTCTCCAATCAGATTGTCGCTCGCAGCGTCATGTAGGGCCGTGGTCGGGTTATTATTGGAGTGAATAGACGGCTGTAGCCTCTGCTCTAAGTAGAGCACTGAAAAGATAGCTGTCATGTATTCTTTGCCCTATGATTTCATGTTGTAGTCAATGTGGTATGCAGTGGGAATCTTTGGAAAGAGCAACGAGTGTAACTATGATCTTTATCCAAACCACTTTATTTGTATAGCACATTTAAACAACAAAAACATCTCCAAAGTGCTGTACATAGAATCAACAATAAAACAAACATTTCCATATAACAATCAGCAATAAATAATAAGTGTATCTAAAATGATGCTATAAATAAAACAATACAATCAAACAGATAAACATAGTAAAATAAATAAAAGACGTAGTTAAAAGTAATAAAAGAAATAAAAGACACAGAGGACCACAAAACTCACGCAAAGTTAAAAAGCCAAGGAATAAAAATGGGTCTTAAGACGAGACTTAAAAAACACTGTTCGGACATGGAGGGGAGGGCGTTCCAAAGTCTGGGGCCGACCACAGAGAAAGCCCTGTCCCCTCCTTGTTTTAAGTCTCGTTCTAGGCACCACGAGCTGGAGCTGGCCCTCGGACCTCAATTTGAATTTATGATCAGATGTACAACAACACTGGAACTGTGTGACACTCTGACACTCTGGAACATTTGTGCATTTACTCCATTTTCTTTGCATTTTATAATAAATAATAACAGTGTAATTCTGATGAATTTGTTCTGAGCATTGGGATTCAAGCTTAAGATGGCTTATTTGTTTAACCATATTACTCTTTATATAGAACTGTAGAAGAGCACAATCTGGGTGTCATTTAAAATATATATATATATTTTATTGATTGCACTGTATGATTCCAGCTGTACACTGCAAAAAAACATGAAGCTTACCAAGTATTTTCTTCTTATATCTAGAGATAGTATCTTAATTATCTTGTTTGAGTATAATTTACCTACTGACCATAGCTTTATGTGCTTATTTTGAGAATGTGTCTTTTTTTGTCTTGTATAGTTAGTAAAACCTAAAAAAAAAAAAATGAGTGAATTACCCTTCACAGGGATTTCAGTCTTGTTTAAAGTCTTCTCTTTAGGATTAGTATTGTGAGCTTTTTTCATGCTTTTCAATCTATTCAACTGTTTAATATGGTGTGTTGTTCCCCCAAGTATTGGTTCCAATTGAGAATTTTAGTGGCATGTAGTTTAAATGCTATTTCAAAAGTATTTTCTACCACCAGTATCTACCCACAGTTACTGAAATGAGAAACAGTTGGGCTTTTCAAGCCATAATTGCTCAAAATAAGTAATTTTGGACTTATTTTAAAACATCATCACTTTTCCAGTGCCTAGATATTTTTACTTACTTAAAGAATTCTTACAGAGAAAAAAATACTTACTGCACTGGCAGATAATTTTATTTGTTTCAAGCATGTATTTGTTTAATTCTAGTTATTTAATTCTAATTTTTTGTAAGTTGGTTTTTGCAGTGTAATGGTGTGTGTAATGCGTTCTGGCTCTATTGGGTGATGTTAATTGTGTTATGAGGCTGTACAATAAAAATGTAAACTGAAGAACCTGTACCATGAAAAATGTTTCAATACTTGTGTTTCAATACATGTCCATAATATTTTAATTTTAAATTATATTAAGGTTTATTGTGTAGTGAGAAAATTACAAGTGAAGTGAAGTAAAATGAAAGTAAAGATGTGTGAAGAATGATAAGGAGAGTGTGCGAGGTGTCAAATCTCTATATGAAGTGGTCATGCTTGTCAGATTTTACAAAATTATGTAATTAATTGATAAAGTAACAAAGACTACAACAGTTATTGGTTTTATCCAACCCAAATCTGTTGTTAAAAAGGTGTGATGGCAAGGAGCCTCTTATTCATAAACCAAAATACATGCATGTAAATGAACGTAACCACTGGAAGTGACATAGTTATGTTGCTTATGCAAAAACATTATCCACAGAAGTTATGTGACATTTATATTAGGGCCAGAACTTTAACGCGTTAATTTTTGTATAATTAATCAATCTTAATTAACGCGTTAAAAAAATTGCCGCATTTTAATCGCACTTATTTTTGCACCGTGGAAAGTTTCTCACTGGATGAGTTTCAGGCGGACCGATTGTACTGGAGCACCAACTAGCGTTCATGAGTTCAGACAACAACAAAACACAGTGAACATGAATGAAGAAGCTGATGAGACCGCTTTGGTTGGCCCCGTGGATGATGGGACATTTTGTTACAAAAAAACAACGGATGGAAGCGTCGATAAGAGCATGGTTGTGTTGCTATGCAACAAGGAATTCACATATCACCGCAGCACATCGAGCCTCAAGTGTCGATAATGCAAAACATATAGCAGCTAGCGGCTAGTGTGGTAGCTAGCGTGGATTGTGTTTTACTTCAAAAAACAAAGTATTATAGTTTACAGAAGGTCTACCTACCTATAGGCTACCTGAATTTCTGAAATGTACTATATTTCTAAATATGCTATTGCTACACTTAATGGCAAAAATTGCACTGGTCTGTTGGACTTGAACAAAAATAAAGAATATTTTGTTGCTTAAGCTTATGTATTTAGTCATTATTCAATGGTATACTAAAAATCCATGTGAAAAAAATTACTTCTCACTGTTCTCAGGTCAGGCTACACGGTGGTGTAGTGGTTAGTGCTCTCGCCTCACAGCTAGAGGGTCGCTGCTTCGCCTCCCGCCTGCGGCTCTTCTGTGTGGAGTTTGCATGTTCTCCCCATCAGCCCCGAGAACCCAGAGACTCTGTTGCAAATTTCTGACTCATTGTAATCAAGAAAGTAGAGATAAACTGTGAACTGAGCTGCATCCTCGTCATCCTTTCTCTCATCAAAGGACGTGCGGAGTGGGTGTATGAATTGAGGTAATTCTCTCTTATAGTTATAGTTATGTGGGTCATGATCGTGTTAGTACATATAACTGAGTTAAGTTAAGTACCTATTTTGGGAAGTGTGGAAAACATAGTAGATTGTTGTTACCCATAATTGTAGATTTTTATTATTTTGGAAGTCAGCTCTGTCTCCACTGTGTTAAAGTCTTCATGTGTTAATGTGTTTTAGTCTTTTTGGTCATTTAATGTCTTTTCTTGGTCATTTTGTGTTGGGTTTTTTTAGTCATTTTGTGTCCTTTTTTGGTCGTTTTGTGTCCTGTTTTGGTCATTTTGTGTCTTTTTTGGTAACTGTGTGTCTTTTTTTGGTCATTTTGTGTCCTTTTTGGTCACTTTGTGTCATGGAGGTAACAGGAAATACGCATCAATGCAGGCCGTGTGGTGGTTGACTTGATGACAGAACACTAACCATTCTGTAGTTACAGTCAGTATTTCTGTTTTCCATTATAATCAGTTTAGTTTCATCATTACCTAGGGCTTATGATGTGCGGAATGATGTTTTGAATGGCACTTGGAGAGTTAGGCATGGCATATAAGATTTAGTTATATATTGTCTTGAATTATATATACTACAACAAATAATAAAAATCTTGTTATTTTTTTCAGCCTTTTGTCTTATCGTCCTTATAATTCACTCTCACACATATACACAAGTAAAAAAAAATGGTGTCAGGTTGAAACGTTTTTGAGTTGGATCATCTTTTACACAATCACAAGAAAACTGTTGGTTTCCTTTATTGTCATAATTTCTAGTCTGTCGAGACATGGATGTTTGATCAATAGGGGTTCATAAATTCTGACAATTTCTGCATACACAATCAATTCCACAGGAGAAACTCACAAACGTGGGTTCATACCTAAATGTTGTAACCAACATGTGACCTGAAATATTTTTCCCAACATCCTCAGGTAAATTGCATTAATGAAGCAATGGCGACATCTATTGGCTAACATGGCTTTTTACATGTGTGAGGTAAATAAACTGATAGTATTTGAAGAAAAGGAACCAAGATTAAGCCTAGCTGGGTCATTGAGGTTTTTCAGATAGGCCAATGGCTCCACCACCTCTCATACGCAGGGGGAAAAAAAACACTTTATAGTTGTTTAGCCTCTTTTTGTTGTTATGTGTCTCTTTGGAGCAGTTACGCTTCTGTTTTTGTGTCACTTTTTAATTCATTTCATTAAAACTTTGGGTAACACTTTCTATGAAGACTACATCTATAGTGCATTATGAGCGCATAAACTGTAATTAAATCCCAAAACCAAAGTTTTCATATGTAAACCCTTATATCTACGTATTAAGTATTGTTGGTGATTGATTGAGCTCCAAATCTGTGAATCTTAAAAATATACATTTTGTGGACAAAATATGCACGTGGATTGCCCCCTACAGGCATCCTATGCGTGCTTATAACAATTGATTGTTGAGGTGTGTGTATAGAGGGGTATGAGTAGTTGTAATGTATTATAAGCCTCATCAGTCAGTCTGTAGTTTATAACCAGTCAAGAGCACTCATAAGACACTTGGATTTATAAGTCATTATAAGCTATATTTATAACTGTTGATATAGTGCATCATGAAGCTTTATATGTGTTTATGAGTGCAGTCATAATGCATTATGATTGATTATAATGAGCATTATAATTCACTATGAATGCGCTCATAATGCACTGTAGTCTTCATAGAAAGTGTTACCCAACTTTGTGTCTCTATGCAATAGTTCTGTCTCTTTGTAGTTGATCTGTGTCTCTTTGGAGTCATTTCAAGGCTATTTTAGTTGATTTGTGTCTCCTTTTAGTTTGTCCCAGTTTCTCTGTAGTTGATCTATGTCTCTTTGTGGGCATTTCAAATGACATTTTGCAGGTGAAGACCAAAAGGAGCCTGTGACACCTTTGACCCCTGGGCCTGTGCTCCGTAGGCCTTTTCAGTAATCCATCCAGGATTGTAATCATGTGTCATTTCATACCCAGCTCATCCAATTCAAACTCAAACAAAAGTGCCACGAAAACTTACTGTCTTGTAGTGGTAATCTAACTTCAAAAATCAGGGCTGACACAGAGACACTCATTCACTTCTACAGGCAATTTAGAGTCACCAATTCATTTCCTAATTATAAATTAATTTCCTAAGCTGCATGTTTTTGGACTGTGGGAGGAAGTCAGAGGACCCGGAGAGTACCGCTGCTGAACTGTGTGCAAGAGGGCTAGACAGTGGTAGTGCTTAGCACTCTTGCTAAGCACTACTGGTTCGACTCCGGCCTGCGGCTCTTCTGTGTTGAGTTTACAATGTCTGGCTTCTTTCCGCTGTCCAAAAATGTGCAGCTTAGATTTAATTGGTGACTCTATTGGTGATTGTCAGTCGGTGTGACTGAGACTGTGAATGGTTGTCTGTCTCTATGCGTCTGCTCTGTGATAGTCTGAATACCTGTCCGGGGTGTACCCTGCCTCCTGCTCAATAAAAGCTGGGATTGGCTTTCGACATATACCTAATGCTACCTATACACCGGAAGACTTTAAAAAGATTAGGAAAGACCTATCAGCTCACACCTGCTCACATCTAAAGACAAGTGTTTAGAGTTTTTAGTCACAGCCTAGTCTCACACTGAGATTCTACAAAGACTGTCAATCTTTCAAGGTCACTATTTTCAAGACTACAACTAGATTCTTTTAGCATTTTTTACGTACCATGCATTTTTTTCTCTCATCATGCTCTAAGTAAAAACTTACAAAATGGAGGAGAAGCAGCTTTTGGCTACAGCTGCTCTAGTGTGTGCAGTGGTTTGTGTTGAAAAAAAAACAAAAATAAAAAGAATAGACGCCACAAAATGCCCCCTCACAAAGCTGAAAAAGGGTTTCTGTTTTTCTGACATGAAAAGTTGACTATTTTACAGTAAACAAAATAGATATAAGGAAGAATAAAGGAAAGGAAAATGTATAAATTAATTCATGATATACATTTATACCCTATTTAATTATGTGTTTAATTGAATAGTTATATTTATCAGCTCTTTCAACTCTCATTTAGTTAATCATCCATTAATTATCGATTATTTATTACTTATTTATGTATAGGCCTATATTTATTTATACATTTTAACTGGGTCTCCTACTGTTCTCTTTACTAAGAAACAGCGCCCCCAAAATCCCGCTTGTGGCCGTAAATATATTACAACTCTCTATTTGTATTTAGTACGGAGCCCCCCAGGGGACACGGGGGAAAAAAAAGATGGCTGAAAAAAAAAAAAATGATGGGTGAAAAAAAAAAAGGACGGACTTTTGCTAGATCCTGAGATACTTTTGCGAGATCCCGAGATAGTTTTGCGAGATCCCGAGATAGTTTTGCGAGATCCTGAGATACTTTTGCGAGATCCCGAGATACTTTTGCGAGATCCCGAGATACTTTTGCGAGATCCTGAGATACTTTTGCGAGATCCCGAGATACTGACGAAAGAAGAGGAGCAATGGAGGGGCGATATTCGCTTATTTTCCGGCGTTCTAACTGGAATAGCGTCACGAAAACCGCACCAATTTCCCCCAGGATGGTTTTATTTTGTACAGAAAACTAAGACTGACATTTCACAGGCTTGATCAACTCCCCAAAATCAGCGAGTCTGGCGAAAGATTAAAGTAACCGGGCCGAATATACGTCCTAGTGCCCAACGGCAGCCAGAGTGCTTAGGGACCGTCGCAAAAGTGCAACGTCTTTCTTTTCTATTTTTAATAACTCACTGGAAATTAGGGTTGCCAACCATCCCTTGAAAAACGGAATCGTCCCGTATTTAGAAACAAAAGAACCCGTCCCGTATTGAGGTGAAAAGGGACGCACTTTGTCCCGTATTATTGTGACAGTCAAAAAATAGTCAGTAAATGCCAATGAAAATGTAATTACAGGGCGCTTTATATGTAAACTTACGGTAAACTTGTTCCCAGGCAGTCCTGCTCTGTGACCAATGAACAGACAGCATATTCACACACGAGTATGACGATACAGAATACGCTCATCCCATTGGTTGAGGAGAAGATAGCAGAAGACAACAAAGCAACATGAGTAGGGGACAGTGACACAGACGCCGACACTGCTTTACGGGGCGCTACACCTTCGAGCAGCAATGTGTCTCGTACCCCTCCGAGAAAAAAACAGAAAAGGATGCAAAAATACTGAAGATTGGGAAAAAGGAAGCACCTGGGTGGAAAAAGTGCGTGATAACATCTATAAAGCACACTGCACGTTGTGCCGGCGCTCTTTTTCCTTAGTCCATGGTGGACTGACTGATCTGAAACAACATGCTTCCAGTACTGCATGACTCCAAAATAGCCATTCAATTGTATTCATGCTGCTCCAATAAAATAAATACATCAATTTGTTATTAGCAAACTCCAGGTCATTCTTGAAGACCAGGTCCCCATGTGTTCATGCCATGAATTTAATGCCTTTTTACTGAACCAATTTGGAATTATGGAATGCTATAATCTTCCAAAATGGCCATTCAATTTGCTTACATGCTGCATTTTAAAAGCCAACAAAAGGAGTGAATCAAATTGTTATCAGCAAACTCCACTACATCTTTGAAGAACAGGGCCTAATTGTTATTTTGTGTTAAAGTGAATTGCTGGATAATCATTTGTTTTCCATGTATTCATGTCACACAAAAATATGCATCTAATTCAATTCAGGTTCGAGTCAAATTGTTAAAAAATCATTTTACTTAAAAAGGGGCTAAAAAATTTCACCACACCAGGATGGGTGAAGGCAATCGGGTCGGCCGGCCCTGCCAATGAAGTGTCCCTTATTTATTTTTCGGGGAGTTGGCAACCCTACTGGAAATTCATCTAATAAACACCAAACGACTTCTGATGTGTTCATGAACTCACTGTGGACTTCCCACACCCTTTATTTTCAATACACACCTTTTCAATTCCTTTTATTCAGTGTGTACAATATTTAAGCCTTTTATTTTGTAATAGCTCTCTTGTTTTTATAGATATCAACACTAAACCACTTCTGATGTGTTCATGAACTCATTGTGGACTTCCCACACCCTTTATTTTCAATACACACCTTTTCAATTCCTTTTATTCAGTGTGTACAATATTTAAGCCTTTTATTTTGTAATAGCTCTCTTGTTTTTATAGATATCAACACTAAACCACTTCTGATGTGTTCATGAACTCATTGTGGATTTCCCACAACCCTTTATTTTCAATAAACCCCCTTTTTTTAAAGGCACAAGTAATGTGTGTGTATAGTTCTTTCATATATAAGGCCTTTCTTATTTGATAGCTGTTTGAATCAGTCACAACCCTTTAGTTTCAAGCAAAACCTTTACAAGTTGTTTAGATATAAGGAGCAATATATACGTGTATATTCTATTCATACTTAAGGCTTTTATTTTTTAATAACTCACTTGTTTTTCTACATATCGACTTCAAAACACTTCTGATGTGTTCATGAACTCACTATGAAGTTTCCACAGCTTCTTGCTTTCCTTTAAAACCCTTACAAGATTCTTAGACATCATTCATTTCTTTACATTTCTCATTTTTTATTTTGACTTCACTGTTCTTTTTCTTCAAAATTTCTGCTGTTAATTCAGGTCAAGCATGCAAATTGTCATTCAAGCATGACACATGCAACCTTTCAGGTAGTTTAGCATTAATTGCAAGCTGTTAAAGCAAAGTGAATAAACAAAAATATGATTACTACAGCCACAAGTATGCATCTGTACTTGACCATCAGCTCGTGATGCTTTCCAAAACAGAAAATCGAGAACAATTATAACAAGCAATAGTGAGGAGTTAAAATACTAAGAGCAGTCTTTGTCTTTTGTTGAACATAGTCATATATAAATTGGGCTGCACAGTAATTAAATACATAAATTACATTTTTATTCATTGTCTTACAGATGTCTTATGATTGGTGACACACTGGAAGGAATGGTATCTGAAATTTAAAGTGTTTGTTTTACGACAATAAAGGATGTGGGGAATCCACAATGAATTCATGAACACATCAGAAGTGGTTTGGTGTTGATATCTATAAAAACAAGAGAGCTATTACAAAATAAAAGGCTTAAATATTGTACACACTGAATAAAAGGAATTGAAAAGGTGTGTATTGAAAATAAAGGGTGTGGGAAGTCCACAGTGAGTTCATGAACACATCAGAAGTCGTTTGGTGTTTATTAGATGAATTTCCAGTGAGTTATTAAAAATAGAAAAGAAAGACGTTGCACTTTTGCGACGGTCCCTAAGCACTCTGGCTGCCGTTGGGCACTAGGACGTATATTCGGCCCGGTTACTTTAATCTTTCGCCAGACTCGCTGATTTTGGGGAGTTGATCAAGCCTGTGAAATGTCAGTCTTAGTTTTCTGTACAAAATAAAACCATCCTGGGGGAAATTGGTGCGGTTTTCGTGACGCTATTCCAGTTAGAACGCCGGAAAATAGGCGAATATCGCTCCTCCATTGCTCCTCTTCTTTCGTCAGTATCTCGGGATCTCGCAAAAGTATCTCAGGATCTCGCAAAAGTATCTCGGGATCTCGCAAAAGTATCTCAGGATCTCGCAAAACTATCTCGGGATCTCGCAAAACTATCTCGGGATCTCGCAAAAGTATCTCAGGATCTTACGGAAGCCCTGAACCGCAAGTGAAGAAAAACATTTTTGAGATGTTATCTCGTTATTTCGAGATAGTATCTCGTAATAACGAGATAAAATCTCGTTATTTCGAGATAAAATCTCGTTATTTCGAGATAACACACTTATGTAAAAAAAAAAAAAAAAAAAAAATGTTTTTAATTTTTTACTGTCAGATATTATCTCGTTATTTCGAGATACTAAGTCGTTATTTCGAGATACTAGCTCGTTATTTCGAGATACTAGCTCGTTATTTCGAGATACTAAGTCGTTATTTCGAGATAACACACCTATGTAAAAAAAAATATATATATATATATTTTTTTTTTTTATTTTTTACTGTCAGATATAATCTCGTTATTTCGAGATACTAAGTCGTTATTTCGAGATACTATCTCGTTATTTCGAGATACTAAGTCGTTATTTCGAGATACTATCTCGTTATTTCGAGATACTAAGTCGTTATTTCGAGATAACACTTAGGCCTATGCTGTCTCAGTGAACGGACCGGGCTGTCCAGTCCAAGTCCCGGCTTCCTCGTGAGGAGATCCACCGCCTCGTCACGCTCGTGTCACCACACATCCAGAGGGCAACCCGCTGCAATTTTGCCCTCAGCCCGGAGGTGCAGCTCCTGGCCGCGCTGCGTTTTTACGCAGTGGGGAGCTTCCTGGAGGTGGTGGGGGGCGGCACCGGCCTCAGCAAGGCACCGGTTTCACGGAGTGTGGCAGCCGTGACACCGACCCTCCTGCGCCATGCCCGGAGACACATCAGGATGCCCACCACGCGGGACGAGGTCCGCCAGTGGGGTATATATGCGTTAATGGCTTGATTACTACTCGGATACACCTGTTAGCTGTGATCACACACACACACACACACACACACACACACACACACGTAGCCTTATTGCACAGGTGTGTGGGGTGACTAAAGCGCTGATAAAGTGGTGGGTGATCGATTTGCCTGGCATCGATTGATTTATATTTCAGCACCACGGCGGTGGACAGCTCCCACTAAGAGCTTCTTAAGAAGCTTCTTTGGCGGGATCTTAAGAAGGCAGTTAAGAACGCATCTGGGAAACACCCCTATCTTAGCGCTCCTTCTAAGCCGAACCCTTCTTAAGAGCCTTCTTAAGAACCTTAAGAACGAGCGAATCTGGGAAACGCGAATTAATTCGAGATCTTGAGAAAACAAAACAATCGTGTGGTCCAGACGCATAGCCAGTAATGTAATGTATTTGTAACCCGGCCCGTGTGGGATGAGCCTCTCCACACCCTGGGACTCTGCGTTGTGTTGTTTATGATGATGAAGGGCGGAGGAGGGACCAGTCGGACACGGGTGGTCGTTATATTGCGGCTCGGACCGCGTCGTGCTTTATTTCTCACAACGGCTGGCAGCTCAACCTTAAACAGTACAAGTAAACACTGGCGTGAGGCAACAGAAAGATTAAAGGCTTGTGTTGTGTCCTTACTGATTTCCACACTAACTGGTTGCCGGAGATCTGCGCAGTTTCTGTTACGCGTGAGCTGTCCGTGGTACTGAAACAGCAATCGCCCTTAATGTGATAATTTTCTGTCTGATGCAGGTCTATGTTATGCTGTACGTTAACACTTTATCGAGCCTACTGATTGGGTTCATCTGTAGTCGGCACTTTGTGCAATAAAATGATTTATTGTGCCGTGCGATAGAGCCGATACGCATGTTTTGTCTTTACTGTTGTATTGTGTACAGCCTTTATAAAGCTCTGTTGGGAGAGCTTGTGTGAAATATTATTTCTGCCTTCGCCACTGGTAGTATTCCCTCTGGGTCCAAAACGGATTGCACTACACACACAAAGTTTCTAGTGACCCGCAATCCTGCTGATCTGCATCTCTCAGTCATCATCTGGTATCCATGGAGACACCCGGTGGCGAAGGCAGAAATAATATTTCGGGTGGGCCAGTACAAAAGTGGATGGGCCATCTTTTCCCAGAAAAAGGACTCGTAAAAATGTAGAACTATAAAAATGACAAATATAGACAAACTGGAAAAATAGTGACTATTTTACTTTGCAACATTATGCATTACAAAGGAAATGACAGCAAAACACTGCCTCTAACACAAGCTCTCCCAACAGAGCTTTATAAAGCTCTGTTACAACACAGTTTACAACAGTAAAGACAAAACATGCGTATCGGCTCTATCGCACGGCACAATAAATCATTTTATTGCACAAAGTGCCGACTACAGATGAACCCAATCAGTAGGCTCGATAAAGTGTTAACGTACAGCATAACATAGACCTGCATCAGACAGAAAATTATCACATTAAGGGCGATTGCTGTTTCAGTACCACGGACAGCTCACGCGTAACAGAAACTGCGCAGATCTCCGGCAACCAGTTAGTGTGGAAATCAGTAAGGACACAACACAAGCCTTTAATCTTTCTGTTGCCTCACGCCAGTGTTTACTTGTACTGTTTAAGGTTGAGCTGCCAGCCGTTGTGAGAAATAAAGCACGACGCGGTCTGAGCCGCAATATAACGACCACCCGTGTCCGACTGGTCCCTCCTCCGCCCTCCATCATCATAAACAACACAACGCAGAGTCCCAGGGTGTGGAGAGGCTCATCCCACACGGGCCGGGTTACAAATACATTACATTACTGGCTATGCGTCTGGACTACACTATTGTTTTGTTTTCTCAAGATCTCGAATTAATTCGCGTTTCCCAGATTCGCTCGTTCTTAAGGACTTAAGAAGGCTCTTAAGAAGGGTTCGGCTTAGAAGGAGCGCTAAGATAGGGGTGTTTCCCAGATGCGTTCTTAACTGCCTTCTTAAGATCCCGCCAAAGAAGCTTCTTAAGAAGCTCTTAGTGGGAGCTGTCCACCGCCGTGGTGCTGAAATATAAATCAATCGATGCCAGGCAAATCGATCACCCACCACTTTATCAGCGCTTTAGTCACCCCACACACCTGTGCAATAAGGCTACGTGTGTGTGTGTGTGTGTGTGTGTGTGTGTGTGTGTGTGTGTGTGTGTGTGATCACAGCTAACAGGTGTATCCGAGTAGTAATCAAGCCATTAACGCATATATACCCCACTGGCGGACCTCGTCCCGCGTGGTGGGCATCCTGATGTGTCTCCGGGCATGGCGCAGGAGGATCGGTGTCACGGCTGCCACACTCCGTGAAACCGGTGCCTTGCTGAGGCCGGTGCCGTCCCCCACCACCTCCAGGAAGCTCCCCACTGCGTAAAAACGCAGCGCGGCCAGGAGCTGCACCTCCGGGCTGAGGGCAAAATTGCAGCGGGTTGCCCTCTGGATGTGTGGTGACGCGAGCGTGACGAGGCGGTGGATCTCCTCACGAGGAAGCCGGGACTTGGACTGGACAGCCCGGTCCATACACTTACAAGGCATAGGCCTAAGTGTTATCTCGAAATAACGACTTAGTATCTCGAAATAACGAGATAGTATCTGACAGTAAAAAATAAAAAAAATATTTATTTTTTATTTTTTTACATAGGTGTGTTATCTCGAAATAACGACTTAGTATCTCGAAATAACGAGAAAGTATCTCGAAATAACGACTTAGTATCTCGAAATAACGAGATAATATCTGACAGTAAAAAATTAAATTTTTTTTTTTTTTTTTTTTTTTTTTTTTTTACATAAGTGTGTTATCTCGAAATAACGAGATTTTATCTCGAAATAACGAGATTTTATCTCGAAATAACGAGATTTTATCTCGAAATAACGAGATTTTATCTCGAAATAACGAGATTTTATCTCGTTATTACGAGATACTATCTCGAAATAACGAGATAACATCTCAAAAAAAATTTTCTTCACTTGCGGTTCAGGGCTTCCGTAGGATCTCGCAAAAGTCCGTCCTTTTTTTTTTCACCCATCATTTTTTTTTTTCACCCATCATTTTTTTTTTTTTTCACCCATCTTTTTTTTTTCCCCGTGTCCCCTGGGGGGCTCCGTAATTTAGGACTGAGCTTACTATCATTATTGTGATGTTCCTTTTTCCTGTGGAAGTGGTTTTACTGGCCGGTCTGGAACCGGGGACCTTTTCCCCGCTCATCTATTGGTTGGTGAATGTGTTACGTCACTGCGACTTGCGATAAAATCATAGACTGTATATAAATAATGGACGTAGTCACCGTGACGTCACCCATTGGTTTGTGGACTGCCCGTTGGAAGCCTCGAGTTCAGCGTTACACTCGTCGCCATCTTGCGTCGCCATCATGTTTCCGATACGCGGAGCAGACCATAATTGGACTGTGGCAGAGCGCGAGGGATCTGACGACACTGACTACAGCCTCTCTACACCGGCAACCCGACTGAGAGAAGCCGCTGCTAATTCACGTTAGCATTAACTGGAGCATTAACTGGGATGTTAGTTATGGCTAGCAAAAAAACCAAAACAAAATGTATCTTTCTTACCTCAGAAAACTGAGCAGCGACTCCTTGGAGTGTCTGTTAGTCCAACCACACGCTGAACAAGACATTTTACTGAACAAAACTTTCAAATAAACTGTCATTAAGTGAAAATATAGTGTGAAAGGGTCAAAGTTATGAGACCAAACCGCTAAACGTCCTCTTTTCTATCTATATAACGTTATATATAACTTTATTGACACGTTGCCGTGGATACGCTCTACTTCTCTCCTGGTGACGGCTCGCCTTGTCAGTGACCTGTCAATCAAAGCTAGAAACGCCCCAAATCATATGATTCTTTATCTTCTATTTTCTTCTAAATGGGGCCATTATTAGAACTATTGACATCAAATTGTCTTGAAGAAGATTTTTTACTAGCGATTGAGACCATAATGTTGTCCCTGAAAAATGTTTCTGAGGTAATAAATCAAGTGAGAAGTTTTCAAATTTAGCACTGAAATGAATGGGCAGATTTCTTTTGCAGCCAAACTTAGCACCCCCTATTGGAATTTTCGGTGAATTGCAGGCTTTATGCACTTCCTGGTGGCTTCCATGCTCAGGCACGGAGATTGCCGCCTGGATAAAATCAAACATATTTGATATAATCGCAAACCCAAGACTAGGAAAAGACTGATATGAAACAGAGCAGATTACTACCTTAAACTTAACCATGGAGATGACGGGAGCGCCGTGACTCCAGTAAAACTCCTAGATTTACTAAAGACTTTATGTTATTATGTAACGTGTCTGAGCATGGATGCCAACCAGGAAGTGCCTTAAGCTGCATTCTACCCAAAAAATCAGCCCATTCATTTCAGTGCAAAATTTGAAAACTTCTCACTTAATTTATTACCTCAGAAAAAAATTTCAGGACAACACTATGGTCTCAATCGCTAGTAAAAAATCTTCTTCAAGACAATTTGATGTCAATAATTCTAATAATGGCCCCATTTAGAAGAAAATAGAAGATAAAGAATCGTATCATTTGGGGCGTGGCTACCTTTGATTGACAGATGGCTAACAAGGCGAGCCGTCATCAGGAGAGAAGCAGAGCAATGTGTATCCATGGTAACGTGTCAATAAAGTTATATATAACGTTATATAGAAAAGAGGACGTTTACCGATATGGTCTCATAACTTTGACCCTTTCACTGTATTTTCACTTAATGACAGTTTATTTGAACGTTTTGTTCAGTAAAAATGTCTTGTTCAGCGTTTGCTTGGACTAACAGACACTCCAAGGAGTCGCTGCTCAGTTTTCTGAGGTCAGTGACATATATTTTGTTTTTGTTTTTTGCTAGCCAAAACTAACATCCCAGTTAATCTCCAATTAATGCTAACATGAATTAGCAGCGGCTTCTCTCAGTCAGGTTGAGGTGTAGAGAGGCTGTAGTCAGTGATCAGATCCCTCTCGCTCCTCCACAACAGTCCAGATCAGCTCCCCGTATCAGAAACAAGATGGCGACGCGAGATGGAGACGAGTGTAACGCTGAACTCGGTGCTTCCAACGGGCCACAAACCAATGGGTGATTTCACGGTGACTACATCCATTATTTGTATACAATCTATGATTTCAAACCATTGCTGCATTCTACCAATTATGACACTTTCAAATACCATGCCATTGAAGTAACTGTAAATAAAGGTGCTTTTTGACAGGTAATGGTTTAATAAGTTTAATGACTCACCAAAGTCGATGTTTATCAAGGACATGCTTTAATACATGTTGTCAAGGCAAGCATTGTACTCAGTTATACATCTGGAATGTCTGGGGGGGGGGGGGGGGGGGGGGGGACAAGAGAGCAAGCAGCATAAATGGCACCTTTAAGAATAATAGATCATATTTATGTGCTACTTTTCAACTAATCACTGCAAACCGCAAAGCAAACAGTTCGATAACACAGGTTTTTATATTTATTTTGCTTTTCAGTCTTGAAATTCTGTCAAGTGTGCAAGAAGGACAGGTAGTTATTTACTGTATTTGTTTCTGTGTGACCATCTGAGTATTGACTATGTTTCTATTTCATCTATGCATATTTTTGTCTGGTATCTGCACATGTCAACAAGCTAAATTCTTGCATAAGCATTAACATGTAAGGCAAGACTGACACCACATGGTATTCAGGAATTTAAAGCTGTGGCTATATGTGACCTGCTGCTACAATAAATGAAAAAGGAAAAAAAAAAAGAATTTCAATCCAACACTTTCTGATGGGGTGGAGGTTTATTTGATCTCGAAACTTGTGATGCGAACCTCCCCGTCAAAGTTGATGTGCGTGTACTTCTCGGCACCGACGCGGTTGGGGAAATTGATTGCAGAGCCGTCTGACAAAGTCACGATGAAATCTGTAGGGGTGAATTCAATGACTACCTGGATGGTAGACAGACGAGAAAGAATATACAGACAAATGTTAAATATTGAACTTTTACTCCATTTAAGGCCAAAATATTTGGTATTTGGGTATTTTAATCCATAAGAACCCATGGTGACACCCGTGTAACAAACACTTTAAATCTTCTAGAATCTCCCATATTCAGCTTTATGCTTCAACTTAACTCATTAAATCCCTCAGCAAGACTTCTCCAAAATGTGGCTGTGACTGGAAATCGAAATGTGAAAAAGTAGCTAATTTCAAAAAGCTTATTTTTTGTTACGATGCTAAGTTTAAACCCATTTAACAATTCTAATCAGTTAATAGTTTGTCCTGTATTGCATTTAACCTGACTGTATTTCCTGAACAAATTACAGTCACAATTTTCAATCATGTTATGGAGATGAAAACAAAAAGGCAAATTGATATTTGTTTTCATTTATTATTGATTTTTTTTTTTTTTTTACTTAAAAACAAGTCTTCAAAAGTATTTGTTGTTAAACACCACTATTAATGTCACAATTTTCATAAATGTTGTGGAGATGCGAAGAAAAAGGCAAATTTGTGTTTCTGTAAGCAGAAAATGTGTCTAGTTTTTTTTTTTTTTAAATAAGAGATATGATAAACATAAATGCCCAATGTATCGTATATGTCACATCACAGATCTTTGACATTTAGCGGTAGGATTAAAAAAAAAAAAACACATCATAAATGTGCTCTATGTGGTCAACTTATTCTGTGGTATATCCCCCATCATTTTCCTTTAAGGATTACTGGGTCTGGGTTCTTATGGGTTAAATTTTTATTTCGAACATCAAACAACAAGGAGAAAAAAAAATAAAATGAAGGAAAAGATACAGTTTCAAACAATGACAACTGTACAATAAAGGAAATAATAAAACGTGGTGTAAATCAGTTTAAATAAGAGGGGGAAGAAGTTCAAACATAATAAATCTCACCTCTTGTCCCTCAGATATTTACATTACATTGTTAACAGAAAATAGGAAAGT
This sequence comes from Centropristis striata, assembly GCF_030273125.1. Classification (NCBI taxonomy): domain Eukaryota; kingdom Metazoa; phylum Chordata; class Actinopteri; order Perciformes; family Serranidae; genus Centropristis; species Centropristis striata. Next base: position 13,139,706 of record NC_081529.1, on the reverse strand, counting down.
TATGAAAAAATATTATTATTATTATTATTATTATTATTATGAAAAAAATTCTTAGACCACCCTTGTTTTCTGTTTTCTTCAGTTTCTGTAGTTTAAGTTTCTTTTTTTCTTCTTTCAGTTTATTTTAATGCCTGGTACAACTAATGGTACATTTGTTTGGACAAATATAATGATAACAACAAAAATAGCTCATAAGAGTTTCAATTAAGAGCTGATATCTAGACATTTTCCATGCTTTTCTTAATTATGATTTTGGTTATTATCAAGAAAACCAGAAAAAATGGCTAGATATCAGCTCTAAAATTAACCTCTTATGAGCTATTTTTGTTGTTATCATTATATTTGTCCAAACAAATGTACCTTTAGTTGTACCTGGCATTAAAATGATCAAGAAACAGAAGAAAACAATGGTCTAATATTTTTTCCATGACTGTATATTTAATAAGATAAAATAAGAATGCTTTCAAAATTTGAAATGTTAATAGTTTTATAACCCAATAAACAAAGTGAGTGACAAGAAGAAAAATCTAAATCAAATTAATATTTGGTGTGACCACTCTTTGCCTTCAAACCAGCATCTATTCTTCTAGGCATTTTTTCACATCTGCCTCAGACTTTTGCACAGTGCTGTATATATTTACGTATATAGATTTCTATGGATATAAATATACAATAACTGCAAAATAAAGATATATAGCAATAATCCCTGCAAACAACTGCGGATTGTCAAACCACTTCTTTAGCATCATGTTTTTGAACATTGCTTTAGTTCCATCTTTAAATTGTTCCATAATTTAACACCACAGATTGAAATACAAAAAATCTTTTCATGGTTGTCCGCACCCTGTGAGTTATTGAATTAAATTTTCCCCTCTAATTATAACCCTTTTCTCATTCACAGAAAAGTCTTTGTACATAAGCTGGCAGTAAATCAATTTTTGCTTAAAACATTACTTTTACTGTTTGAAATTCCACCTGATCCATATATTTTAGTAATATTGGGCCTCATTCACGAACCGTTCTTAAGAAGAAATTTGTTCTTAAGTCCTACTTAAGAAGATTTTACGAAGATTGTGGCATTCATTCATTTTTTTTCTGATCCAGGATTTTTCTTAGGTAAGAACAAATGCGACGGACACTCAGGAGTACTCTTAAGCACATTTCAGTGCTGACATGTTGGCATGGTTGTGTTTTCTTCTTTTGTTAAGTTCAATAAAATACATTACAGTGAAATTTCCATCATATTTATGTATTTATTTATTCATTTCATTTTTTTTTTTTACATTTTTCATTTTAATTAAATTAAATGTGCCAACGCTTTAACATGAATCAAGTAAATTGGAAATCATGCCGTCCATTACTGATACCACCCTATTTATCGGTGGCATTTCTCCATCCATGGCCTACAAAACAATGGCATATATATTGCTGCTGCCCGAGGGCTCTGTCCGTTCTAGTTCTGTTGCAAGGGACTTCATCTGTGATAAAAAAAAAAAAAAAAAAACTAAAATCAAGCCAAGGTTGCAACCCCTCAGTCCAATACTAAAGACATATTTTGTGCTTACACACTATGGTAAACTCCTGCCTTACAGGGCACACGTTATATATATATATATATAAGGTATAATTCCAGAAAATAAATTGTTTGTGTTGTTGCAACCTGCAGTAAGGCTGCTAAATTTAATTTTCTTCCTCCGAGTGATCTCCTGCAGTAGAACTTCTAGTTCTGAAAAGTTTTTTTTTCTTTTTAACTGTGCTCCAACGGATTTACGCTTTGCTTTAGGCATTCTGTTGCTGTTTCATCTGTGTGGCGTCTACACACGGCCCTGCAGTCCTTTTTATGGGCCCTTTTATGGGCATTACTGGGCGGTTAGCTATGCTAATCCTATGTTAATTAGACTCACCTGGCACGCCCTCTCAAGATGCGAGGAGATGGCATTCATCAATTTAAGAACATGGCTGCGAACAATTCAGCGGCTTAAGAACACGTTGATGAATCTGACGTAGGGTCTTCTTAAAATCTTCTTAAGAAGGACTTAAGAAAGAATCTAAGAAGATTCTTAAGAAGATTCTTAGATTCTTTCTTACCGCCCATTAATGCCCATAAAAGGGCCCATAAAAAGGACTGCAGGGCCGTGTGTAGACTCCACACAGAGGAAACAGCAACAGAATGCCTAAAGCAAAGCGTAAATCCGTTGGAGCACAGGTAAAAATAAAAAAAAAACTTTAGCAGTCCAGAACTAGAAGTTCTGCACATGTTATATATATATATATATATATATATATATATATATATATATATATATATATATATATATATATATATATACACACATATATATAATATACACACACATATATATATATATCCCATCAACCTGAACCTGCACCCATGTCATAAACACACATTTTCCAAATAGTATTATTTTAGTTTTGCTCTAATTTTATAGTAATTTGATGTTGTCAAACCATATTTTTTTTTATTTTGCTCAGTTCTGAATCGATATCTTCCAAAAGGTTGGTTTGATGTATCCCTGAAATTTTTTTTTTTTATCATCAGCAGACCCAACACTGACCCCTGGGGGACGCCACAAGCAATGCTCAACCCAACTTCACAAACTGTTGCCTGTTGCTTCAGTCACTTTTTACCCAATTAAGAATTTCTACATAACAATTTATTCTTTATTTGTCGTGGATTTATCGCAGATATCTGCATGGGCATATCTTGGAATAAAAGTGATTAAAGTTATCAGAAGAACAGTGACACACATTTTCCAGCAGAGGTCACTAGTAGACAAAAAAAGGCACACACACACACACTGCGCAAACACACAGCCTCTCACCTTGAACTCCTCTCCCTGGCGGAAGGGAAAGCCTCCGTCTCGTACCTCCTCGCACCAAGTCCCTCCCTGATATGAGTTGCACACCACTGCATTCTCGTCTCCGTGGGCATTAAAACGAGCGTTGAAATGCATAGTTATCTCCTGCTCATCTGGGCCAATATTCACTGCAAACCTGTGGCACAAAGTAACAAAATAATGCATTAATTTTTAATATGGCTGCTTATATTTCAGATGGATGTAAGAGGACACAGTGAGCACAAAATACAGAGACAACCAAAGCAGTTGCATCATCTCCATCACCCCAACTTCACTGAAGAGAAGTTAACAGGTACACTGTAAATGCAAACAATGAACTTACTATAATTATAAAGTGAGTTCAACTTAATTTATATTAGTCTTTCGATTTTAATCCCTTAAAATTAGTTGTCCTTACTTTTTTTTCTTTCAAAATTATTTTTATTGGATTTTCCTTGGATGCATAATTATATCAGCTGTCAGAGCACACATCAGTTTATCCAATACATCCATAGACTAGGCAAGTACAAAATGAATGAAAACACCAAAGTTATAGTCAAAATATACAAAAACAAAACAAATAGAAAAAAACAAATAAATGAATGAAGATAACCACATAAGAGAAAATTATAAAACAGAAAAAAATAGAAAAATACATAAATACATAATAATAATAATAATAAAAATTGAATAAGAGGAAGATAAGACACAAACAGACAAAAAGAGACAACATAAGAGGGAAGGGAGGGGTTGGGATGAGGGAGGGACACAGGGGGTTAAGGTCCAGTTGCGCATGAAGTCAGTCGTCCTCAACCAGAAATAATGGATCAGCTGGAGGTTTATCACTCTAAATGAAGCCCATCAAGTTGCTTTACAAATCCAATAAAGTCATCCCATGTCTTGTGAAAGTTCTGTAGAGCACCATTAACAGTAAACCTGATTTTTTCTAATTTAAGATTGCACATAATACTCCTGATGAGATGTGTGTAGGTGGGTGGAGCAGTATTCTTCCAATTCAACAAGATCAAACGCCGCGCTAATAAAGAGGAGAATGCCATAACCTTGTGTTGACAGGAAGTCATAGATATTTTTTCTGAGGTTACACCAAAAATGGCAATAAGGGGGCAGGGAGTAACATATTTTTTAAATAGTTTAGAGAATAAATCAAAGAAAGATGACCAGAATTGGTCCAATTCAGGGCAAGTCCAGAACATATGATATAGAGTCGCAGGAAGCATTTTGCATCTGTCACATAAGGGGTCAATGTGTGGGTACATTTTTGTCAGGGAGGTCTTACAGTAATGTAGACGGTGCAATACCTTGAACTGGATCAAATTATGACATGCACATATGGATGAGGAATGTACACTATCCAAGGCTGCGTCCCAACAGTCATCTAAGATGCAAAAACCAAGCTCCTCTTCCCAGTGCTGTTTTATAATAGTTAAAGAGGGCATATTAATTGAAATTATGTATTCATAAACCTTGGCCAGCCTCCCCCTTTCAGAGTGTAAAAGCAAGTTTATAATATGATCTAGATGGGTTTTAGGCGTGAGAGAAGGAAAATCTGGGAATGTCTTCCTAATGCTGCTAAATCTCTCACCTGCAAAAACTGAAAAAACCAAGACTGTGGCAGATCGAATTTTGCTTGGAGTTGTGTGAAACTGGCGAAGACACCATCTATATACAAGTGCCTCCGTTTTTTGATACCCTTGGCATGCCAGATTTTGAAAACAGGGGAGTAGCTAGAGGGGGGGAATAGGGGATTGCAGGAGAGCAGGGAGAAGAGAGAGATGCTCTGGGGGCCAAATGAAAGTTTGAATTGTTTCAAAATTCTTAAAGAATGCCACAAAACAACATTATGTTTGGGGATCGTAATTGAGAGTGGGAGCGATGCCCCTAAGAGAGCGGAGAGAGAGTATGGATGGCAGAGGGAGGCCTCAATATTGACCCATGCCGGACAGTTTAAACTGTCAGAAGATAGAAGCCAGAAAGACATGTTGGTCAAGTTTGACGCCCAGTAGTATAGCTGGAAATTAGGGGCAGAAAGGCCCCCAAGCCGCTTAGGTCTCTCAAGGAACTCTTTACGAATGCATGGGGGTTTACCCCCCCCAGATAAAGTCAGAAATAAGTCGCTGTATAGTTTTAAAGAATGAACGAGTAATAAAAATGGGGAGACATTGAAATAAATAAAGAAATTTAGGGAGAATGTTCATCTTCACTGAATTAACTTTGCCAATCAAAGAAAGAGGAAGGACTGCCCATCGCGCCTAGAGTTGTCCTTACTTTATGTCCCCATACTTGTTCCGTTCAGTAGTATTTACTTGGTATTTGTGAAATATATTAAATTTAAATGACAAACCCTTTTTGAGTTCTGTCAGCTTGTTGTCAAGTTTCCCAGAATGCTTTGCAGCACTGTGTTTTACATGTAAATAAGGGTTTGGAAGCAATCTCAGTGTTAGATTGACATGTTAGGTTTGTTACACATGTTACGTTAATGTCTAGTTATTTATGTTCATGTTGTTGTTTTAGGGATGAGTCAGAGAGCACCATTAGTGAACTGACTATTACATTTTTTTTCACTTATGAGTTTTCACTTACATGTGGGTATAAAGTCTGCAATGTGACTTCTTCATAATTAAAGTGACAGGAGAGTTCAGAGCTCACCTCTCTAACGTATGTTAATTTAAAAAAAACAATCAATCCATACAACTTGAAACAATTAAGTTCGCTTACTAACTTTTCCTAGGGTAATCGGTTTCCGAAATATTTTTAAGTAAACTCAACTTGTTAAAATTTACAATGTAGTCACTGACTGTCACTGATTACAGATTCCACTCTGAGTTAGTGTGAATATCAAGAACGGCCCTTTTGTTGAGTTCAGAAATAAGTAGAAAAGTAGCTGCAGAAGAAGAAAAATAGCCTCAACCATTCTCTATTAGTTGTGATTTGAACTTACTCTGTAGCATCAGGCTTGGGGACTCCGACAAGGGTCATGGTCTGCCCGACCTTAAAGGACATGTTCTTAATGATCATACCCTGTGCAGGAAAAAAACAGGGAGGATAAAGTATGTTATTATGTGGAAATACTAGTGAATTTCACAAGATCCGTTTATTATTGCAGCTTAAGGCAACCAGCAGTAGCCTCTGCCAACTCTTCATTCCTCACTTCTTCCTTGGAAATTACAAAACATGTGTTTTCAGTTATACTCCCATTGGCGACTTGACAAAGATTCAAGTTCTGTCCCGTCCATGAACCTTTCCTCTGGGCTGATTTTGGCAGAGGCTAAATGTGTTGAAAAAAGATGAGGGATATCATTTTTTCCTAAATGCAATACTGGATGACAAATACTCGGTTGAAAAAAAGGCTGAGCGCAGCAGAAATACCTCTGCTTGGTTGCTACTGTACATGTGGCAGGGGAATACTGAACTGTGCCACCATTAGGAAATTATGCTTGAACAATAGTGAAAAACAGTTGTTTGCAGCTGTTTTACATTTTGTCACTTTGTTAAATGGTGTACCTGGGTAACTGTCAACTGTCACAAGGACAATTGGTACAAATATAGCATCCCTATGAGATTTTATGCTTCATTCACAAATGGTAATGGTAAATGGACCTGCATTTATATAGCGCTTTTCTCTACCAACCGAGCCACACCCTAGCAAAACTCAGTCTGCTGTAAATTCAGTGAAAAGGCCCTCATCACAGTTGTTGTTTCTTAGTTTCAGGGTTTCTGTTTAATCAGCCTCTTAATGTCCTGTTGACATGTTAATTTCAGGTTTAAATCTGTTCTGTGTCCTCTATTAGCACATTCTGATCAATCTGGGGGTGGCTGTGGCTCAGTTGGTAGAGTGGGTTGCCCCCCAACTGAAGATGTGGTTCAATCCCCAACTGTCGCAGCCTACATGTCGATATAAGCTCTACAAGTGCAGGTCCATTTACCATTTACTATTCTGGTGCTTTGTTTTTCAATGATTCTATACAAATAATTTTTATTCTGTGTCAGAAACTGTCCATTCTTTAGTTTGCTGTCCAGGTTAGGCTGAAATATTATCTGTTTAACTTCTGTTTCTGTTAGACAGAAGTTGTTAATATACATATGAAAGCTAAACATCCCCTGAATGCTGTCTCTAGTTTGTGGTTGGAGAGTCAAGTTTGATTTGCCCTAGAAGTCACAGTGATCTCACATGATCTCAATGATCTAACATCATCTCACATGAATACAATTGGACTCATTGCAACATCTACAGTTGTTTCTGCTTTCAAGTCGCACCCAATTTATGCATTCCAAGACCGTTTAAGGACCCCAGTGTGCAGAAATATTCAAATACACTATTTTTTTTAAATAGCCCTCATGCAAAAACCTACATGATTTTTGCCCCAAACTGCATGAGATTAGCATAAAGTTGGCATGTCTGTAAGGGAGAGACTTGTGGGTACTCATTGAAAAAGGCTCTTCTCGTTTAGCCAAAAATGTGCCTAACTTTGGAGTGTTATTTGGCCCTCTGCAGGCTATTAAAGACAAGTCAATAGCCAGCAGCCACATAGGTCTTTCTGAAGTTAGAAGGTTATAAGACATTGGAAAAATCTGATTCTGAACAGAGACCATAGAAACAGCAGGAAACAAGAGCTCTTAGCATTTCACAATCTTGTATGTTCTGGTCATAAACACAGTTTCAAATGAGCAGGAAATGATTAAACACAAATACAGATGTTTTTGGTAAATCTTGTGTTGTATAATTTGCACCAACATGTGAGGATACATTCCTTCCAAGCAGAAGCTTCATATTTTTACAAATTGTACTTTACTTTATATTAAATTGCATTTCATCAGTGCCTTTCAGAGGAACTGCAGCTGTTGGCAAAATTCTTACTAATCGCAACAATGTTAGACACAGTCAACAAGAAACTTTACCACTGAAAATTACTTCAAAGGGAGTTTATTTAGTTGATAAAGCCTAGAATGATTAACATGGCCAGGCAGATAAACTGCACAGGAATTAGAGTGAAATGGCGTCATTTCCCACTGACTTTAAGAGCTGTTGTTCACCTGAACACCTCTCTGAATAATCTTGAATCTGTAAAAGACTGACCATGTTACTGGTAGGTTTGTTGATTCTGGCAGAACTTGAAAGAATTCATCTTGGAGTAAAAAACTAAATGCATCTTAACAATGAACCAAACCATGAAATAAAAGGGAAGGAGAAGAGATAGAATGACATGGATATGACATTCTTTCCATGCTCGAGTCCAACTGTAAAGTGTAAGAATAACACATGGCACTGACGTTTGAGCTGTGTGGGGCTGGGCTGAGGTCGCTGCTGGCAGTCACCCTGCATCTCTCCCATACACTGCTATCTAAAGGAATCTGTAGACTGTAGTGTGTCAAAGATGCCAAATCTATTACAGTTCTCACTGACGGAGTGATGAAATCCAACTACCAACTGACTGATAACAATGTACAAGTAAATCGCTCTATCCACCACACATACACTGCAAAAAGCCACCTCTCAAAAAGAAGAAAAAATATTTATATATTTATATATTTAGGTATATTTGGCTTAAAAATAGCAAAATTATCTGCCAATGGAACAAGAAAATTTGGCTTGTCAAGACTTTCCAAAACAAGTAAAAATACCTAATCTTAACAAACCCAAAAAATACCTTAGAATTAGTGTATTCTAACTAATAAAAGTGTTTTTTTTATTGTTGTTAAATGTTTAAATATCAAGTGTCAGTTTACAGATATGTGCCAATGTACTAGTTAATTACATACATACACAACAATACACACTTCTATTGTTTTATTGATAATAAAACAATTGATTCCATCTGGCTGCTTGTTTTAAGTATGTGAAGAGGTAAAATTATGTTGAAGTTATGATTTCTTAGTTATGCTTGAAATAAGAAAATATTACTTTGAAATAGCAGTTTTATACTTGTAAGTATTGATGAAACAGCTTTGTAACTTTTGATATTCTAGTTTCAAACATGTATTTACTCAGTATAGGTCATAAAATCTCAGTAACAAGCTGTAATATCTGATTTAGATAATTAAGGGACAAAGCACTTAAAACAAGTGAAACAGTCGAACATAAAAGATGCTGACTAAGAAGAACTAGAAGAACTGATCTAAGCTATTTTATCTTAGTTAGATTTCAGTTTTTGCAGTGTAAACACATTTTTACATTAACAATGTAATACTAGTTTAAAACTAACCTTTTCCAGCTAAAGAGACATCCCCTTATGGAATAGCATGGGGGGGAATGCATCAACAATCTACCTTGCTCACACTGTAAATCTTTTTACTGTAAAATTACAGTAAATTACTGGCAGCAGTTTCGCCAGTAAGTTACTGTAAAATTTACAGTACCTCTACTGTATTATAGAAATACAGGTCCGTTTACTGACAAACTGTCTCGTAACGAAGAAAAAAAAAATAGTGTGACATTTAAATGTTTAACTCTAAATTATGTTACAACTAATCCATTTAAACTCTATATTAGGATTACTGAAAAAACAACACATTGTGATTATTTCAGCCGAGACCAAAAAAGAAATAAAATTAAACTTGTCTTCTTCTCGAAAATAATGACTTTATTTTCCTGACATGCTCAGCTGAAAACAGTAAATTCCTGAAAAAAATATATAATTTTGATCATTGGAATGCCTGAGCAATCATGATAACTCCCACAAATGCATTGTTTTCACAGCAATATACTGTACAATCATAATACAGCAAGTTACTGTTAGAATTTGACTGTAAATTGACAGCAAAGTCTTACAGTGCACTCAAGAGAATCAAGCATAGCAGCATCTATTCTAGCCTCCACATGATGACTTCTTTTCATTTTACCCTTTAATGTGATTTGAACCCGCTGCCCCTAGCTTGATGTGTTCTTTCCAAACACATGCTTACCCCTGTAGCCAACAAAAAAACAGAATGATACAGGGCCTTCATTGTAATCTGCTCAGTTTATGAGTCCAAAGAGACCAGAATGCATTGCTGCCAATGTTCAGCTCTGGATATCGAGACTGACTTGTTTTGAATTAAGTGGGCAAATGTTAATAAGAGTTAATGTTCAAGTGTTATGAAATTACAATTCACAATCTCGACAGCTGATTTATGTAACGCAGCAGTTGAGAACATTTATATTAGGTGACCAATGTGCACTTACTGTTGTGTGCTCTGTGGTGAATATTTTGACCATAAAAGGCAATCTGAAGAACCCCAGACCCCTAAAAAGTAAAATACTGTTTAAGTTATTGACAATGAGCTACTTTACTTAAAGCATACTTCAGCTGCTTAAGTCCCATCTGCAGTCACAGAGAGAAGTGTGACTGCAGATGTGCCACTTTAAAATTTGACCGGACCCTGCTTGTCCACAGAACATTAAAAAATACAGACTTTAAAAGCAACATAGGAGAAGAACATATAAGTACTTACTTTCATCATCTTTGCAGATTTAGTGAATCAAGTCGAGCTGAGAAAAAATGAGAGTGCTGCAGGGCCTCGCCTCACTGCACCCTCACAAGATATACAGTGTGGGAGGTGTCTGCAGCCTGAGTGACATTTCAAGCAGCCAATACAATCAGACCAGCAGAAAGCATCAACCAATGAAGTCAAAGTGCTGTTACAAACTGTAAATAACTAATTTAGTGCTTAGCGAGTGATTGCAGACCTTAGTGAGGTGAGGATAATTAGTGATTTGTTGACATCACACTGTTACATTGTAACCTGTTGGTGTGGAGTCTGTCTGTGAGACGCAGGAGACGCTGGCCAGAGTGCCAGACGGAAATAGAAATGTATTTGTTGCCAGGGAGACAACCAAATATTTGGCATGGCCAATAGCCTTAATGTGCACAGACTGTATATAGGCCTATAGCTTACAGTTGGATCAAGTGGCAGCATTTCAGTCTGTCTGCAAAGTAAGTAAACTTCAGTTAGGAGAGAAACAGGCCAAAGGGAAATGTTGAAACTGAGTCAAATGTTCAAACTGATCTGAATCTCTGACTCACAGCCAGAAACACTTTCATCGGCTGACATACAACTGAAACAGCTGCTGTGGCTCAATGAGGGAACCAGTCACACACTCAAACTGCAGTGTAACACAACAGAATGTAATCTAGATTACTATTACAGAATTATGTACTTTAGTTTTAGTTTAGTTTTTTGCAATGGGGTATTTGTTGGGTGGGAGATTAAAAGAGGTCACAGTAAATGTTGCCTTATTTTCCTGTGCCTTATCCATCTTCATTATGTATGAAAAAAGTTGACAAACATGAAAATGAAGGACATTTTCACCATAATTTTAATTAGTTTGTTAGTTTTGTTTTCACAAAATACAGGTTCAGTTAGCAATCGTTTTTTTAAAAACTCTCGTTTTTGTTTTTATTTCAGTTAACAAAAATGTTTTTTCAATTCTAGTTTTCGTTATTTTGTTTCATTTTCGTTAACTATAATAACCTTGCTCCCTAGCCCCTTACCCTAACCCCTTAACCTAACCTTCACCATCACAACTAAATGCCTAACCATAACATTATATCCTGTACTGTTCTTTTACTACAGTATTTTCCTGTTGTGTGGTGGGATGATAGCAGTGGTGGAGCAAGTATTCAGTTCCCTTACTTAAGTAAAAGTACTGCAGAATTACTCCATTAAAGTCCATTAAAGTCCTGCATTCAAAACTTACTGAAGTAAAAGTACAAAAGTATCAACATCAAAATAAACTTAAAATCAAAAATACTTGTCATGCCCCACTCAGATTGTTATATATTCCAAATATGTAATTAGATTATTTGTCTTGATGCATTTACTATGTTAACAGTATTTTACTGTTGTCCAGGTAGGGCTAATTTTAACTACTTAATGTACTGTTATGTGGTTTTATTTATGAACATGCATAATCATTTTAAATGGTCATGTTTTTTCATGTTAAATTGAGAAGGACAATTAACTTGTCAACAAAGTTACAATAAAACACAAAACATTTTTATAACAGTATGTTTGGGCAAGGGGTTTCCGAACATATCCAGGGCCCCCCAGATAGCAATAACTTATGGCCCCGACCCAAAATGTCTTTAAATTAAATACTGTGGCAATTTTTAAATTAAAATCAGTTTAATTTACACTTATGACGTGCTGAATTATGTTTTGGCTGGCAATTACAAAGATGGGCATGGCATATAAGATTTAGTTAGTTATATAATTATATTTTATTCTTCCACTACTACTCAGGGTTGCAAAATTTCCAGAAACTTTCCATGGGAAGTTAAGCTGGGGTATTTTGGGGTATTTTAGAATAAGATAACAACAGCTTGTAAAAATACTAATGCAATGGCATGAACAGATATATAGATAGTTAGCCTAGCTAAAGAACTTTAATGGTCTTCAAAATATTTTACAATTGATGTACAGAAAAACATCTTGCAAGAGGCAGAATTGTTTTTATTTATTTATTTATTTATAGATTAACTTGCATTAGATCTGGTTGTTTAAGTCAAGATTATGTTCAAATATATTTTCCACAACTATATTTTGGAATATAGCCCTGTTAAGGGCCAAACTTTAATTTTGTAAATTCCCCTTTATTCGCAGAAATTCCCATGGAAAGTTTTCAACTTTGAAAATTCCTGAAATTTTGCAACCCTACTACTAGAAATTACAGAAATTACAGTAAAACACTGTCAAATTTAATCAGGAATAGGGGTCAAATTAAAAATTGTATATCACCGTACACTGTAAAAAAAATGTTTGTAGATTTTACGGTGAAAAACTGCTAAACCATGACAGTAAAAGACCGTAAAAATGATAAATGGGTTAATTCAGTTTCAATAACAATGAAACATCGTAAATGTATATATCAGCTAAAACATTTTTTTTTTACAGTTTAAAAAAAAAAAATACATTACTCCACTGTAAAATACACTGGCACCGTGTTTGTAACAAAAATATACTGTAATATATATACAAGCCATCACTGTAATTTTTGCATTTATTTTTGGTAAAAATACTTTTTCTCACTGTTAAATATACTAAACACCATATCTCTAACAAAAATATACTGTAATATTTAATTGTAAAATCTTTAATTTATGTAGCATTTATAAAGTATTTTCTTGTCAATTATATGGCAGAACATTGTTTCTTTCGATAGAAAAACTTTTTTATTTTTTACAGTAAAATATGGAATAAAATGTCAATCTTAAACGTGAAATCAGCAGTGCTAATATCCTTTTACCGTAATATTAGAAAAAGTTGCACCGTATTTATTACGGTAAAGTTCTGGCAACCACAGCTGCTGGTTTTTACCATAAAAACAACAGGGTTTTTTTACAGTGCAGATTCCGTCTGCAGTTGCCTTTGGTCTCACACATCTGTGAAAGGCCTGTAAGGGTAGAGAAGTGTTTATAATTATGCCTGCTGGTTAACACACTGATGACCCGTGTGTCTGCTAATAACTAACAACAACAACAACAACACACTCTTCTACATCATGTTCACTGACAGACAGACACACTTACACTTCAGCTTGCAAGTACACATCCATAGAACTTAGTTCAGCTGATTTTTCTGAATATTCGCTCACAAACACTGTGTGGTTTTTATTATCTCAGACAGCTGGAATTTCAGAATCACAATCAGATTCTGAAATTCCAGCTGTTTGAGATAAGAGCAAACCACACACTGTTTGTCAGCGATATTCAGAAAGACTAAGCTGAAATGACTTGTTCCTTCTGAATATTCGCTGACAAACTGTGCGGTTTGTTCTTATCTCACAGCTGGTATTTATATATGATCCCAGGAATTGGCAGTGTCCTATAATCACCACCTCCTAAACATAAATCCATTGGATAATAATTCAGTTTAATGATTGATGCATTTTCTTTACACAATCAATCTGTGAAGCCATATTAAGTTATTACCAGATGTGGTTCAGAAGTTCAGTGTGGTACAGAGATCTTGTGTTTCCTCTTAACCCAAGACCCAATCTTAAGACAGTCAGCAGATCTAACCACACAGAGACCTTTTTACATAAAGAAGAGGAACACACACACACACACACACACACACACACACACACACACACAGACACACACACATTCTTGTACTTCTATTGTACAGGTGGTGGGGCCCTCATTGGAATAGTGAATTCTCTTGCAAGGTTATAATAGTTTTGGATTTTTCATTAGTTTTAGTTTTAATTTTTGTTTGTTAGTTTTAATGAGTTTTTAGAGTGAGTTTGCTAGTTTTAGTTTAGTATTTGTTTATTTGAAATGCTTTCATTTTAGTTTAGTTTTTATTAGTTTTAGTTTTTTGTAATGGGATATTTGTTGGGTGGGAGATTAAAAGAGGTCACAGTGAATGTTGCCTTCATTTCCTGTGCCTTATCCATCTTCATTATGTATGAAAAAAGTTGACAAACATGAAAATGAAGGACATTTTCAGTATAATTTTAATTAGTTTGTTAGTTTTGTTACCACAAAATACAGTTTCAGTTAGCAATCGTTTTTTTTTAAAACTCATGTTTTTATTTTTATTTCAGTTAACAAAAATGTTTTTTCAATTGTTTCGTTTTCGTTAACTATAATAACCTTGTTCCCTAACCCCTTACCCTAACCCTTAACCTAACCTTCACCATCACACCCTTACCCACAAACCCTTACCCTTAAAACAAAGTCGGGAATCTCAAAAAAGCCTTTAAAGAAGTGAGGACAGGCCAAAATGTCATTACTTTGCAAAAATGTCCTCACTCTGTTAGTTAAAAAATGTGTTCCAGTCCTCACTATGTAGGAAGTACAAGAACACACACACACACACACACAGTATACCAAGTTCTTTTTTTTAATGACTTTCTTTATTGGAAGCAATTCCACAGGTAATAACAGAGAGAAGACATAGAGAATACTTCCATTCTGTCCTTTTTCCCCATTTTTTATCCCACAAACAATCCCAACCCACTCAAAGGTGAACAGTTCTATGAATCCAATAACATGTAAACAGTACAGAGCACATACAACAAATACATGAATAAGGAAAATGATAAAGTAGACAAGCAAATGAAATAAAAATATAAAAATTAAAAAAAAAATAAAAAAAAAAGAATAAAATTTAAATAAATAAACAAATAAATAAGGGGGGCTCAGTCGTCACAATCAGGCAGAGATGTCAAAGATTCAATATAATTTAAGAGAGGTTTCCAAGTCTTTTCAAAATGACCTAAGGAACCATTGAGGGAAAATCTAAGTTTTTTAAGTTTAATGGACAGTAGCACTTCTTTCACCCATCTACTGTGAGATGGAGGTTGAGGGTGTTTCCAATTAAGAAGTATGAGTCGCCTAGCCAACAGGGTGGCAAAGGCAAGAACAGTACGCAAAGCTTTAGAGGCAAGAGGCTGCAGGGGGGAACCAAACAGGGCCAAGAGAGGGTCAGGAGATATATTAGTGTTATATGCTGTGCTAAGAGTATGAAAAATTTCAGACCAAAATGTGGCAAGCTTGGGACAGAACCAAAACATATGGGAATGGTCAGCTGGAGATTGTTTGCATCTATTACATGAATCAGTTACATTGGGATAAATCCGAGATAGCCTCAAATTGTACAACTTTACACTGTAGGAGGCCGTGCCTCGCACAGATTGAAGAGGAGTGAACCAACCGTAAAACTTGCTGCCAATAATCATCGGGCAGTGTGGTCCCAAGCTCTTGCTCCCAGGACTCTTTGGGACCGGAAGCCGGTGTGTCAATAGCAGAGTTAATGAGGCTGTAAATGTTAGAAATTAGCCGCTTTTGTTGAGGATCAAGAGCCAGTAGTGAGTCAACCAAAGTTTCAGGGGGACGGCTAGGGAATTTGGGGTTCTGATTCTGAATAAAATGCCTTGCCTGGAAGAAACGAAAAAGGTGTGATTTAGGCAGGTCAAATTTTGTTGAGAGCTCAGAAAAAGACATAAGGGTCCCTTGGTTGTAAAGGTCCCTAAAATTAGTTATCCCTTTGTCGAACCAAGTTCTAAAAGCCAAATCGGTGCAGGAGGGCTGAAATAGGTGATTGTTTACAATGGGGGAGAGGTCTGAGGCTCTATGGAGGCCTAGGCTTTTCCTAAATTGAATCCAGATTCTAAAGGAGTTAGTTACTACTGGGTTTGAGGTAAAATTGGAGGCAGTCAAAGGGAGTTGAGAGCAAGCCAGGGAATGAAGGGAAAGTTTAGAGGATGCTAGTTCCATATCTACCCAAGCAGGGCGCTCTTCAAGTGCTGTGTTGGTAATCCAGTATAAGAGTTTATTAACATTACAGGACCAGTAATAGTGTAAGAAATTGGGCAACGCTAAGCCACCTAGAGCCTTTGAGAGCTGCAGGATTGATCTTCTAATGCGTGGATTTTTATTGCCCCAGAGGAAAGAGCTAATTAATTGATCGATCGATCTAAAAAAAGACTTTTTAATAAAGACAGGGATATGTGAAAATAAATATAAAAATTTGGGTAAAACAACCATTTTAACTAAACTAGCACGACCTACTAAGGATAGAAGGAGACCAGACCATCTTTCAAAGTCTTGTTTACACCTATCAAGGAGAGGAGCAACATTTTTGGAGAAAAGTTGATTGATTGTATTAGTAACATACACCCCCAAGTATTTAAATCCATCAGTAGTATATTTGAAAGGGAAAAAATTGGGGGGTATATTTCTGGCCAGATAGTTGATGGGGAGAAGCTCGCTCTTGTGGAGGTTAAGCTTATAACCTGAATAGGACCCAAATTTGTCTAAAATATTTAGCACCACAGGGAGAGAGGCAGCTGGATTAGACATGTACAAAAGGAGGTCATCGGCATACAATGATAATTTATGGACTGAACCGGCTCTGGTGATGCCCTCAAACCCACCCTCCTGACGCAGCCAGATGGCTAGGGGCTCAATAGCTATGGCAAATAGGAGGGGGGAGAGAGGGCAGCCCTGTCTGGTTCCACGATAGAGGGGAAACGGGTCGGACTGGAGTCCATTTGTGTGAACGGTGGCAACTGGGTTGACATAAAGCAATTTGATCCAAGATATAAATTCTGGGGGGAAGCCAAATTTCTGCAAAACAAAAAAAAGGAAGCTCCACTCCACCCTGTCGAAGGCCTTTTCTGCATCCAGTGAAATAATTACTTCTGGGATAGTTGAACTGGGAGCACTAATGATATTTAAGAGCCTCCTTGTGTTATGAAATGAGTGTCTTCCAAGCATGAAACCTGTTTGGTCAGTAGAAATTATATTTGATAGAACTCGCTGTAGGCGTTGGGCTAGGATTTTTGACAGGATCTTTAGGTCAACATTTAAAAGAGAAATGGGCCTGTAGCTACCGCACAGAAGAGGATCTTTATCACACTTAAACAGCAGAGAAATAGAGGCCTCCGACAGGGTGGAAGGTAGGCGACCCTCAGCAAAGGATTCATTATACATTCTCTGGAGGGCTGGGGCAATGGTAGTAGAGAATAGTTTAAAAAACTCAACAGTGAACCCATCAGGGCCTGGGGTTTTACCATTCTGAAGTGACATAATCGCCTCCTGTACTTCCCCGGCAGAAATTGGATTTCCCACCTCCCTACACAAATCCTCATTTATTTTGGGAAAAACAATCCTATCCAGAGGGTTGTCCCCATCCCAAACATCTGAAGGGCATTGTGAAGAGTAAAGGTTAGAATAGAAAGAGCAAAATATCTTATTAATCTTGATAGGATCTGAGGTAACTTCGCCTGACGCGCATTTGATCTTGGGGATCAGTCTGGATAGTGCGGCTGCACGTGCCTGATGCGCTAATAATCTTCCTGCTTTGTCTCCAGTCTCAAAGAAACCTTGTTTAGCAAGGAATAACTGTTTCTGTGTTTTACTAGTGGATAATAAATCAAAGTTAGACTGAAGCTGAAGGCGTTCTTTATAAAGAGCAGGGGTTGGAGCTGTAGCATACAAATTGTCAATTTTATATATCTCCTTGATGAGTGTCTCTGACTCCACCCTTTCTGCCTTCTTTAGGGATGAAACATATGAAATAATTTGCCCACGCATAAACGCCTTAAAGGTTTCCCACAGAGTGCATCTAGAGATCTCTGGAGAATCATTAGTATCAAAGAACAAGGAGATCTGCGTATGAAGGAAGTCTTTAAATGAAGTTTGAGCTAGCAAAGAAGAGTTAAGTCTCCACTGTCTGGAGGGGGGGGGCCCGTCTAGGAAAGTTGATATCCACAGATACAGGGGCGTGGTCTGAGAAAACAATGCTATGGTACTCACACGAGTGGACCTCTGATAAAAAATAATTATCCAAGAGAAAAAAATCTATCCGCGAGTATGAATGATGGACATGTGAAAAAAAGGAAAAAGCTTTGTCTGAATGGGATTTAGCTCTCCACGGGTCAAATAAACCTAAACTGGTCCTATATGTGTTGAGGACTTTAGCTGACTTGGACAACACTTGAGGATTAGAGGAGGATCTGTCTAGGGAGGGGTTTTGAACCAAATTGAAGTCGAACCAATTATTAAGTAATGGTCATCAACTTTAGGGAGGGAGGAAGGAAAGCTCGTAATAAATTTATCATCATCCCATGTAGGTGCATAAACACAGGCCATTACCACAGGCATACCACATAGACTACCAGAAATAATTACAAATCAACCATTAGGGTCTTCAATGGAGTTTGACAACTCAAACGGAACATTTTTATGTATGAGGATAGCTGCGCCCCTTGCCCTTACTGGGAATTTAGAATGAAATAAATGCCCTATCCAGGGTCGCTTAATACGGTTAACCTCTGAGGAGCAGAGGTGAGTTTCCTGTAAAAAGAAAATATCACCCCTGAGTTGCTTTAAATGAGTCATTACCTTGTTACGTTTAATGAGCTGATTGGCGCCCTTCAGGTTCCAAGAGATAAAGCGAAGATTCTTACCCTGAGTTGTCATATCATAAAGAAACAAGGAGCTCTCCACGGGCCGAAGCAACTCCTGAGCCAAAGAAGTGCACCAACACACAGCCTTTTGATATTTTTTCTGGGGGTGGAGTTTTGACAGAAATGATTAGTCTGTTTTTGTCTGTTTTGACGGTTTTGACACAAGGTGGAAATGGTATTGTGGTATTGGTATTTAGAAACATGTCTTCACTGCCCTCCAGTGATTACAGTGAAGAACTGCAGCACCGCATGAATTTGATGACTGACTGATGGCTGATTTTTACCTTTAAAAATAGCTTTAACAGCATTTTTAGGGTTATCCAGCTCTTACACTTCACTCAGAAAAAGGGAGAGCAAACTGTTGTAATCTTCAACCACACTGCTTAAATTTCAGGACCAAGCTGTATGTTAACTCTATGGAGATTTGGGCTATTTAGTCCATTTTTTTTTTCAGCACAACCTCACATGACCTGATAATAATTGATTTTTTATTCTGACTTACTGGATCAACATTTTGAACCAAAAAGATTTTGGTCATTTGTGTCTTTTGTAGTTTCTTTTGTTGTGTCTTTTTTTGTTATTTTGTGTCCTTTTTGGTCATTTTGTGTCTTTTGTAGTTTCTTTTGTTGTGTCTTTTTTAAGTTACGTTGTGTCTTTTTGGTCATTTTGTGTCTTTTTTGGTCATTTTGTCTTTTTTGGTCATTTTGTAGTTTCTTTTGTTGTGTCTTTTTTTGTTATTTTGTGTCCTTTTTGGTCATTTTGTGTCTTTTGTAGTTTCTTTTGTTGTGTCTTTTTTAAGTTACGTTGTGTCTTTTTGGTCATTTTGTGTCTTTTTTGGTCATTTTGTATCTTTTTTGGTCATTTTGTGTCTTTTTTTAGTAATTTGTGTCTATTTTAATCATTTTGTGTCTTTTTGGTCATTTTGGCTGCAAATATAACATTCAAGAGGGTTACATCCAGTTATATAATTTTATACTAAATATATTGTCTTATATTGTATATTGTCCTTGTCTCTAGTTTTACTTGGTATATCATCATGAAACTGAAACTGGCCTCATGGAGTTTACAGCCAGAACTTTAGAGGTAAATTTACAGTAGGGCTCCACGCTGCTTTGTTTTCTAGTCTGGATGTGATAAAGAAGTCATACTTTGGTGCTTTTAGTAACAAGCTCAAATATATTTAGTATAAAATGATAGAACTGGATGAAACCCTCTTATATGTTATATTTTCATTTGCATTTCCTTTGTTCACATTTGCAACACTTAATTTTTTTTATTGAGCATGATAGTGTTTTGATAGTTAAAAAAAAGAAAAAAAAGAATCAAAATCATATTTTATGTTGGACTAAAGGACTACAAAAGACACAAAATGACCAAATATGAGAAAACAAAAATTACCAATAAAAGACACAAAAGACTTACAAAGACACGAAAAGACATGGAAAGGATTCCAAAATGGACAAAATAGACCATAGAGTTAAACTAATTCCAGCAAAAAGCACCCTCAAAAAACAAAAATCTGCATTTTCTTGAGCAGTTTACAAATGGTTTTCCTCACACAGAATAGTTCAGTCTGAATAGCACTGTTAATGAAGGATGATGCAATTATACTGACTGAAGAGAAAAAAGTTTCTATTATTTCAAAACATAATCCCCAACATGACCTTTAAATGTGGTTTAACTTTTGTAAAGGCCACAGTTAAAAAAAAAACTATTAACATGTGAATTGTTAGACTGAGAGGTGTTCCTGAAAAGTGTCTAACACAGTTTATCAGTGGTGGAAACCAATAGAATTGACAGGAGCCAAAGGTAAGCAGGACCTGCCTCCCTGATGCAACCCTGAGTAACTGTTTATGGGGATGTAATAATGGTGTAATGTGTAATTTGACCCTTAGACACAAACCTGATTGCTGTCACTCTCATATGTTTACATCATTGCAATTCTTATTTATTTTAAACTTTAAGAAAAGCAAAATATGTCTATTTTCTGTTTTCTTTGTTTTTTGGTGTTTTTGCTGGTAATGCAGGCCTCATACCTATATACATATTATTTAATTGTCACTGATTTAGATAAAAACAAACAAAAAATACTTTTATAATAATAAAATACTATTAATTATCAACTCATATCCAACTTTTTATATATGTATTTCCTATGAAACGGTGTGGGTCAGTTTTCCACAGATAAATACAGGAAAAACAGAAATAACAGCATTTGATTTTAAAATGATGTTGTTTTTTGTGTTTTTTTTTTTCTTTATTGATAATTAAGGAACATTACAATCATTAGGTCAGACAAAAAGGGATTACAAGAAAGAAATGTAATGAAACAAAGAACTGATCAGGAGAAATAGTAGTAAAAAATAATAATAATAATAATTTTAAAAAAAAGGAAAAGAGGTATACATTAGAGTACGAAGTACATAAAGTCTGTGCATTCACTGATAATGATAAAAAAATAATCACATAGTTATTAGAAATTAAGGTAAAGTATTGAAGAAATAGTTCATTTTTTGTCTTTTTCCAAGAGACTTAAGAAGATAGTTGAATTCAAGTAGAAAAACAACAGACTTGTAACAATGAGTAAAATAACAAAGAACTTTAAATGATGGTTACATAAAGACTATTACAGTGTGATTACACCATGACTGCTGCTGTGGGAGAGTAATCATATGAACAGCCCTCTCACTGCCATTGGTCCACTGCTAATATATTCACCTTCACTTTGATATGATTGGTGAATAGAAAGTAAAAAGACACGTACACACCTTCTTATTAATATTCATAAGGTGGTGGCAGTTTTATGTTTAAATGGCTTGAGTGCAAGCTGACAGCATATCAATAAGCAGCAGGTTACTGTAATGTTATCTGGTGTGAGGTGATACAAGTGACTCCATTATCGGACGCTAGTGCCTAACAGCTCTGTGTGTGTGTGTGTGTGTGTGTGCTGCTCTAGTTAGCGTGTTTGTGTGTGTGCTTGTTGCCAGCCGTCATCAAAACAATTGGGACAGCTTGAATTTTATTAGTGCAAAGCTGGCATAAAAATGGCATCAATAGCAGCGGCGCATGAGGCCGGTACCAGCCCGGGGTCCATACCGCTGGCCGAGGCTTTAGTCCCCGCCAGTATATTCGCTCCGGACCGGGGAGGATGCGGGGAAGACGCCGGGGATGAGTGCTTCGACGACGGGGACATTTTCAACGGCGAGCCGGAGGAGCGAGGGGTTGACTTCACCAACAAGGTACAGCTAGGCCTCGGATATGGCTGCTAAGCTAACGTTCGCTGCTCCTGGCAATGAATGAATGAATTAAATTATGTGTAATAGCTATCTTATTACGAAACAGTGTATGCTGTTAAATAATGGAAGTACTTGAGCCACCGTGGTGCCAAAAATGACACATGAATGTCTTTGTGTACTGGTGGTAACGTTACTGCTTCTGCTGACGTTAGTTAAAATACATAGCTAGCTAGCCTGGCTGTGGCTAGCGTTAGCCCCAGGTGATATATATAACCTGAGCTAAAGCTAACATTGGTTGCTTATCAGTGGAAGCACTTAGCACCATATGCTGCCACAGCATGTCTAGAAGATAACCATGTCAAGTGATATTGCTGCTGTTGAAAGCAATGTGAGCAAGACAGAGGCTGTGTTGTCAAACAAACCAGAGCAGAACACTGACATGGTGTGTTAAGCCCAACACACACACACAGGCTGATGAAATACCATAGACTGTATATAAATAAGTGAAATACACACCAACCAGATAAAGATCAGGATTCACAAAGCATTCTTATGAAGGAAATACTTCTTAAGTGCCACTTTTTTTCTTAACTCTGCTCATAACCCTTTATCGGCTGAAGAACTATATTTGGTAACTTCAGTGGATATCAAAATTCGGTCCCCATGTCTCTCTGTGAGGTCGTAGAACCACATGGATTTCTTCAAGCAAATCAGCAAATACCTAATATTTCGAGAAAAAAGTTGCAAATTTATTAATTTAAAGTGGCAAATCTGCGCAAAAATTCGCAGATTTACGAGATTTAAAGTGGTAAATCTGCGCAAAAAGTCGAGGATTTACGAGAAAAAAGTGTGTGTGTGTGTGTGTGTGTGTGGGGGGGGGGGGGGCAACTTTTTTTCTCGCGGATTCACCACTATAAATCTCATAAATCTGCGAATTTTTGACTCGTAGATTTGCCACTTTAATCTCGTAAATTTATTTCTCAAAATATTACCCCCCCTCTGTATGTTTATTTACACATTCCACAGTCCACATTCTGGCAGTATGTAATATCCTCCAATATTCTCTAGGGTTGAAAAGAATTCTCTTAAGTTTTATCTTAAGAACACTTTTGTGAATCAGGCGCCTGGTTATAGCCTGCTGGAACATTACCATCAACCATGCCTTTGAGCAATAACAGAGAAGATATCATCAGGCTGCAGGCCTATTTTGAATTATTAAAAGTAGCTATTAAGTATTTACAACTGTCAGTGAGTAAGTGTTTGGCCTTAGTGTTAGCCAAATTACTGTCACTCTCATACAGGCTAAGGGTCAAATTACACATACTACTATTGACCATAAACTGGCTACACAGGGTTGCATCAGGGAGACAGAACCTTGCTCATCTTGGCTTCCATCAATTCCGTTGGTTTAACTTTTTTTTTTTTCACTTTTTTTCTCCATATCTTTATTAATAATGAAGGAAATACAGGCATTCAGTATATAAACAAGACATCCAAAGAAAAAGTGTCAGTAATAATATCTGTAGAAAAAGATATATACACAAAAACAAAACAACAACTCAACAAGGCACATAGGTGCTTCCCCCATATCACTCTGGGGTTTCTGAAAACAAGCTTCCAAAGTGCAGCAGAGTGCGTTCACATTTCCCATTTGACATAAACTCCAGAGTCTCGATATAAAATTTCAATTCTATTATAAAAACATTAGAGTTAGGGAGGGATTTGGAATGCTTTATCTTGTGGATGTGAAACGTACCCATCAGGAGCATAAGATTTGTTATAAAGCATACTGTTTTGTTATTAGATTCAAATTTTGAGATAATATCTTGAGGTTAAAAAATGATGGGCTGTCCAGTCTTATCGAGTATGACTTTTTCCATATCCCTCAAAAATATAGATGACAATGGGCAAACATAAAATAAATGTAAAGTTGTCTCTGGCTCATCTCCACAAAAAGTGCACATTTCGCTTACATCAGCAAACCTGGCAATTGATTTATTACATGGGTAAATATTATGCAAAATTTTTAAATTAACTTCTCTAATCTTATTTGAGAGACAGAATGTGAAGAGACACAACCAGCTCTATGCCAGTTTATCCCCTTCAGTTGTGAATCCCAAAATCCTCTGAGGGAAATCTTATTTTGTCTCTGTACATTTTTCTGATATGCTTGTTTGTGCATTTTGTATCCATTATATCAATCCCACAATTTTTAGAGAAATTCTGATAATTTAAGTGATATTTTATTAACTCAATCATACCAGTTGGGATGGGGTTACAATAGAAACAGACTCTCTGTATTTAACTGGAAAGGCTTTAGCTTTTAGGAAGTTTTCATAGCTATAAAGACTCCCCTTACTGTCAAACCTGCCCCTGATAAACTGCAGGATAGAAATGATAATGTGACACACTTTTTGTTAAGGCTGGGCAAACATTTTACCTTGAATATGATAATTTAGATATTTTGGGTTGTTTGCCCTCATAGTTCACTGACATGGTCTCTGCTGTAAATATGCTCAGCTATTAAATCCAGGATATTTCTTTTTATTGAAAGAGTGCATATCTGTGTGATTTTAAAGAAATTAAGGAAAAACGCATAGATTAACTGTTCTGTGGTGAATATGAAATAGTTTGAATGTTTTGAACTGAAATCAAAGCATCTCTTGAAATGAAAATGTCACATTTTAGTTTTAAAGTAGAAATCAACTTCTTTAAAAAAGCTCAAAATAAATAATTAGCAGTTTTTCCACAGTGTTTACATTTGACTCCTTTTTGTTCGATGACTTCTTCCCGAAAGCCAAAATGTGTCCAAACAACAGACGTGGCATTTTTTTTTGGGGGTACAAGCCGCTCAAGCTGCTCGGTTGGCCTCGCTGTTTGAGTTCTCCTCCATGTTGTTTCCTTGTTGGGGATTGGATGTGACATGACTCCACCCCGAAAATAATAAAAATAATCATTCATGGGCAAGATTTTATACTAAACCAGGGGTCGGCAACCTTTACAAACAGAAGAGCCATTGTTGGCCAAAATAAGAGAAAACGGTCCTAATGGAGCCACAGACCTTATTTTGAGCCTTAGAATGGACATAAAACAGTCTACTAAGTCTAGATTAACCATTGATAATGGGTCATAATGAGCATTTATTTATATGATTTTGTCAGAATGCAAATGAGAGGCTGGAAACTGAAGAAATATCTCAGGAGATTTGGAACTGAAAGCTATAGCCTAGCAAGGAAAACTCAACTTGAATTTGGTTAAATTTAGAGGTTAGGGTGCCGGCCTGAGCCCTGATGCACATATTAGTGGACTAAAATGGCTTAAAACATAACTGCCATTATAATATGCACATTTCATACAATTGAGGAATACAAAATGCTTTAGGCTTAGGCCTAAATTAAATTTAAAATGTAAAGAAATAAACATTTCATTTTGCCACAGGGACAGCCTGAAGAGCCAAGTGTGGCTCCGGAGCCGCAGGTTGCCTACCCCTGTACTAAACCATGATCTGCTTCAGTGGCACCATCAAATGTTTATGTTTTAGCACATTAATATCACCATCATAACCATGATGTTTCCAAGGGACACTTATGTACCATTTATTGTAAATAAAAAAGTTGCAACATGCACCATTTACACGGGAAGCTGATTGTTTTCTTAATTGTAGCCGTAATCTAATGACATGAATGGTTAATAAAACTTCAAACCACATTTCCACAACAGGAAGGTTCATTTTGTCATATTTAAAAAGTCATACTTATTTTTATTGCATTGTTAAAACAGCGTAAAATGCCTTCACAGTTGTACTGGATTAAGTGGTGTGAGCACTGCTGTGAGCTATATTTTGCCTGTGTTACTAACTTAATCTTAATCAGTCAATAGTACTGTGTTCACATGTAACCTTGAGGGGTTTCATGGGAACACAGACAGCTGTGCGTGTGTGGAGAACAGGTTTTGTATTTGCCATAGCCTCTAGGTTTACTTCTACTGTGGCTCACATTTTGAATTTGTGAGCTGTCTGAGGGAAAAATGTCCCCAGTAATGTATACCTTGAAGTCCACACTGCAAAAAAGGGGCGTCTAAAACCAAGACAAAAACATTAAATCTAATAATAAATAAGTGAAATTATCTGACCATGCAGCAAGATCATTTCCCTCGGATTTAGTGTTTTTTATCTTGTTTTTAGACACACCTTTTTTGCAGTCCAGTCACTGTCTCTCATGAAAGCAACCACACTTTGAACAGTTTTTGTCCGTCACTGATTGGATAAAGGATTGCCTTTGGATAGATGTTCTACTTGTATATTATCAGCTAGGGTCATAACTCCACCAATAGCCAATTTTCTCTCTGTTTCTTTCTTCTCCCCTCCATGCACAAACCCAATAGCTTGCACTTGTTAGCCCAAATGGAGAGCAGTATGACTCATTACTTCGCCAGCTACGAGACAGGATGGAAGAGGGATGTGGAGAGACCATCTATGTGGTTGGGATGGGCTCAGGTGAGAAAAAAACACACTTTTCCCACCCATTTTCTCAGTCAACATTGGAATTTACAAACCTGGACAAATTATAGGGTCTGCTTTAGGGCTGCACGATTATGGCCAAAATGATAATCACGATTATTTTGATTAATGTAATCACCCCCACATCCGCAGGGGCCGGTGGCTTTTTAAGAAAAGTAAGAATGAGTCTCCAAAAGTCTCCAATAACACCAGAAAAAGTCAATGGATTTTTCGCCAGTCGCTTTTTTGCAAAATAGTTGCTTAGGGCAGTGATTCCCAACAGGGGGGCGCCAAAAATCCACGAAGCCCTCTTGATTTTAAGAGATGTAATAAATCTAATGTGTTAAATATAGATGAGTCAGCATTTAATTCATTAGTGGGACAAAAACAACTAAATAAGGGCTACATTAAACGTTTATTCATTTATTTAAATAGAAAAATCACTATCGAAAAGTTTGAAAATAAAGGCTATATCGTATACACAGGTAACCTCACCCAGCGGTAACCTCACCCAGCGGTAACCTCACCCAGCGGTAACCTCACCCAGCGGTAACCTCGCCGAACAACAGAAACACAGAGCTAATGGAAAAATGGCGAAGCGTCAGGGAGACGAAAATGCTGAATATCTCCAAAAGAAAAAGAGAGGGTACCATGAAAGTCACATTGAGTTCGGCTTCATAGAAGCAATGAACAATGGGGGGGTCGCCAAAGTTTACAATGGTAAAAATGTGGGTCCCTCAAGAAAAAGGTTGGCAACCACTGGCTTAGGGGGTCTGAAAAGTCACTAAATATAGAAAAAAAGTTGCTAAGTTGGCAACACTGCTTCGCCGGCTTTTACAAATGGCGCATGTTGTTGTGGCGTCACATCCTGCTTATCGTTCTATCCAATCAGCAACCAGGCTTTTTTCAGGGGCCAAAAACGGCCCTGCCCCCTGGTGGTTGGTGGACTACTGGTGTAGAATGTGCTTGATCAGATATGCGGGAGAGCCGCTATTTAAAATGGAAATATCGCAGACGATCAGGTTAATTTAATCGTGGCGGCTAAAATCGTGATCACGATTAAAATTTGATTAATTGTGCAGCCCTACAGTGGCTTGCAAAAGTATTCATACCCCTTGGATGTTTCACCCTTTTGTTGCTTTTACACATGAAATCAAGGTCGATATAATTTGGCCTTTTTAAAAAGAATTTGGAAAAAAACCCTCTTTAATATAAAAGTAAAAACAGATTTTTACAAAATAGTATTTAAATTAATTAAAAATCTATAAGGTAAAATAAATGATTGCATAAGTATTCATCCCCTTTAAAGTAACTGAACTAATTCAACAGAGTTCCAGCTAGTTGATGCAGCAGAGTCACAGTTAATGAAATGGAGATCACTTGGGTACAGTTGATGTATGTCAAGTGATCGTAGTATAAAAAAACATGTGTCTGGGAGGTCCAGTCTCTGGTTCATCACTATTCCTGCTACAATTGTACCATGAAGACAAAAGAACATTCCTAGCAACTAAGAGAAAAGATCATTGAACAGATGGCTACAAAAAAAAATTAAACTCACTGGACATCCCACAGAGTTCAGTTAAACCATCATTAAGAAATGGAAGCAGTTGGCACTTGTTTAAATCTGCCTAGAGCTGCACGACCTCACAAACGAGTGACCGGACAAGAAGAAGACTGGCCCTGCAGCCTTCCAAGACTTGCTGCCGAGGAGCATCCCCAGAGCATGATGCTGCCACCACCATGCTTCACACTGGAGATGGTGCGTTTGTGGTGATGTGCAGTGTTTGGTGTTCGCCAAACATAGTGTCTAGTCTGATAGCCAAAAAGGTCAGTTTTTGTCTCATCAGACCGTAGAACCTTCTTCCAATTGACCCTGGAGTCTCCCACATGCATTTGGGCGAATTCCAGGCGAGATTTGATGAGCTTTTTTCCCTCCCATACAGCTCTGACTGGTGAAGAACCCGGGCAACAGTTGTTGTATGTACAGTCTCTCCTATCTGAGCCACCGAAAGCTTATAACTCCTGCAGAGTGGCCGTAGGTGTCTTGGTGACTTCCCTCTCCAGTCCCCTTCTTGTTTGGTCACTCAGATTGTAAGGATGGCCAGCTCTAGGCAGATTTAAACAACTCCAACTACTCCTTCCATTTCTTAATGATGGTTTAACTGAACTCTGTGTGATTGTGTGCTTGGAGTGTTCTTTTGTCTTCATGGTACAATTGTAGCAGGAATAGTGATGAACCAGAGACTGGACCTCCCAGACACATGTTTTTTTATACTACGATCACTTGACACACATCAACTGTACTAAGGTGATCTCCATTTCACTAACTGTGACTCTGCTGCATCAACTAGCTGGAACTTTGTTGAATTAGTTCAGTTATTTTAAAGGGTATGAATACTTATGCAATAATTTATTTTAACTTATAGATTTTTAATTAATTTATACTATTTTGTAAAAATCTGTTTTCACTTTGATATTAAAGAGGTTTTTTTTTTTTGCAAATTCTTTTTAAAAAGGCCAAATTATATTGACCATGATTTCATGTGTAAAAGCAACAAAAGGGTGAAACATCCAAGGGGTATGAATACTTTTGCAAGCCACTGTAGTCTGCTTGTTAAATAGTGTACTGACCTCTTGTTCTGCTGTAGATGGTGGTGACTGGGGTCTGGATGAGAAGGATATGGAGGCCTCAGTAGCCACGGTGCGATCTATGTGTGAGCAAGTGGATGCTGATCTTATTACGCTCCGAGAGCGAAATGAGGCTGCAGGTTTGGTACGCGACTATCTGATCCGCAGGCGTGTGGGCGAGCTGGACTTCCTGGAGGTCAGGTGAGTGTTCAGAGGTCAGAATAAAAAGGGGTGAAGGTTACATTCTGCTCACAACATCTACGCTATTACAATAGTTTGAACAGAGCTATTGCCATAACGTGTAAATGTGTTTTACACGTTTCTCAACACACAGTTGTTTCATCAAGTAGTTTGTTCAATGGTTTTATGTCATCTTGGTTACTGTTCAGTTGTTTGGTTTGCTGCATCCAGCAGTCACATAGTTTATTACAATGACATTAGCTTACTACCGCTAAGCTAACCGTAAATCGCCAAAACGGCCGCTTGGTTGAGATAGTTTTAAAAAAATGATTATACATTCATTACAATTTTTTTGCGGAATCATTTAACATTATGCTGTTCAGTAGGGTGTCTGACAGTATGATATGTCAAAAAAATTTGCCTTACTTTGAAATTTCACCAATAACATGCCAAATGTCTGTAGTGATTTTCTTGATTCTGATTTCCTGGTTGGAGGCATATTATTTAAAGACACAGTGACATCTAGCAGATTTTTTTTTTTTTTTTTGAAAAACATACCTCAGCCAAGTGGTAGAGATGGCTCAATCAGGTGGATTTCAGTCAAGCACTCCTTTCATTGAAATATGATTACTCAAAATGTGCTCTACCATATGGCAGTTAGACTATCTGCTGACATACTTGCATCAACTAATTAATACTCAGACTCCTAAATCTTTTTATAATATAATTTACCGCTCAAATACTCATCCTTATAACACTCGAGGGGCGAATAGTGGACTGATTACTCTACCTGAGACTGTGTCAGGTACACAGTCTCAAACAGCTGGCAGCCCGGCTCTAGGCCTGCTAGCCGCCAGCTGCTATCTCTCCAATGTCTCCACCCGGGCTTGGCCTTCGTCTGCCTCGAGATTGGACCTTCCTTACTCCGTTTGCTCTCTCCATTCTTCTGTAGACCAGTCATTAACAGCTAGCAACTAGCTGCTGCATCTCTGGTCCTCCGCTAATACTCCGCTCTTCAACTGCCACTTTACTCCAAACTGCCTCACTGAAATTAAATCCCTCGGACTCCTGCGTCATCCTCGATATGTGCACAGAGCAGCCAGACTCAACCTTGTTTATTCCAACCATGCTATGGCCACAATACTGTCTGACCGGTGCTCTGCCGCACAGCTATGACGTCATCACAACAAATCACACGTGCACTTGCAACCTATTTTTTTTTTTTTTTCTCTGTGCACTTGCAACCTGAGAGCGCTCCTCTGCATTCTTTGATAACACTGCAACCTTCATGTTACAAAATGCACGTTCACTCAACAATAAAGCACTGCTCATCCTGGATTTTATATTGTTTTGATATCCTTTTATATTTTGAGAAATAAATATGTTGAATTGAAAAAATTTGATTTTGTTATTTAACAAATGAACATTTATTACCACATAAACAAACGCAAAAGTACCGAAAATTGGTACTGTTGAGTACCGATACCGTTGTGGTACTCTATTAAAAATTATTGTCTGGACCCCAGGAAGACTAGCTGTCGTCTTGGCGTCAGCTAATGGGGAGCCTTTTAAATAAACAAATAAACAATAGTCTTTTTCACTGTATTGGTCACACTTTCCTGAATGAGACATGCCACAAACTTATGGCTTTTTGTACAGCTTTGTGATACTTTTATACTTCTCTGTCCTTCAGGGTTGCAGTCGTGGGTAATGTGGATGCCGGGAAGAGTACTCTGCTGGGAGTGTTAACGCATGGAGAGCTGGACAACGGCAGGGGCTTTGCCCGGCAAAAGCTCTTCAGACACAAACACGAGATGGAGAGTGGCAGGACCAGCAGTGTGGGCAACGATATCCTGGGGTTTGACCAGGAGGGACAGGTGAGTGGTGGACAGGTGGCAGAGCAGAAAAGCATCTGAAAGAATCGCATTAGAGTTAGTTGATATGATTTAGTTTTGTAAATGTGGAGTGATCCAAGTACACCAGCTAATGTAGTAGCACCATTAATAGCTGCAGCGTAGATACTTGTCTTTGGGGGCTTTTCATTAGTACTAGTTATTAGGGCTGCACGATAATGGCCAAAATGATAATCACGATTATTTTGATGGATATTGTAATTACTATTATTAATCACAATGATTCATCATGTTAGGGAAAAAATCTGTATTTTTATTGCACTACTTTTAAACAAACAATAGGAACAGTTTTTAGTGTGTGTACAGAGTGTCTGGTGCTTATTGTAAACAAACAGAGATCACTAAGTGAACACTTCCTGCAGCAGCAGCACATACACACTGTACTGCTACAGAGCTAACTGTTAGCCAATTAGCAATCTGCAGACTGGGCGCAAAGGGGTTAACATCCCCTCCGGCTCTGCAGCTGGGAGAGACTGCTGCAGGAGGACTGTGCTGCTTCGGTAATTTAAATTTAAAATTCGATTAATTGTGCAGCCCTACTAGTTATTGAACTTTTTATAGTACTTGGCAACCTCCCTCAGAAACTTGCAACAACCAGGTGGAGACAGTATGAATGATGTGGATACAACTCCACCCCCTTCTGTCTGTCCTTAGGTGGTGAACAAACCAGACAGTCATGGAGGAAGCCTGGACTGGACCAAAATCTGTGAGAAGTCCTCCAAGGTCATTACCTTCATTGACCTGGCGGGCCATGAGAAATACCTCAAGACCACCGTGTTTGGGATGACCGGACACTTGCCTGACTTCTGCATGCTCATGGTCTGAAGAGTTACATTTTTTTACGTACCCAAATGTGAAATACTTCTCTTCCTGTGTCTTCTATTTAAACAGAGATTTTTCTCTCTCTCTACCTCACCAGGTGGGCAGTAATGCAGGTATCGTAGGGATGACCAAAGAGCACCTGGGCCTGGCCTTAGCGCTGAATGTGCCTGTGTTTGTAGTGGTAACCAAGATAGACATGTGTCCAGCCAACATCCTGCAAGGTGTGTACTGTGAAGTCACTTTTATAACTAAAAGTATTACATATTTACCTGTTGTCTTGGATTTGTAATTTATACGCAGCTTGACTGCACTTTGTAACAAAATTGGATGTTAAAAAAGTAGGGCCGGGACTTTAACGCGTTAATTAAGATTAATTAATTACACAAAAATGAATGCGTTAAAAAAATGTACGCATTTTAATCGCACTTATTTTTGCACCTCGGAACGTTTCTCACTGGATGAGTTTCAGGTGGACCGATTATATTGGAGCACCAACTAGCGTTCATGAGTTCAGACAACAACAAACCACAGTGAACATGAAGGAAGAAGCTGATGAGAGCGCTTTGGTTGGCCCCGTGGATGATGGGACATTTTGTTACAAAAAACCAACGGATGGAAGCGTCGATAAGAGCATGGTTGTGTTGCTATACAACAAGGAATTCACATATCACCGCAGCACATCAAGCCTCAAGTATCACCTCAACGCAAAACATATAGCAGCTAGTGGCTAGTGTGGTAGCTAGCGTGGATTGTGTTTTACTTAAAAAACCAAAGTATTCTAGTTTACAGAAGGCCTACCTACCTATTGGCTACCTGAATTTCTGAAATGTACTATATTTCTTAATATACTATTGCTACACTTAATGGCAAAAATTGCACTGGTCTGTTGGACTTGAACAAAAATAAACAATATTTTTGTTGCTTAAGCTTATGTATTCAGTCATTATTCAATGGTATAGTAAAAATCCATGTGGAAAAAATTACTTCTCACTGCTCTCAGGTCAAATATTAATATGCGACTAATTAATTACAAAGCCTCTAATTAATTAGATTATTTTTTTTAATCGAGTCCCAGCCCTATAAAAAAGCATTGTGATTTTCTCTTTATCAATTCGTGTGATCTTGCAAACAGAGACATTGAAGCTGCTCCAGAGGTTACTGAAGTCCCCCGGCTGTAGGAAGATTCCTGTCCTGGTACAGAACAAAGACGACGTCATAGTCACAGCTTCAAACTTCAGTTCAGAGAGGTACTAAGTCTGTCCAAGCCAGATTCAAAGTTGGAGTTAAAATGATCCTTTGTGACCTGTGTGTTGTGTCCCCTCCAGGATGTGTCCCATCTTTCAGATCTCCAATGTGACTGGAGAGAACATGGACCTGCTTAAGATGTTTCTCAACCTGCTCTCCTCCAGGACCTCCTACAGAGACGACCAGCCTGCTGAGTTTCAGATAGACGACACCTACTCTGTACCGGTACGCTGACCAATGACAGATCACTGTATGCATTAACTCTATGGAGTCTTGGGCTATTTAGTCCATTTTTCAATCCTTTTCATCCTGCCTGTATACATCACTTTGAACCAACATTTTGAACCAAAAAGAAACAAAGAAAAACCAACATAAATGTGATTTTCTGATTGTGTGTGATCCTGTCATCCAACTCTGTTTTTTATTCTAGTGTGACTATTTTATTTGTGTCTTGTGTGTTTAGCCTAACAATTTTGGTCATTTTGTGTATTTGTAAGTCACTTTGTGTCTTTTTTGGTCATTTTGTGTCTTTTTTTGGTCATTTTGTGTCTTTTGTAGTTTCTTTTGTGTCTTTTTAAGTTATGTTGTGTCTTTTTAGTTATTTTGGTCATTTTGTGTCTTTTTTTAGTCCTTCATTCCAACATAAAATGTGATTTTGAATATTTTTTTACTTTCAAAACACTATCATGCTCAATAACGACTTTTAAATGTTGCAAATGTGAACAAAGGTTGCAAATATGACATAAGAGGGTTACATCCAGTTCTATCATTTTACACAAAATATATTTGAGCTTGTCTCCAGTTTTACTTGGTATATCATCATCAAACTGAAACTGGCCTCATGGCGTTTACAGCCAGAACTTTAGAGGTAAATTTACAGTAGGGCTCCACGCTGCTTTGTTTTCTAGTCTGGATGTCATAAAGAAGTCTGAATTTGGAGCTTTTGGAGACTCCAGAGGGTTAAACTATGTCAATTGTATAAGTGAGGTGTATCATGTTTTAGGTTCACGCTGACACAGAACGATAAAGAACGGCATGTACGAAATGCTATTAAAACCACTTGTTGTGTTCTCTTTATGTCTCAGGGAGTGGGAACAGTAGTATCAGGAACTACTTTACGTGGACTTATACGACTGAATGATACAATGCTGCTTGGGCCGGACCCCTTGGGCAGCTTCATCCAAATTGCTGTCAAATCAATTCACCGCAAGAGAATGCCTGTAAAGGAGGTCAGAGGAGGCCAGACTGCCTCATTTGCTCTCAAAAAGGTAGGAGGGGGAAAGATTGTCCGATCTACATCTAATCCTAAGAAATGGTTCAAAGAAATGATAGTGCAACAGTGTTGAAAAATTGAGGTTTTCTTTGTTCCTTGTGTATCTTTGTGAAGATCAAGCGTTCGTCCATAAGGAAAGGCATGGTGATGGTTTCCCCAAGGCTATGCCCACAGGCCACTTGGGAGTTTGAGGCCGAGATCCTGGTTCTGCATCATCCCACTACGATATCCCCCAGATACCAGGCCATGGGTGAGTACCAGAGATTTGGAACAAAAGTGCATGCTCTCTGGCTTTCTGCACAGCTTTATGCTATTGACTCATCAAGTGGCTTGACAACTTCTAGCCAACTTTCCAAACACTGAATTTTATTTCTTAAGTTTCTTTGCTTGAATGGCTAATGTTCTTAAAATAATGGACAATTTGTACAAAACACCTGACGCAATGTTTTACGATTGACAAATATAGACTGTATATAAATAATGGATGTAGTCACCGTGATGTCACCCGTTGGAAGCCTCGAGTTCATCGTTACACTCGTCGCCATCTTGCGTCGCCATCTTGTTTCCGATACGGGGAGCAGACCATATCTGGACTGTGGAGGAGCGAGAGGGATCTGACGACACTGACTACAGCCTCTCTACACCTCAACCTGACTGAGAGAAGCCGCTGCTAATTCATGTTAGCATTAACTGGAGCATTGACTGGGATGTTAGTTTTGGCTAGCAAAAAACAAAAACAAAATGTATGTTACTGACCTCAGAAAACTGAACAGCGACTCCTTGGAGTGTCTGTTAGTCCAAGCAAACGCTGAACAAGCCTTTTTTACTGAACAAAACGTTCAAATAAACTGTCATTAAGTGAAAATACAGTGAAAGGGTCAAAGTTATGAGACCAAAGTGGTAAACGTCCTTTTTTATATCTATATAACGTTATATATAACTTTATTGATACGTTGCCGTGGATACGCATTGCTCTGCTTCTCTCCAGATGACAGCTCACCTTGTTAGTGACCTGTCAATCGAAGGTAGCCACGCCCCAAATGATACGATTCGTTATCTTCTATTTTCTTCTAAATGGGGCCATTATTAGAACTATTAACATCAAATTGTCTTGAAGAAGATTTTTTACTAGTGATTGAGACCATAGTGTTGTCCTAAAAAAGTTTTCTCATTTTGCACTGAAATGAATGGACAGATTGTTTTTGCAGCCAAACTTAGTGCCCCCTGCTGGAATTTTTGGTAGAATGCAGCTTAAGGCACTTCCTGGTTTGCCTCCCTGCTCAGACCCGGAGGTTGCCGCCTGGCTGTAAACAATAAGTACAAGTGTATCATTTAGTGACTCACTATTGCCTTTATTTTCCTTTTCCTCTATCCAATCACCTATCTGTTTTCAGTCCACTGTGGCAGCATCCGGCAGACAGCCACCATCTTGTCTATGAACAGAGACTGCTTACGAACAGGGGACAAGGCTTCAGTCCACTTCCGCTTTATCAAGACCCCCGAGTACCTGCACTGCGACCAGAGGCTGGTGTTCAGGGAGGGCCGCACCAAGGCCGTGGGTACCATCACTAAGGTAACGCAGCCTTCTGGAAGCTCAAGGACTTACACTGTTCAGTAGGTGTGTAAGGCGAGATTCTACAGTAGGGCTGCACGATTATGGCCAAAATGATAATCACAATTATTTTGATCGATATTATAATCACAATTATTAAAAATTATTATTCATCATGTTAGGGAAAACATCTGTATTTTTATTGCACTACTTTTAAACAAACAATAGGAACAGTTTTTAATGTGTACAGAGTGTCCGGTGCTTGTTGTGCACAAACAGATCGCTAAGCTAACACCTCCTGCAGCAGCAGTACAGTGTGTATGTGCTGCTGCTGCAGGAGGTGTTAGCTTAGCGATCTAACAGTTAGCCTATTAGCAATTTGCAGACTGGACGCTAAGGGCTTAACATCCCCTCTGGCTCTGCAGCTGGGAGAGACTGCTGCAGGAAGACTTTTCCGCCGCTGCCGGTGTTTCGTTAAGAAACAATAACACCAGAAAAAGTTGTTTTTTTAAATAAAAATAGTCGCTAAGGGGGTCTGAAAAGTCGCTAAATATAGCAACAAAGTTGCTAAGTTGGCAACACTGCTTCACCGGGTGTTGTTGTGGCATCCAGTACTACGTCACATCGTGCTTAGCGTTCTATCCAATCAGCAACCAGGCTTTTTTCAGGGGAGAAAAACTGCCCTGCCCCCTGGTGTAGAAAGTGCTTGATTAGATATG
The DNA here is from genome assembly GCF_030273125.1 of Centropristis striata. Taxonomy (NCBI): domain Eukaryota; kingdom Metazoa; phylum Chordata; class Actinopteri; order Perciformes; family Serranidae; genus Centropristis; species Centropristis striata. The sequence goes on along the minus strand of NC_081529.1, from coordinate 13,102,863 downwards.
CAGGACATGCGCGTCAGGATATCGTGCCAGGATAAGTTGTCGAAATAACGCTGCAAAGTTAGACTTTTTTTTATTTTTCATTTGAAAATTTCAGAGCAGTGAAGCTTAAAGTTGAGGAGAGTTACTGCAGAAAATACTGCAATTGTTGTCGTCCATACATGTTGATATCAGTTAAGTTCAGTTTGACTGAATACTTTGTAGGACAGTCTGTGGGTTTGACTTTGTGGAGACATAAAAAGACTGAAGTGAGTTTAGAAAATAGACTGAGAATTTTATCTTATTTGACAAAACAATTCTTGATTGGATTGAATTTTGTGGACACAAAATGCAGTTAAACCAATATTGTATCACAATACTCACCATAATTGCAAAATGCTTAAAATCGCAATATCGTATCATGACTCAAGTATCAGGTTAAAATTGAATCATGGGGCCTGTGGTGATCCCCACCTCTAATATTTTGTAAATTTCTTCTAAAATCACTAAGAGTCAGTGTTCTATTGCAGGGAGTCTAAATCTCATCATCACAGGCATTGTTAGAAAGCTCCCACTCTCCCGCACAATATTGTGTGTTTGACATGTTCTATTTTGTTGTTGCTATGAATTAGATTCAATATTTTTTCTTCAAATAGTCCTTTCCATTGAGAATGTATGAAATCTTTAAAGGCGTTTTCACAAAATTAGTTTTTTCTCATGCTCCATGCACTTACATACACAAAACCTACCAGTTTTATTCCCAACTATATTCTTAAGATTTACATGGTTGTCTGTACGTCATTAGTACCATCATTTATATAACATTTTGTTCCTACAAATCAAAAATTAGTTTTTAATGAGTTTTGACAGCATTTCCTGATTTATGAAATGATTATAGGAGATGTCGCAATATCCTTAAAAAACTGTACGTACTATAGGTAAAAAGTGTATGATTGAGAAGGCAACAAATGTATAAAAAAGGATTCAAATTAAAGACTTGGCTGTGTGAATCTTAATCTTACCGACTTCCCCTGTGAAACAGATCCTGTCCAGATTGGGCTTCAGGCTGAGATTTTTTTTAAAATCGCAAGCAGATGGTTTATTTTATCTTGATGATTCTCAAATATCGGCTCATTTTCTTTTTCAGCTGTTGCAATCCACCAATAATTTACCATCAAATTCCAAACCACCACAAATCAAAATGCAGTCTACAAAGAAGGGACCACTGCGAAAAGAGGATGGCACCGCAACCAGCGGTGATGATGTAGCAACGATAGCACAGTCAGCATGCCCAAACACAACACAACCGGTGAGAAAAGTCAAGAAAAATGTTCATTTATCAAGTGCGATTTAATGTGGTAGTGACTGTCTCGCGTTTGTTTGGATTTTTCACTGTGTATTGGATTTTTCACTGTGTACTTGCCATTACTTCTCGGCTATCTTCTAACTTAACACTCTGTGTCCTCCCTTTTGTTTCTTTTCCTGCAACATCACTCACTACATCCTGCTTTTTGCCTAATTTTATCCTTAACCTCTAACTGTGTCATGCCACATAACTCCACACTCTCTCCCCTCCTTTGCTTGCGTTGCTGCTTCGAAAGGGAGAGGGAGAGGAAGACCCTCAGATAAAGGAGGGCAACAAAGAGAACAAGGTAAAATAGGTCCATTCAAAATGAACAGTAGAGAAACGGAAAATTGGAGACCATGGCTGTATCCCAATGTCAAGGAAGGATCCTCAAACGGCCGAATTTAAAGTCGTCATTGACATCCACGGAAGGACTGTCACCATGTCCAGGATCCTCCAGAGGACAGAGTCCTTCTTCTGCCCTGTAGAACCTGATAATGTAATAAATTCCCGATAATGTAATAAAGTGCTTTTCCCAATAATGTAATACACTTTTTTACCAATAATGTAATAAAGTATAACATTAATGGGAGGTTATTACATTATCAGGTTAGCCTTCATTTCGCAAGTCCTGATAATGTAATAATTCCCCAATATTGTAATAATTTAACAGCAGACCACCCATTACTTGAGTTCAAGTGGTGATACTGTGTAGGCAACTCAAGCTCAAGAACTCTAGCGCCACCAACAGGTCAAAGTTGAACATTTATTAACTTTTGACCCGTTCATCCATTTTTCACAAAGGATGTATCACTGGAACCCCTGGGCCAATCCAAGCTCAATGCATTCTCAATGGGGTTTTTCGGCCATATTGGATTTTCCGCCATCTTTGATTTGATCAAAAACCTTGCATTAATGTTATACTTTATTACATTATTGGTAAAAAGTGTATTACATTATTGGGAAATGCACTTTATTACATCGGGAAGTTATTACATTATCAGGTTTTATTACATTTTCAATGAACTCAAGTACAGATTTTTATTACATTATCGGAGTTATTACATTATCAGGTTCTACATGTGTAGAATTCCAAGGATGCATGTGTGTATCCTCCATGCACCCTGCATACCCATAATGCCTTGCACACACAGGTCTATGGGGAGATTTAAAAATGGCGAGCGAAGAAACAGCGATGCCGGTGCAGAAATATGAATATATAAGTATTTTCAGTTTACATTAAATATTATCACATCACTTACAAAACTTGTGTTCATAGTCAAGCAAAACATATGCATAAACAAATGACAGTATATTTAGCTAAAATATGATAAACGTCATCATGATACATTGCCAGTTAAGTTAATTGATGCCGTCTCAGTCTGCCAAAGTTATCAATTGTTAATTCATAAATATGCGTCAGATGATTATGTACTATGTGCAAAGTATACTGTGTCATTCAGAAAGTTATACATTTGTTTATTGTATAAACAGGGACTGACAGCCCGCTATAAACCTTTTTATTTATAAATAACTAATTGTACTGTGCTGTAAAAAAAAAAAAAAAATTAAATCACAGAACACATCTCCATGGTAGTTATGGGCCGCTGCTTTTATGAAACTACAGTGGCTTGCAAAAGTATTCATCCCCCTTGGATGTTTCACCCTTTTGTTGCTTTTACACATGAAATCATGGTGGATATAATTTGGCCTTTTTAAAAAGAATTTGCAAAAAAAACTTCTTTAATATCAAAGTGAAAACAGATTTTTACAAAATAGTATAAATTAATTAAAAATATATAAGGTAAAATAAATGAGTGCATAAGTATTCATACCCTTTAAAGTAACTGAACTAATTCAACAAAGTTCCAGCTAGTTGATGCAGCAGAGTCACAGTTAATGAAATGGAGATCAGCTGAGTACAGTTGATGTGTATCAAGTGATTATAGTATAAAAAAACATGTGTCTGGGAGGTCCAGTCTCTGGTTCATCACTATTCCTGCTACAATAGTACCATGAAGACAAAAGAACACTCCTAGTAACTCAGAGAAAAGATCATTGAACAGTGGAAATCAGGAGATGACTACAAAAAAAAATTTAAACTCATTGGACATCACAAAGAGTTCAGTTAAACAATTAAGAAATGGAAGCAGTATGTCACTTGTTTAAATCTGCCTAGAGATGGCCGTCCTCACAATCTGAGTGACCGGACCAGAAGAAGACTGGCCCTGCAGCCTTCCAGGACCTGCTTCTAAGAAGTGTCCCCAGAGCATGATGCTGCCACCACCATGCTTCACACTGGAGATGGTGCGTTTGTGGTGATGTGCAATGTTCGGTGTTCGCCAAACATAGTGTCTAGTCTGATGGCCAAAAAGGTCAGTTTTTGTCTCATCAGACCATAGAACCTTCTTCCAGTTGACCCTGGAGTCTCCCACATGCATTTGGGTGAATTCCAGGTGAGATTTGATGAGCTTTTTTTCTCTCCCGCACATCTTCGACTGGTGAAGAACCTGGCAACAGTTGTTGTATGTGCAGTCTCTCCTATCTGAGCCACCGAAGATTATAACTCCTGCAGAGTGGTCCTAGGTGTCTTGGTGACCAACCTCTCCAGTCTTCTTCTTGTCAGGTCACTCAGATTGTGAGGGCGGCCTGCTCTAGTAATAATAAGCTCTAACTAATAATTTAAACTCATTGGACATCACAAAGAGTTCAGTTAAACAATCATTAAGAAATGGAAGCAGTATGGACCTTGTTTAAATCTGCCTAGAGCAGGCCGCCCTCACAATCTGAGTGACCTGACAAGAAGAAGACTGGAGAGGTTGGTCACCAAGACACCTAGGACCACTCTGCAGGAGTTATAATCTTCGGTGGCTCAGATAGGAGAGACTGCACATACAACAACTGTTGCCAGGTTCTTCACCAGTCGGAGATGTGCGGGAGAGAAAAAAAGCTCATCAAATCTCACCTGAAATTCACCCAAATGCATGTGGGAGACTCCAGGGTCAACTGGAAGAAGGTTCTATGGTCTGATTAGACAAAAACTGACCTTTTTGGCCATCAGACTAGACACTATGTTTGGCGAACACCGAACATTGCACATCACCACAAACGCACCATCTCCAGTGTGAAGCATGGTGGTGGCAGCATCATGCTCTGGGGACACTTCTTAGAAGCAGGTCCTGGAAGGCTGTAGGGCCAGTCTTCTTCTGGTCCGGTCACTCAGATTGTGAGGACGGCCATCTCTAGGCAGATTTAAACAAGTGACATACTGCTTCCATTTCTTAATGATTGTTTAACTGAACTCTTTGTGATGTCCAATGAGTTTAAACATGTTTTTGTAGTCATCTCCTGACTTCCACTGTTCAATGATCTTTTCTCTGAGTTACTAGGAGTGTTCTTTTGTCTTCATGGTACTATTGTAGCAGGAATAGTGATGAACCAGAGACTGGACCTCCCAGACACATGTTTTTTTATACTATAATCACTTGATACACATCAACTGTACTCAGCTGATCTCCATTTCATTAACTGTGACTCTGCTGCATCAACTAGCTGGAACTTTGTTGAATTAGTTCAGTTACTTTAAAGGGTATGAATACTTATGCACTCATTTATTTTACCTTATAGATTTTTAATTAATTGACATTATTTTGTAAAAATCTGTTTTCACTTTGATATTAAAGAGGGTTTTTTTGCAAATTCTTTTTAAAAAGGCCAAATTATATCGACCATGATTTAATGTGTAAAAGCAACAAAAGGTCGAAAATTTCAAGGGGTATGAATACTTTTGCAAGGCACTGTAAGTAGCGGCCAAATTTAGCCAGGATCAGTGAAATATTCAGGTTTAATCCACTTTGTGGCTTTTACTTGCTAAATCGTGGAGATTCAACCTTAAAGCATCTTCTTCCATTTCCACAAATATGTGTCAGAGTGCTGATGCCCAAGACACATCCATGTCGTGAAGTGGTTTTGAAATTGCGACGCTGAATTTAAGCAGGACGTCCAATTACGCAATGACACACAGCTGCACACTGAAGGCTAATCTATTTATGTGTTATACCAGTGATAGGAAGGACTCTGGCCTCTTCTCTGGAGGACCCGACTCTGAAGGAAGGATCCCACCAAGGAAGGATCCTTGACTTTGGGATACAGCCTGTGTATTACGAAGCAAGATGGTCGAGTTCATTTCCTGGCGATCTTGATACATTTGAGTAAATGTTTTCTGGTTTAGGAGGTGCCTGATCAAGTGTTTTTGTTATCTCTCCTTTTGCAGCCAAAGTCGGGAGGAGGTGGAAGGAGAAGGGGCGGCCAGAGGCACAAAGGAAAAGGCCAGAACAGCAGCACCAACTCCACAGCAGCTCCCTCCCCGTCAGGAACAGGAGGCTCCTGAACTGCCCTTGTGTCCCTTGTGAACCTCCCTCTCTGCTATCATTCCACCAAGTGTCTTCATTCCACAAACCATGAAAGATATTTGGAGAAAGACACTCCTCAGTCTTATCACTCCTTGCCTTTTTACACCGGGTCCTATAGTTTTTTATTTTTAAGGGACGCAAAGGGTGTGTCTCACACCGAAAGGCAAACACCCTTTATGCATTTTAACGTCAGCTGCCTTTACTATTATTGAATGGTTTGGGTGATGGAAAGTAGTGTGGTTTTTGAGGTGAGCCTCACTCAGGATGATTTATTTAATTTTATCCATAATTTATGTGTGTAGGAAATCTACAATTCAGTCCTCTGGCTCAGTGTCAGTGGCAGGGAGGGAGGCCAAGCTAGGGCTGCACGATTACGGCCAAAATGATAATCACGATTATTTTGATCAATATTGTAATCACGATTATTCATCATGTTAGGGAAAACATCTGGATTTTTATTGTACTACTTTTAAACAAACAATAGGAACAGTTTTTAATTTGTGTACAGAGTGTCCGCTGCATGTTGTAAACAAACAGAGATCGCTAAGTGAAGCCTATTAGCAATTTGCAGACTGGACGCTAAGGGGTTAACATCCCCTCCAGCTCTGCAGCTGGGAGAGACTGCTGCAGGAGGACTGTGCTGCTTGAACTCTTTCTTACTCTTCTTTACGAGCCGCGGGGGCCAGAGGCTCGTAAAGAAGAGTAAGAACGAGTCTCCAAAAGTCTCCAATAACACCAGAAAAAGTCGCTGGATTTGTCTCCAGTCACTTTTGCTAGGTTGGCAACACTGCTTCGCCGGGTGTTGCCGTGGCGTCGAGTACTACGTCACATCCTGCTAAGCATTCTATCCAATCAGCAACCAGGCTGTTTTCAGGGGAGAAACACGGCCCCGCCCCCTGGTGGTTGGTGGACTACTGGTGTAGAAAGTGCTTGATTAGATCTGCAGGAGAGCCGCATTTTAAAATGGAAATATCGCCGACGATCAGGTTAATTTAATCGTGGCGGCCAAAATCGTGATCACAATTAAAATTTGATTAATTGTGCAGCCCTAGGCCAAGCCCAAAACAAGGGTCCAGTACCAATATGAGCAGCTATACGTGAGATTCCCCGATGCATTCCCTGTGTATTTGCAATGAAAAACAGTTCATATACTATTTATACTGCATATGTACATTAGCTGTTAGTCGGCTCCTATTGGAACGATGCCATTGTACAAAACATATGCAAATCATAAATGAATGTAGCAGAGGGCACAGTGATTTTAAATTCTAGATATATGGAAAATATAAGCTGTTACATTTTTTTATAATTTTAATTAGTTATTTATTTGGCATACATGCAGAAGGTTCACTCTCATGGTCTTTAATCTTTCAAACTACTCACACTCACTCGTAGATTCAGTAGGAACCATCACGCTTCCACCGTCAGTCAGCCAACCTTACTTATAAAAATTGTCTTAGTACAAACAAATACAGCAAATAATCTTTTCACTCCAATAGTTGCTCATGTTTATAAGACATGCAGTACTTTCAGTGCTACTTGTAACTCTAGTACCCCATGCGTTTATAGCCTGTTGTTAAGATGTTGTGACATTTTAAAACAAAAGTTGCCGCTAAAAACTGACCATTAATAAACAGGCTTTACTGAACTTTTTAACAGTGTTTTGTTTTTTTCTTTGTGCATTTTCTTTAAGTTAGTCTTAACTCAGTTATTCTTAAGTGAAAAAAATATTTTAACCCATAAGAACCCAGACTCAGTTATCCTTAAAGGAAAATTATGGGGGATATACCACAGAACAAGTTGACCACATTGACATTTAGGGGTAGAATTGTTTTTAAAAACATAAATGTGCTCAAAGATCTGAGATGTGACATAAACGTTACATTGGGCGTTTACTTATTTTAAAATAAGAAATATAAACATAAATACAATAAACTAGACTTTTTCTTTGCATCTCCAAAACATATATCAAAATTGTGACATTAATAGTGCTGTTTAACAATAAATCATTTTTCAGATTTGTTTAAGTAACAAAATAAGAATAAATCAATAATAAATTAAAACAAAGCCATTTGCCTTTTTGTTTGCATCTCCACAACATATATCAGAATTGTGACTTTAATTTGTTCAGTTCCCTATTAACGGATTAGAATTGTTAAATGTTTAAACTTAGCCTCATAACAAAAAATAAGCTTTTTGAAATTAGCCACTTTTTCACATTTCTGTTTCCAGTCACAGCAACATTTTGGAGAAGTCACTTCCTGTCACAGTCACATGACCACCACACCAGGGTGTTGAGTATACCACTATATCACTTAGTGGAGCGGCTAAGTGATATAATCTTTCAGTTTATGATACAAGCGTGAAAATTGGCATGAACACTCTCCATGGGTCACTTGACAAGAAAATTGTCCGAGACATTTAAAATTTTAAGATGGCGGCCATTTTTCAAGATGGCCGACACCTAAGTGGAGCAGTTAAGTGATATAATGGTTTATTTGGTGATACAAGCATACAAATTGGCATGAGCAGTATCTGTGGGTCACTTCACAATAACCCACCCAGTTACTTGAAATTTCAAGATAGCGGCCATTTTTCAAGATGGCCGACACCTTAGTGGAGCAGTTAAGTGATACAATGGTTTATTGGGTGATATACCAAAAAAACTGGCATGAGCAGTATCTGTCGGTCACTTGACAATAAGCCAGCCACAGCTACTTGAAATTTCAAGGCGGCAATTTTTTTTTCAGGATGTGGCCATGTGGACCTTTAAATTATGAATTTTCTCATAGAAATGTATTGGGTTCCTCAAGAGAGGTTGTTTGACTGTGCTTTGACTCCTTGCCCACGACCAGTTTGGTAAAACCTGACAGGAGTTCCCTCCCACCGGCGTAGCTCTCTGGGTTCACCGAGGTACACAGGCTCCCTTACCATGAGGGCTTTTTTAAATACTTTTTTAAATTACTTTTTTTTTTTAAAAACTAACCATTACTACTGCCATTAAACATGCCAAATAAATACTAAGGGTTGGGGAAACACAGTTGTGGTGCTGAACGGACAGTGCTCCAAAATAATAATTGAGCAATGGTTAATACTGAATGGCAATAATGACAGATCCAGAGGCAACAGCAGCTCTGGCTGACATGGAACCATGACAAACAGTATCTGAAACTATACTAGGGAACTAAACTGAAAATTTGAAAGCAATGTTACAAAGTAAAAACTGAACATGTCACAATAATAGGCTGGTGACAAAATAGAACATAATGCGCCGATGTGGCGAGGGGAAGCCGAGCCATAGGCCTACACTTTAAAACACAAAGGACAACAAGGAATAACACTGGCAAAAGAAACAAGCAAATAAGTTCTAGCAGGGGCAACTGAGTCCATATCTGTAGCACTTACACTTACTTCCAGTACAAGCCTTGGTGCACCCACATTTTGTCAACTCCCAACAACTCTCCGCAATAGGTGGAAGTGGAGTCCAGAAGACCCTCTCTCCTTGTCCCGTTTAACCCATTCCCAGTCGGACGGGCTCAGCATTTGTGGATGTCTCTTCAATGCCTGTCCCCACACATATCCAGCATCATAAGAAGTCTGAGATCTTCTTGACCTCTTGACATGGATATCTTTGGTATCTGTAGCAGCAGTAGATGCCTTTTTTTGTGCCCTTTCCAGCTGTGTGTTGTTGAACATAAGTTTACAGCTTGAATGATATTTTGCTCTGTTTCTTGTCAATGTGCTTTCTATGCCATCACCTTCATCTAGTTGGGTTGGACTACGTAAAATAGGCAGAGCATTTATTTTATGAAATTATGGAACATTTGTGGCAATGGTATCATAACCAGTATGATCTTGGTGTCCTGCTGTTTGTTTTCTCAACTGTTATGATGGCTTCTGCAATGTCTGCAGCAAATTCAAAGGCAGAGGCCGAGGGTTTAGCCTTTTACCACCTTTTAATAAGCACTTTGATGTATGGGATACAACTAAGTTCATGCCTTAACCCTACACTTAGTCCAATCGTTCATCCAATGCCATTTTTACCCTGTACGATCTGTACACCACCCGGTTAACTAAAACTACTCAGAGATTTGTCGTCTCTTCTTTGACTAACTTTACAATTGGCTGACATTGAACCCCACTCTGAGTTTAACAGCAGCCATATATCACCATTGTGCCCTGGTAGTGCAGATACTCACTCTTGTCTAATCTGTCCATGATCAACAAATCAACACAACTGTATTATGATGTGTTAAAACTTGTTTTCCAGAATAATCTAAAACCCAATACATTTCTATGAGAAAATTGATCTTTTGAGGATCCAGGGGGCGGCCATCTTGAAAATAGAAATTTCAAGTGGCTGGGAGTGTTTTTTTGTCAACCCAAGTAACTGTGGGTGGCTTATTGTCAAGTGACCCATGGAGACTGCTCATGCCAATTTTTATGCTTGTATCACCAAATAAACCATTATATAATTTAATTGCTCCACTAAGGTGTCGGCCATCTTGGAATTTCAAGTAACTGTGGGTGGGTTATTGTCAAGTGACCCACAGATACTGGTCATGCCAATTTGTATGCTTGTAAACCATTATATCATTCAATTGCTCCACTAAGGTGTCGGCCATCTTGAAAAATGGCCGCCATCTTGGAAATTCAAATAACTGTCGGTGGGTCATTGTCAAGTGACCAACAGAGACTGCTCATGCCAATTTTTATGCTTGTATCACCAAATAAACCATTATATCACTTAACTGCTCCACTAAGGTGTTGGCCATCTTGAAAAATGGCCGCCATCTTGGAAATTCAAATAACTGTCGGTGGGTCATTGTCAAGTGACCAACAGAGACTGCTCATGCCAATTTGTATGCTTGTATCACCAAATAAACCATTATATCACTTAACTGCTCCACTTAGGTGTCGGCCATCTTGAAAAATGGCCGCCATCTTAAAATTTCAAATGTCTCTGACAATTTTCTTGTTAAGTGACCCATGGAGAGTGTTCATGCCAATTTTCACGCTTGTATCATAAACTGAAAGATTCTGGCAAAAATGAACACTTAGCCGCTCCACTAACTTAGGGATTTAATGAGTTAAGGTGAAGCATAAAGCTGAATATGGGAGATTCTACAAGATTTACAGTGTTTGTTACATGAGTGTCACCATGGGTTCTTAACTTGGGACAATTTAAAAGCATACTATGCAGTAATCTGCAGATACAGATGATTGTGATGATTGAGAGGGATTCTTTTTTGTACAAGCCTATACATTTATTATCCTACATAGTATATCTTTAACAAGAGAACAGGTAGGTTTACAATATGATTATACACCCCCCCCAAAAAAAAATAAAAATAAAAAAAAATATGCTGCAACTCATTTAGGTTTACGTTTTATGTAGTTTTATCAGTTCAGCATGTTATAGATGGAAAGTGGCAACCATTGGCTTGATTGTCTTTTAGTAGACAGCAGATTATTATAAAATAAATATTTCCTATGATTGATATATTGTCAAAAACTTACAATCAAAATACAGTTTCATTTACACAGGCTTCAATGACTCTGATGATGAAAAACAAAGTTGATTGCATATTCTGCACATGGGAAAATTACATTTAATGAAGTACTTAAAAAAAAAAACTTTGCTATTAGTATCATCCTTCTGGAGTCTACTGTTAAAGACTGCTTTATGTCGGAATTTAAGGTCAGTTTTGAAATCAGTATGTTTGTCGAATCGTTTTTTGAGCTTTGACTCTGTGCCAGACCCGACTAGCCTGGTCGTAATTTCTAAAAATTTGACCCAAGTTTGTGCAAATTTCTCTCCATTTTTTAAAACTTTTTTTTACAGTAGAAGTATAGCTTTACAATCCATCTGGGGTCTCAAAGCTGCTGTTGTAATTGGTCTAGGGCAGGACTTAGACAGAAACTATGCAGGTTCAAGTAGCGTTAGTCCTGATTTTTTGGGGGCCTGATCATAGCTCTTAATTCACTTTAACATGCAAGGGCACATTTAGTCACAAGCAAAGTAAGCGTTTACTTTATATACAAAGACATTCCAAATCATATGTAACATTTATTTACCATATATTGTAACACAAACAGTATTTATCTGCTTCATTTACATTATGTTATACAATGCAGGCTGGACTACCATTGTTAAGGTAGCATACATACACATAATCTTGTATTACAATTGGAAAAGGCTTTACTCGGCATGTGCAACATTAATATTGGAGATATTTTGTGGAATTCATGATATTGAGGTAAGTAGCATTCCTCTCAAAAAATAGTTTGTAACTTTACAGCTCCGTGTTGAGGAATGTTCCGATTTGGTTAATTTTGGGGAATTTAAAGGATAATGTGGAATTTAGGACCATGTTAATGGCCCAGTGTATGAAGATATTATTGGTGCAAAAGATTTGAGCACCTCTAACACTGCCCCAAACAATGTGAAGTTGTGGACAAAATTTGAATATGTGCAAATCTGAATGTGAACTTGTGCAATAAATGTTCAATGTATGTGAAATTATTTCTTACAAAAAAAATCACAAATCACCCCTCCACTGAGGTCTGTGGTGCAGAATGATCTGTGCATTCAGTCTTTGGAGCAAAAGGCGGGTGCTGATATGAGATTGACTGATCCCACAGCCAATAAGAGGAGAGGGGCTTTTGTCCCACAAATTTTGCACCAAATATACAACAACAATAGGAGAAAAAATGTGAGCATTTCAGTTTTTTAATCTGTGACTTGTAAAATAGGATTTGTGCACCTGTAATTAATTAATTTGTGAATGTGTAAGTGTTGTGTTGTATTTGTGGGGGGAAAAAATCTACAAGTACACAACTCTGAGTATGTGACTTAAATTTTACAATATGCATACACAATCACTGTACACAACTACAAATTCCACTGTTAGAGGTGCTCAACACCAACAATACCTTCATACCAGTGTTGTGGTAATGATCTGCAGCCGTGTTTTATAAACACACAACTGATGCAGGAGAGCGGATTTCTCACTCCTGCACATAATATGCCCACAGTTAGCCATGGAAAGCTGAAAGGCCAGAACAGTAAGTACACAAATACTTAGTGTTAAGATGCACCAAGTGTTCCAGTCCCATAGCTACAGAATATTCTGTACAACAGTGTTTTACTATAGTTTACCATATAGTGCAACCTCCTACGCTGGGTCTGAAATTAAAATAAAGTATGCACTTTAATGCATACATGCTTCACCACATACAAACTGGTCCACTGTCCACTGCTGAAAGGTGACGTGACGGAGTCTGAAGTGGTCACTTACTGTAGCAGACGACGGTGTCTAGTTTATAAGTGACAGTCTGTGAGCAACAGGTAAAGAGACATCAAATATATACAGACACCAGGACAGGGGAGGATTCAGCTGTGTTCTGCTGTGTCTCTAGCCATCAATGTCCCAACTGAAGAGATGATGTTTCACCAACATATCCTGCACTCCCTCTTTCAGCGGCCTCTGCTCCTTTTCCTGCCAAAGAAAGGGCACCAGTTAACTAAAGACGAGATCAACACGACACCAGAGAAGGCATTTCTAATCTAGTACACTGCTAACAAACACCTCATTTAAAGAAAGCACTTTGTCTTTGATAGTTGATGGAAACTAAAACGGCTGAAATCAGTGACTGAAATCTAGTGAGAAATGATTTATACTTTGAGATGGAGATCTACAATGTTACTGGAGAGACTCAGTCATTCCTGAATGGGCATAAGCAACTTGAAGGTGATGCAATCAATCAAACTTAGTTCATACAGAACCTATGGCTGCACAATTGATCAAATTTTAATCGTGATCACAATTTTGGCCAAGCGCTAAGCGGGATGTGACGTAGTACTGGACGCCACAACAACACGTGGCGAAGCAGTGTTGCCAACTTAGCAACTTTGTTGTTGTATTTAACGACTTTTCAGACCCCATTAAGTTACTATTTTTCAAAAAAGCGACTGGCGACAAATCCAGCGACTTTTTCTGGTGTTATTTGAAACTTTTGGAGACTCTTCTTAATGAGCTTGTTAAGAAGAGGAAGAACGAGTCTAAGTGGCACAGTCCTCCTGCAGCAGTCTCTCCCAGCTGCAGAGCCAGAGGGGATGTTAACCCCTAAGCATCCAGTCTGCAAATTGCTAATAGGCTAACAGTTAGCTCTGTAGCAGTACAGTGTGTATGTGCTGCTGCTGCAGGAGGTATTCACTTAGCGATCTCTGTTTGTTTACAACAAGCACCAGACACTCTGTGCACACACTAAAAACTTTTCCTATTGTTTGTTTAAAAGTAGTGCAATAAAAATACAGATGTTTTCCCTAACATGATGAATAATTGTGAATACAATATTGATCAAAATAATTGTGATTATCATTTTGGCCATAATCGTGCAGCCCTAACAGAACCTTCTGAACTAATCGAAAGTGATAAACAAAATTTAGGATGGTAATGGTAGTAAAATGGTGACACAAAAATGTATTAAAATAAATCAGATGGATTAGCAGTGAAATGCTGCTGAAACAATAATAATAATAATAACACAAAATTATAAAATACTACATAAATGGATGGGTCTTGGGTTTACGATTAAAAGTATCAATATTTTAGCTCCGCAGAGCTGTTCTAGCAGCTTGGAGCATGATGACTGAAAGCAGCACTGCCAAATGTTTTTGTTCTGCTTTGTGGAACAGCTAATGGAGAAGAACCAGAGGATATGAGTGGCCCTCCTGGTTCATAAACCAAAAGCATTTCAGAGAGGTAGTCTGGTGCAAGGCCATGTAGTGCCTTATAAACTCAATATGAAAAACTGACAGGTAACCAGTGTCAACAGTTTAAAATGGGTGTACTGGGTGCTCTCCTTTTGTTCTTAATCTGCACTCATGCATCAGAATTGCACAGTAACTGTAGCCGTTGTATTTCTCTGTAGGGCAGAAAGGACAGCCTAACAATAGTCTGGTTAGAAAAGTGTGCACCAGTCTCTCTCTGTGATGCTATGAGATACTTTACCCATTTAACAAATTATCACACTTTTTCCAGAGATTATATCAAAATTTATGGAAGTTACTGAGTGAGGTGATTGGTGTGGAAGGGTAGCGGACCTAAAACAGATAAGTAAACTAGTAACTACAGTAGGGCTGCACGATTATGGCCAAAATGATCACAATAGTCAAGATTATTTTGATCAATATTGTAATCACGATTATTCATCATGTTAGGGAAATTATCTGTATTTTTATTGCACTACTTTTAAACAATAGGAACAGTTTTTAGTGTGTGCACAAAGTGTCTGGTGCTTGTTGTAAACAAACAGATCGCTAAGTGAACACCTTCTGCAGCAGCAGCACATACACACTGTACTGCTACAGAGCAGTTAGCCTATTAGCAATTTGCAGACTGAACGCTAAGGGGTTAGCATCCCCTCCGGCTCTGCAGCTGGGAGAGACTGCTGCAGGAGGACTGTGCTGCTTCGACTCGTTCTTAATCTTAACAAGCCGCTCGTTAAGAAGAGTAAGAACGGTTCTTCAAAAGTCTCCAATAACACACAACGCTTTTTAGAAAAATAGTTGCTAAGGGGGTCTGAAAAGTCGCTAAATATAGCAACAAAGTTGCTAAGTTGGCAACACTGCTTCACCAGCTTTGACAAATGGCGCGTGTTGTTGTGGCGTCCAGCTTAGCGTTCTATCCAATCAGCAACCAGGCTTTTTTCAGTGGAGAAAACTGGTGGTTGGTGGACTACTGGTGTAGAAAGTGCTTGATTGGATATGCAGGAGAGCTGCATTTTAAAATATATGTAAATATAGCCGACGATCACGTTAATTTAATCGTGGCGACCAAGATCGTGATCATGATTAAAATTCAATTAATTGTGCAGCCCTAAACTACAGTTATACCTGTACTAAAGCATCTACAGTCTTTTATGTGATATGTTACCTAGAGGTCCCAACTAAAGAGGTGATGCTGAACCAGCACATCCATAACTTCAGATTTCTGAAACAGCATAAAGTCATATTGTTTTCTCTCCTGAAAGCTTTCATTTTCTTTGAATAGTAAGACTTGTTCATTGATGTCCTAACTGGAGATGTTGTGGTGATCTCACTGACTCACCTCTTTCTTGTCAGGTAGCTCACAGTCTTGGGAGAGGCTGAAGGCAAACTTTGATAGGACCCTGAGGAGGCAGAAACACAAGACTGGTTGTTTGTTTTACTGCTCAGACTAGTATCCTTACTGATACCCTTTGAAAATATCAGTGAATATATAAAAAAGGCTTTAAGCACAAAAATTAAAACAAACCACTCGACTTATTGTGGAAAGTGGAAAATGTTAAATATGGGTAAGCTGCTCCACTAAATTCTTTAAGTTTCAGTCAACAACTTTAAATGCTTTAAGTGAGATTGTAGTAGGGCTGCACGATTATGGCCAAAATGATAATCACGATTATTTTGATTAATATGATAATCACAGTTATTAATCACGTACACACTGTACTGCTACAAAACTAACTGTTAACCCCTTAGCATCCAGTCTGCAAATTGCTAATAGGCTAACATCCCCTCTGGCTCTGCAGCTGGGAGAGACTGCTGCAGGAGGACTGTGCTGCTTCGTCTTGGCCTTACTCTTCTTAACGAGCCTGTTACGAAGAGTAAGAACGAGTCTCCAATAACACCAGAAAAAGTTGCTGGATTTGTCGCCAGTCGCTTTTTTGCCAAATAGTCGTTTAGGGGGTCTGAACACTGCTTTGCCGGGTGTTGTTATGGCGTCCAGTACTACGTCACATCCTGCTTAGCGTTATATCCAATCAGCAACCAGGCTGTTTTCAGGGGAGAAACAAGGCTCCGCCCCCTGGTGGTTGGTGGACTACTGGTGTAGAAAGTGCTTGATTAGATCTGCAGGAGGGCAGCATTTTAAAATGCAAATATCGCCGACGATCAGGTTAATTTAACCGTGGCGGCCAAAATCGTGATCACGATTCAAATTCGATCAATTGTGCAGCCCTAGATTGTAACATTCTGTAACAAACCTGAGATAGACAGAATCAAAACAGGCTAGGAAGTTCTTACCTAAGCTCGCACTTGATCTGTACCCATCCAGGGCTGCGAAGGAAAGACCATGGATGATACCATTTCTCTACAGCTGCCATGCTGGAGCACAACACCTCCAACCATAGATGTAGCACCTGCTCACTGAGGGAGTAGACGCATGTTCACAACCAAACAGCTTGAGGCTTGTGTGTAACTCATAATTTGAGGATCTGCATATTTCTAGTGGCTGTGATGCGTGTGCCAGTCTTGAGCACTTACTTTAGGCCGACGCAGACGAGAGACCTAAACTTGACATCCATCTGGGCGTGTGCGGTGTCGTGGCTCATGTTGACTGACTGCACTGCCTGTGAAGAGCAGAAAGAGGGCGCTCATGCAACCTCCTACCAACATTCATTCCTCCAGGCTACATTTACAGACATAGCTCAGTCCACACCAGACAAACACTACTTTCTACAAACACTTATATTTAGAAGCTGGGACCAAATATACATTTCAATGAAATATATATATTTTTTTTACTTTGTACGGTTATTTTTATTAAGCTTAATGTACAGTTTGTTCCACTTTTCCCCACACTGAGTAAATGATTACTTACTCTGTATAACAGCTCCTCTGGTGTTAGTACTTTCCCATCTTCATCTAACCTGGTAAGTACCACAACAGAAGGAGTTATTACCTTGCTCAATAAAATTGGATTCTACATTACACCGCTAAAACCCATTTCAGTTCTTACTAACAGTAAAAATCTCATTGATTCTAAGCCAACTTGGCTTGTTTTCAAACCAAGTGTAATTTGATTTATCCAGCCCTCAAAACACTTTCTTGTGAATACTGAAACAGAAAGTTTGCCAAAGCAAATGAAGAATGACAGTTTTACCTGTAAGTTTTACACAGCACCAGTCTGGAGTAGACAGAGTTAAAGTCCCTCTCTACCTCTCTACTGGCCGCCTGAGAGAAAACAAGAGGACAAAGAACAATAAAGTCCCTAGGTGAATTTGATACAACAACTCTGCACAATATGGTACCATTAGAAAAGAAAATCCTCTCATACCTCTTCTATGAATAACCAGGGATGACAAGGCCCTCCCAGTATAGATGGCTTCTTGAGACCGTGCTGAAAGATGGCCTTTAGGGCCGGACACAGGGTGCCCCTGGCCAGGTCTGTCACTGCCTCCGTCACAGAGTCATCACCCGCTAAGGAGTACTGAGGACAGACATCAAAGCAACAATTAGTACACTAAGAATTAATAACCAGAATACTGGAAGGGTAAAGTGAGGATAGAAGGATAAAAACTGATCACATGGATTGTACATTTAAGGGATCTTCTACTGGGAAAATCAACGTCAGCTTAGAAACACTGCTGCCTTATTAAGCTAATAATTAACAGTTTCCTTACCTCTTTGCTTCTTTCATCTAGGATCTCCACAAACTTTGCTGGAAACCAACCTGTTAGAAAGAGACTCATTAGAAGTGTGTCAAATATAAGAAGGATTATAGAAACATCCATGACTGAGATGGCAACATTGATAACATGCAGTAAAGTTAAAAAAAAAAAAAATCTTCTGATTTTTTATTCACGCTACAGCCAAGTCACGTGCAGTGTGTGAAACATGTTCCAGGTTAGGTTACTGACACCTGCTTAAGAAATACTAAAGCATAAGACTTCAGCACCAAATGCAGCCATCACATTTGAATGCTCAACCAATACCAGTTTTACAGGAGGAGGATTTTAAACAGCTCTTCTATTGCATCTATTGCATTTTTTTTGTCTTTTCAATAATTATTTTTTTGCAAAGCTTGTCTTTACTCAAGCATCTACATAACTTTTAATTACATGTTTTTTGCCTTATTATTTCAAGTAAACCTTTTATAAGAAAATAGAAATAAAAAAATACATCAACAAACAGCCCCAGGATTAAATAACAATGGGTGCAAATCTCTATAGTGCTTTGTCTTATTAAAAAAGTTAACAAACATAACAAGCATCAAACAAAACAACACCACAATTAAATTGCTAATAGGCTAAAAGTTAGCTCTGTAGCAGTACAGTGTGTATGTGCTGCTGCTGCAGGAGGTGTTCACTTAGTGATCTCTGTTTGTTTACAACAAGCACCGGACACCGTGTGCACAGTTAGCGAAGCCGGTTAATTCACTATCACAATGTTTATGATCAGCGGAGATGCTGTGCATAATTAGCCATGTGAGCCACAGTCGAAACTGTCGCCAAACGATTATGCTACGATCCAAAACCATACGTCACCTCCGGAGTCTAGTAAATACCTCTGGGTCCTTTTTGTAATGGAGACACTGAGTGAGCAGACATTTAAGAGGGCGTGGCCTGAGACTTTCCCAGCGGCCACTCTTCCCCTAAAGGAGACACGGCTATTGATCTCATAAGTGGCCTCTGAACTCCAAATGACGGAAATCCGTCGAAGCGACGGAGAACTAATCCTAAACTAACCCTAATCTAAGGAAAAAGCACTCACCTCTAAGGCCATTGAGCTCCCCAACCCAACAGTGTTCATCTTTCTGTGAGACAATCTGAAAGAGAATAGTACACCTGTGTAAGATTCAGAGGTGAAGGGCTACAGTGTGTGTGCATGTGTACAATAAGCTGTGTTTTGTTTGTGTGTCTCTGTGCAAGTCCTGACTCACAGTGATGATGTCATTCTTCCTGAAGCCCAGTTCATCGTCATCATGTCGCTCAAAGTCCAGCAAAGCCTTTGCCCGTCTCCGTCGGTTGCGAGACACCACTAGAAAGTTTTCATGATCTCGCTGGTGGCTCTCCATGGAGTAGTCAGGAGTCAGGTCCTAGGATGGACAAGAAGGGACAAGGTATCACTACTGAGTGCTGAGTTATGATGGTATAACAACACTAAATGTAAGACTAATCCATTTCATCTGACATGCCAACAAATTAACCCTTTTTTTAAAAATAATTTGTTTATAGTTATTTTCAAAACAATGTACAGCACATTGTTGATATACTCAATGACAACCAGTGCAAACAATTATGAATATGAAATGTATGACAGCAAAAAGAAAAACCCTCAACCCTTCCCCTCCCCACACCACAAACAAAACAAAACAAAAAAACAGAGAACGAGCAAACACACACACACAAAAAAAATACAAGATATATCCAGGCAGCAGTCACAAGTATTGGTGCAGATGTTCACACCACAGAGCTGAAGTTAAGTTAAGCATTAGGTTAGATCATTTAAGTTACAGGTAGCACAATTTTATCTTTGACATGATTGATAAAGGGAATCCACAGCACAAAAAAAACATTTTAACAGAGCCCCTTAACGAGTATTTTATCTTTTGTAGTTTAAAGGAAATATAAAACATTTTCGATCCAGTGTGTAAAGGTGGGAGGATGGGGATCTTTCGACTTAATTAATATCAGACGTCTGGCAATAAATGTCACTAACGCAATACAGTCCATTTGTGTTTTTGACAAATTAGGATGTTCTGCAGATGTACCAAAAATTGCTTAAAATGGGCATGGATTGATAGGTATTCCCATAAATTCTGAAATAGCCTCAAAAATCAAAGACCAAAAATATTTAAGCTTGCTGCAAGCCCAAAACGTGAGCATGAGTGAAAGACATCAGCTGCAGATAGGACTAATGTTTGGAAAATATTTAGACATTTTTAAATTGGTCCAGTGGGAACGATATAAAATTTTACATTGCATTAGGCCGTGTCTAGCACATATTGACGTCTGGTGTACTCGTTGTAAAATAGAGACCCACAAATCCTGAGTTATGCTTTCACCCAAATCAAGTTCCCAGTCAGCCTTTAAGAAGCGAAGCTGTGAGAGGCGCTCCAGAGTAAACTTATTGTATATTATGGAAATTATCCTCTTAAATGATTCAGGTTGCTCTACCAGCATCTCAAGTGGGTTGCATGGTGGCAGTGCTGGAAACACAGGTAGTGTTTTACGTAGGAAGTCTCTAACCTGAAAGTAGCGGAAGAAGTTGCTCTTGGGGAGATGAAATTTGTTGTTATAGAGCTGGTCGAAAGACGACCAAACGCCATCAGAGTAGAGGTCATAGAAAGATTGAATACCTATTTTTTGCTAATTTAAAAAAGACTTGTCTAATGAGGGAATAAAAACATGGTTTGAATGGATAGGAGCCTTTAAGGAGAAACAACGGCGCATCTGTGTCCAGATCCTTAGGCTTGATCTGACGATCTTATTTATGGTAAAAGTTGTTGGGGATCTAGATATGGGTAAATATATCAAGGCTGGCATGGAGGTGGGTAGACAAGATAGAGTTTCAAGATAGATAGATAGGAACTTTATTAATCCCTTGGGAAGGTTCTCTCAGGAAATTGGCAATTCCAACACCAATACAATAAAATAGAATAAATAGAATAAAGTTAGTAACTAGTCATAATGTGCAACATAAGAGTTCAAGACACAATAAAAATACAATATAAAATATAAAAACAAGAGATATTATAAATTATATTATAAACACAAGGAAATTCAAGGAAAGGAAATTCAAATCTCTAATGCTGGCCTACAAAGTTGTCTCCGGTACTGCTCCTACCTACCTGAACGCCCTGATTCAGACATATGCTACCTCACGACCGCTGCGCTCTTCCAATGAACGGCGCCTGGCTCTGCCCCCCGTTGGTCCAAGGCAATCCAGACTCTTTGCACTTCTTGTTCCCCGCTGGTGGAACACACTACCAGTTCCTACCAGAGCAGGGGCGTCCCTCTCTACCTTTAAAAAACTCCTGAAGACCCAGCTCTTCAGAGAGCATCTTCTCTCCTAGACCACATGATAAGTCTACTCCTCAAAGAATTGTCACTAGCACTAATAGCTCTTATTGCACTATACCTTGATTGTTTGCTTTTTTACTCTTCCTGTAAGTCGCTTTGGATAAAAGCGTCTGCTAAATGACTAAATGTAAATGTAAATGTAAATGAAATATATACTATAACTATAATAACAGTACTTAGTTAGTGCAAGTGTATACAGTGGCCATGTTGTGGTTGGTGTTATATAGTGGGTCAGGCCTGGTGCTCCTCCCCGACCTCTGCCCTCCTTTGCCGCCATCTGCCTCCACGTTTTTCAGTCTGTTTGTGTTGCACTTGGGGAGGAGCATCCTGTCGCTGAACACGCTCTTCCGGTTGTTGATGACATTGTGCAGAGGATGGCTGGCATTTTCCAGAATAGCCAGCAGTTTGTTGGCAGTTCTCCTCTCTGCCACTGTCACCAGGGAGTCTAGCTCCATGCAGACCACGGAGCCGGCCCGCCTGATCAGCTTGTCCAGCCTTGAAGAGTCCTTTTTAGACATGCTCCCCCCAGCACACAGCAGCGTAAAAGAGGACGTTTGTGACCACAGACTTGTAGAACATCCACAGGAGTTTCTTGCAGATGTTAAAGGAATGCAGCCTCCTCAGGAAGTACATTCTACTTTGAGTTTTTTTTAAACAGACTGTCTGTGTTGCTTGCCCAGTTCAGCTTGTCGTCCAGCCACAGCCCCAGGTATTTATAGGAGACAACACTCTCCACTACAGCCCCCTCGATCTGAACTGGTCTCGGACATGGCCTTGACTTACCAAAGTCAATGACTAGCTCTTTGGTTTTCGAGGTGGTTTATGTGGCACCAGACAACGAAGTCCCTCACAAGGCTCCTGTACTCCTCCTCACTTCTACACTAAGAACACACCATGATGGTGCATCAGCACCTGGGTCCTCATACAGCCAATGTACAATCGGCCGTATATTAGATGCCCAGTAGTAGGCAAGAAAATCTGGAGCTGCCATACCGCCCAAACGTTTAGGATGTGGCAAAATATTTCTCACTATGCGGGGAGTTTTGTTATTCCACACAAAAGAGGAAATAACAGTTTAGTTGGCGAAAGAAAGATTTGGGAACGAATATTGGTATGCACTGAAAAAGATATGTGAATTTAGGAAGAATGTTCATTTGGATTGAATCAATACGGCCTGCAACAGAAAGAGGAAAGGATCCCCAATGCTTTAGGTTTAGTTCAGTCTGTTTGAGAAGAGGTAAGAAATTAGTAGAAAAGAGGTTGGAGAATTTATCCACAACATTGACTCCCAAATATGTAAATTTATTTGACACCTTGAAAGGTAGAGAACTATAGGAGTATTGACGGGCAGCCTCACTCTTTTGTAAACTGAGTTTGTAGCCTGAGAAATTATGAAATTGGTCTAATATGTGAAGCACATGTGGGGGAGAGTTAACTGGGTCTGAAATATATAAGAGTAGGTTGTCTGCGTATATTGAAACATTTTGTTCCTGACCTTCTCTAGTGACACCTTTGACCTGTAGAGTGTGTGTCAAAGCAAGTGATAATGGCTCAAAGGCCAGACAAAGAGCAAAGGTGACAATGGACAACCCTGTCTTGTACCACGCTCTATCTGAAAGTAATCTGAGAAAATGTTATTGGTGTGAACTGAAGACAGAGGAGAAGTGTATAATAATCTAATCCATGAAATAAACCTCTGGCCAAAACCAAACTTCTCAAGGATATAAAAAAGGTAGCTCCATTCCACCCTTTAAAAGGCCTTTTCGGCATCTAAGGACAGTACAATTTCTGGAATAGGGGAATCAGCTGGGTGGTAAATGATATTAAACAAACACCTCACATTAAAGAATGAAAATATATTTCTGATAAAGCCAGTTTGATCGGCTGATATATATGGTAATTTTATCTCAAGACGACGGGCGAGGATTTTAGCTAAGTTCTTACCATCAACATTTAATAATGAAATTGGGCGATAGGAGCCACAGCAGTGGGAATTTTTATCTTTCTTTAAAAGTAGAGAAATGTGGGCAGATCGTAATGTTTTGGGAAGAATGCCTGAAGCAAGGGACTCAGTGAACGTGTTAAGAAGCAGAGGAATAAGCTTTGCAGAAAATCTTTTGAAAAACTCAGTGGATCCATCAGGCCCATTTCTTGCGGGTCCGTAGTAAGGCCACTGCTTGAATTGATTTCTGAAATGAGTCGTGAAGCAGCAGATTTGCGGAGTTGGTGTGCTAAGAGGCGACTCAGTTTATCACCAAATTCGTAGTAGGTGTGTCTGGATTTCAGGACCATTTCTTCAGCACGACCAGTGCTGAGGTTTTCAAATTCTGTTTTGAGGAGAAGCTTCTCTTTATACAAAGCAGGAGAGGGGGAGTGAATATACTGGTTTTCTAGATTCTGAATGCGGTGCATGATATCGGTGAAAGTAGATGACCGCAGCTTCTTATCATATGATACACGACATATTACTTGACCCCTAATGTAAGCCTTAAAAGCCTCCCATAATGTGCTATGATTTGTCTCTTTAGCTGCATTGGTATCAATAAAGAAATCAATTTGTTGGGATATATGTTCAATGAAAGTAGTGTCAGATTGCAGAGATGTTTTAAATCTCCATGGTGGGCGTGATGTAGAATTATGAGTGAAATTAATTGTCATTAAGACGGGTGAATGATCTGAGATATGTCTAGCATGATAGCAACACCTTCGAATGAAAGGAAGTAGTTTATTATCTACAAGAAAATAATCTATACGTGTATATGAGTTGTGGACAGGAGAAAAAAAATAATAACAGAGCATTGGGGTTCCGAAGTCTCCATATGTCAGTCAAACCATAGTTATTAAGATGCATACCGGGTGGTCCGTAGCGTAGTGGGTTACACAGGCGCCCCAAGTATAGAGGCTACAGTCCTCGCTGCGGTGGAGCCGGGTTCGAATCCGGCCTGAGCTCCCTTTACCGCATGTCCTCCCCTCTGTCACCCCCTTTCAATCTGTCTCTCGCTTTCAATTAAAATTCAAATAAATTCAAATAATCTTTAAAAAAAGATGCATACCTATAACTTTAGTAGATTTCAAGGGACAATATTTTTGTATCAATAGATTGAAGGCAACAATTGAAATCGCCACCTATAATAACCTGGTGAGAGTCAATGTTTGGCAGAGAATTAAAAAAATTGCTCATCATCATAGTTGGGGGCATATACATTTGCTAGAATAAGAGGAGTCCCATATGATGTCCCTGTAACAATCACATAACGCCACCCCCCAAAAAAAAAAAAAAAAAAATTAACCCATTTAAGCCGGGAAAGCATTACCACATTTCTACCATTAAAACCGGGGGCAATGTTGTGTTATTCTACCATTAAAGCCGGGAAAGCGGATACATCGTTTTGTAGTTTTTTTCCACCTATTTTCGGTCTCTTGTCCAATGAAATGCATCAGAATACATGTAGGAGTGTCACAATGCAACTTTGAAATCATGGCGGAAGACGACTATAGCGGAGGGAGCTCAGAAGTAAGTGAGAAAGAAGTAAATACTTTTTGAATTTAATTTCTATCTGCTACAAAGGCTGAAAAATCTATTATTTAGTAGGCATTGACACTTCTGTTGAATTTCCTGGAAAAGTCCAGTTTTTGGGGCTTGTTTAAAAATCGCCCAGAGGTTTTACAGGCATTTTTTCCAGGTGTTTTAGGCCTAAATGGGTTAAGGGGGGCTTCCCTTCTTTTGGTTGAGTCATAGTCTTTGGTTCCAAAGTATCAGGTATGGATGATGTACTTTTTATGAGCACAAACATAATCCAAGTAAAATGGGTCAATATTAAGTGGTTGTGGTGAAGAAAAAAATCCTCATTGGGAAGTTGGATTCTGTAAATAGTTCTAAGTCTTGTGATCAAAAGCATTCCAAGTCTGTCCAGTTCATAATTTAATAATACATCTAGCAAGTTTTGATTAGCCAATATCAATTTCAGGCTCAAAATATTAACTTTCCTAGGTTCCACTCATATTCAGTTTAAGCTCCATCCATTTCCGGTTTAAACCCTGCCTGTTCAAAGTATGGATACAGATCATTTAGTTGGTTAAACAGATACAGATAATGGTCTACTCTCTTAACCCTAACCTACACTGCAAAAACTGAAACCTAAGTAAGATCTTAGGTCAAGGGGATATATGCTTATTTTTGCCTGATAGGACAGTTTTTCTTAGTAAGCAGTTTTTATTTTAGACGGTTTGACTTGTTTGATATAAAGATTCCACGGCTTTTGCCTTACTTCAAGAATTATTCTACATACAGATAAAAATCTTTGTAGCTGTATCAAGAAAAGTTCACTAGTTTTAAGTCTGACTTTGCTGGGTTCAAGAAATATAATGTCTATGCATATCATTATGTCAAGATGAAGCATTTACTTAATTCAAGAATATTTTTCAACATATTGAGAAAATAGGTCACATGTATTTCATTAGAATCTAGAAAAATGCACTTATTAGTTAGAATACAGTAATTCTAAAGGTGTTTGTGGGTTCATTGAGATTAGAGATATTAACTTGTTTTGGAAAGTCTTGACAAAAGAGACAAAAGACAAATTTTCTCGTTCCAT
The DNA here is from genome assembly GCF_030273125.1 of Centropristis striata. Classification (NCBI taxonomy): domain Eukaryota; kingdom Metazoa; phylum Chordata; class Actinopteri; order Perciformes; family Serranidae; genus Centropristis; species Centropristis striata. Next base: position 13,076,686 of record NC_081529.1, on the reverse strand, counting down.
TTGCAGATAATTTTGCAATTTTCAAGCAAAATACACCTCATTTTTGTACTTTTTTCCCTTGTTTCTGAGAGCTGGCTTTTTGCAGTATACACTGTTCTTGTGCTGCAGTGTGTGAACTCACAGTGCTAGAGTGACGTGGGTCCAGACAGTGGAAGTGCTCTGCAGTACGGGTGATGGCCTCACGCAGAGCTGCCACCAACTCTGTCTGCTTAATGTTCTTGGATTTCAGGGCCTCTGCCTCATCCTCCCCAAACAGCAGGGAGCTCAGGGTGGACTTCCTGCGCAGGGACTGTCTCCTCTGCACCTGAACACATACAAACATGGCAATTTATCATTTTTTTATTTTGTGTTTTTTGCTTTCTTTAATAAGTAAGCTCAGGAAGAATGCATTACACAATGGCTGACCTTGTTGAGGTTGGTGTTGAGCGTTGTGTTGTTCCCATTGTTGAGCTGTGCCTGTTCATTGAGGATGTAGGCTAGGTGCTTGTGCCTGTGGGCCTCCAGTGTTTCCTGGGATAGTGTCCCTGCTAGCCTCATAGCCTCGCCAAGAACTGCAGGGCCATCTCTTAGCTGGCTTGGCAAGTCCGACAGCGTATTAAAAATGGATGCAGAGTTCTCTGATGATACGAGCTCCTCCTCCTGGGGGTAGGAGAACATTTCACAAGGGTCAATACTTAATGTAGGGCTGCACGATTATGGCCAAAATGATTTTGATCAATATTGTCATCACGGTTATTCATCATGTTAGGGAAAACATCTGTATTTTTATTGCACTACTTTTAAACAAGCAATAGGAACAGTTTTTAGTGTGTACATAGAGTGTCTGGTGCTTGCTGTAAACAAACAGAGATCACTAAGTGAACACCTCCTGCAGCAGCAGCACATAGACACTGTTCTGCTACAGAGCTAACTGTTAGCATATTAGCAATTTGCAGACTGGACGCTAAGGGGTTAACATCCCCACCAGCTCTGCAGCTGGGAGAGACTGCTGCAGGAGGACTGTGCCGCTTCAACTTGTTCTTACTGGCGGCCAAAATCTTGATCACTATTAAAATTCGATAAATTGTGCAGCCCTAACTTAACGTATACAGTTTTTTGTGAAAAAGTAGGAGTAGTCCGTTTACACTTGGCATGGGATGATTTATGGCTATATTTATGGTGAATGTATGCAACATGATCTTTGTTCCAACAGAAACTATCATCCTCCTCATTTTCTATCCAAGAAAGTCAAGCAGGTCACTGTACACGCAAAGTGAATAACACAGTAAAAGAACTGGTGGTGTAGTTAAATTACCTTGATCTTGAGCATGCCCAGTGTGACCTGGAAGAGCACCAATGAGCCCTGATAGAAGAGCAGGTCCCAGATCCTGAGGAGCAGACGAATGTCCACCACACTGGCAAATGATGTAAGGAACCAATGCAGTGTGATCAGCGACAACTCTGGATGTATAAGAAGGAGGGGGTTACCAACTGTATCCTGTATACAATTTATAATGATTCCAAACACCACTTGTATCAGTGGATTTAATTCACTTATAAAATGTGTTAGTTTAATCTGAAAATGATGTTTATATGAATGCCCAGCAGAGGGCTGAAAGATGGTGGGTGATTAGTGTAGGTAATTTAGTGTTAGTGATTAAATGCCTATGTAGCCTCTCTGGCCCGATGCACCACACTCTCACAACCTTTCCCAATATACATCCTTACCGATGTCATGCTCCTGCAGAAGACGGTCGAGGGCCGGCAGGTACTGAACTATGAGCTGGCGGAGGACTCTCTGGTCTGTTTGGACGCCCAGCAGAGTGGAGGAGAAGTAGGATGGAGGAAGGAGGTCTTCAATCAGGGCGCACATCATCCATAGCACATCCTCCTCCTCAAGAAAGAGCAGCAGGCAGGAAACCACCTGAGGGGGTGAAGATGTTGGTGTTGGAGCAATGAAAAGGAGAGAATAGAAGATGGAAAATGTAAGAAGAAAGACATGATCCACATTTAACATTTAAATCTGATGTAGCTGCTACTACTATCAATCAAACTTCAAAAAACAGACAATAAAAATGACAAACCCACCCCTCCCATCCCCACATACACATCTGTATGTAGACATACACAAACATGCACACACACGCACATAGACACGTACGCACACAAACACACACTCAGACTCACACAAAACACATTCATTGACGGTGTAGAGACATGGCACGGCACCGAGGGTCCAGATGAGGAAAAAGCAACCTGTGGGAGCATCCACACTGAGAGGTGGCAGAGCCCACAGCCATAGAGGACGCCATCACAGAGACCACCACGACCCGGGTAGACCGGGGCGGACTCCACGCATTGTGCAAAGCCGCCTAGTCCCCCGGGCCCAGGGAATCTCCAAGACCACATCCCCACGGGCAAACCGAACACACCCCCCAGTGGGGAGACCCCCATGAGGAAACACTGGAGCTAAAAACTAAAAGACAACAGGACAGGATAAAATCTAAAAGACAACAGGACAGGATAGAAACTAAAATACTAAAAGACAACAGGACAGGATAAAAGACTAAAAGACAACAGGACAGGATAAAAGACTAAAAGACAACAGGACAGGATAAAAACTAAAAGACTAAAAGACAACAGGACAGGATAAAAACTAAAAGACTAAAAGACAACAGGACAGGATAAAAACTAAAAGACTAAAAGACAACGACAGGATAGAAACTAAAAGACAACAGGTTCAGGTGAAAACTAAAATACAACGGGAAAAAAATACAAACGTTATGAACAACTAAATAAATAAATAGATAAATAAACAGGTGAATAAATAAATAGTAAAGTAATCGGTCAAAAGCTAGACCAAACAAGTGAGCCTCCTTTTAAAAACATCAACAGTCTCTGTGGTCCTGATGCCTACTACATGCATGTTTGCCCATTTATGAGTGTTTAGTGAGTGCCTGGTGCAATGCAGTAGTTTGTTGTTAAAACAGGATTTGTATATACATGTTCTCACCATGCCAGTGCCCTGGCAGTACCCAATGTCTGGGTAGAGCCAGGCTAGGCCTCTCAGTACCCGTCGCAGCCTTGGCACTCCAACACTGGTCATACTACTGAAACAAGCATTGGTTGGCATCGTCCGTAACAGGTCTTTCTCAATCTGAGGGACAGGGAAACAATTCATATGATTACAAAAAACTGCAAAACACAATCCTTGTAGGATAGTGGCAAAAATAACTTAACAAAGACCTCTCATTCACCACCATCAATTAAGTGATGAATCATTATTAAGGCATGTTCATGTAGGATTGTGTTTTGTTATGTGTGCTATAACTTTGGATATTACCTGCTTAGCTGTGCTGGTTTCATCATTGGAACTGTTTTTAATGATTTCTCTGTAGGAGATCTCAGAGGTCCTCTTCTTTTGTAGTGCTCCAGCCAGACGCATCCATAGCTAAAACAAAACGTCTTTAAAAGTGCTGTTTGTGACTTTGGAGATAACTCATGAATGTAAATACTCAAAGGAAGCAAAAATTGACTGGGCCAATGTGAACCACTTCTAATCATGTCACAAATAGTTTCTCCTACGCAGAGCAAAACTACCTGTGGCCTCATGCTGTGGGGTATGCCACCTAGCACCAGGGAGCGCAAACGGTCAGAGCATGGGAGGACAGAATCGATGAGGTCCCAGGTCAGGTCCCCGACTGTGTGGTTGTGGGTGAACTCCAGGTGGGCTTGCCAGCGCAATCGCTGTTGGGGGTCTTCACGCTGGGGAGAGCCTTCAGTGCCTAGCCAGGACCTTGGCTTTCCATCATCTGAGTGAGAAGTGAGCAATGTATCAGTTTGTGTTCTTTGTAATCACAGTGAACCCATTACACTTGTGTAACTGAGGTTTTGGAAGTACATCAAGTACAACTGTAATGAAACCAAGCATGACCGGGTCATGGCAGGAGAGAAAGTGATTAAATAGCACAACCAGAAATAGAACTTGTTTAACCCTCTGGAGTCTCCAAAAGCACCAAAGCATGACTTCTTCATCACATCCAGACTAGAAAACAAAGCAGCGTGGAGCCCTACTGTAAATTTACCTCTAAAGTTATGGCTGTAAACTCCATGAGGCCAGTTTCAGTTTGATGATGATGATATACCAAGTAAAACTGGAGACAAGCTCAGATAAATTTTGTATAAAATGATAGAACTGGATGTAACCCTCTAATATGTTATATTTGACACATTTGTTCACATTTGCAACATTTAAAATTCTTTATTGAGCATGATAGTGTTTTTTAAAAAAAGATTCAAAATCACATTTTATGTTGGACTAAAGGACTAAAAAAAAAGACACAAAATGACCAAAAAGGCACAAAATGACCAAAAACAAAACACAAAATGAGAAGACAAAATGACCAATAAAGACACAAAATAACCAAAATTGTTAGGCTAAACACAGAAGACACAAATAAAATAGTCACACTAGAATAAAAACTAGAGTTGATGACAGGATCACACACAATCACAAGATCACATTTATGTTGGTTTTTCTTTGTTTCTTTTTGGTTCAAAATGTTGATCCAGCAAGTCAGAATAAAAAATCAATTATTATTAGGTCATAAAGGTGAGGTCGTGCTTAAAACCGCAACCAGCGGTGATGATGTAGCAACGATAGCACAGTCAGCATGCCCAAACACAACAAATATATACCTACATGGCATTTAAACATTTTTTAAGTGGTGTATACAGGCAGGATGAAAAGGATTCAAAAATGGACAAAATAGCCCAAAACTCCATAGAGTTAATGGGAGATATACACTGTACACTGCATCGTCTCTGGCGCCGCTCCAGGTGGCAGCCTGTAGCCGCAGTTCCCGTCGTGTATTGTAACTTTTGTTTAATTGTTGGTTTTTATTCCTTTGGTGTTGTTTTTTATCTATCTGATACTGTTCACAAACGTTGTGACAATGGCTGGACTAAGTTTTACTACCATTCTCCGCGTTCTTCTGTTACTTTTTCTACTCTTTGTAACAGAGAACCTCGCCGGTAGTTATGAGGGCATTGTTTACACGCGCGAACAGCTGATTGCGCTGTGTGAGCCTCTACTGCTGCCCGGAGACAGACTTGCGGTCCCGCAGGAGTTGCGGAGGAGACGCCGGGGTTGCAGGTCTGGAGCCTTGCGGAGGGAGAGAAGGAGGAAACATAAGCCAGCAGTCCCGGCGGTTATTATGGGAAGCGTGAGGTCTTTGGGAAATAAGACGGACGAGCTCTCGGCGGTGGTGAAGACCCAGAGGGAATACCGTGAGTGTAGCGTTTTTTGCTTCAGCGAAACTTGGCTGCACTCACATATCCCGGATAGCAGCGTTGATGTTCCTGGCTACAGTTTGGTTCGAGTTGACAGAGACTGTTCCAAAAGTGGGAAAAAGAAAGGTGGCGGGCTTGCACTTTATGTGAGTGAGAGGTGGTGCAACCCTGGACATGTCAGTGTGAAGGAACGGCTCTTTACCGCGGACATTGAACTGCTGGCGGTGGGAATGCGCCCATATTATTTGCCGAGGGAGTTCACGTCCACCATGTTTGTCGCTGTCTACATCCCCCCATCAGCTAATGCAGCAGTGGCCTGTGAAGTCATCAGCACTGTCACTGCTAAACTACAGACTGAACACCCGGATGCATTCATGGTCATTACAGGAGATTTTAATCATGCCTCTCTGGGCAAAACATTAAATAACTTCCAGCAATATGTTGACTGCCCCACCAGAGACAATAAGACGCTAGATCTCCTGTATGCTAACACCATGGATGCATATGAGGCAACAGCCCCCCCCCCCCCCTCGGCAGGTCGGACCACAACTTGGTCATGTTGACCCCAAAGTATGTTCCTCTTGTGAAAAGGCAGCCTGTGAACACCAGGACGGTGAGGAGGTGGACACATGAGGCCTCCGAGGCACTGCAGGACTGCTTTGGGTCGACAGACTGGGATGTACTCTGTGAGCCATATGGGGAGGACATTGATAACATGACTGACTGCATCACAGAGTACATTAAATTCTGTGAGGACACCACCGTGCCAGCCCGGACCGTACACTGCTTCTCCAACAACAAGCCCTGGATTACCAGTGACCTGAAGGCACTTCTGAACAAGAAGAAGAGGGCTTTCATGTCTGGAGACAGAGAGGAGCAGAGGAGAGTGCAGCACAAACTCAGGAAGATGTTGAGGACATGCAAGGACACCTACAGGAGGAAGCTGGAGGCCAAACTCCAACAGAACAGTGTGAGGGATGTGTGGACAGGAATGAAACACATCACAGGGATGAAGGGGAAGGACAGGCAGATGTCAGGGAGCCTGGACAGAGCAAACCAGTATAACAACTTTTTTAACAGGTTTAAGCTCACCGCCTGCCACCCCTTCTACACCCCCTGCCCCCCACACATCCACACTGTCCTAATGGCTCTACCCTCCCCCCAGCATTCTCCAGTGCAGCACCTCTCCATCTGCCCCCCCCTCCCTCCCCCCCCCCCCCCCCACACTGATGACATCTGCACCAACCCCCCCTCAGCGGTGACTACAGGCCAGGTAAAGAGGCAGCTGGAAAGACTACATAAGCGTAAAGCTGCAGGTCCTGATGGTATCGCATCCAGGATCCTGAAGACCTGCGCCAGCCAGCTGTCTCCTGTACTAGGAGATCTGTACAACCTGAGTCTGAGTCAGCAGAAAGTCCCTGTTAAAATTCCACTGCTGTGGAAGACCTCCTGCTTGGTCCCAGTCCCCAAGAAGTCAAGACCATCTGACCCAGCAGACTACAGACCTGTCGCCCTCACATCTCATGTGATGAAGGTTCTGGAGAGACTGGTCTTGGCCCAGCTGAGGCCACAGGTGAGGACGTTTCTGGACCCCTTGCAATTTGCCTACCAGCCCCATTTAGGAGTCGACGATGCTGTCATCTACCTGCTGCAACGAGCCCATTTGCATCTGGATGGTGGAGGAAGCACTGTGAGGATCACATTCTTTGATTTCTCCAGTGCTTTCAACACCATTCAACCTCTGCTATTGGGTGAGAAGCTGCGGGGGATGGTGTCGACAACTCTAGGATCTCCTGGATTACTGACTACCTGACAGGCAGGCCACAGTTTGTCCGTCTGGGCAGTGTCCTGTCTGATGTGGTGGTCAGTGATACAGGAGCTCCGCAGGGAACTGTGCTTTCTCCCTTCCTCTTCACCTTATACACCACTGACTTTCAGTACAACTCTGAGTCATGTCACCTACAGAAGTTTTCTGACGACTCAGCTGTTGTCGGGTGTATAAGAGAGGGAGAGGAGGGTGAGTACAGGACACTGGTGGACAGATTTGTAGAGTGGTCCGAACAGAATCACCTGAAGCTGAACGTCAAGACCAGAGAGATGGTGATTGACTTCAGGAGGAAGAAGATGCTTCCGCAGCCACTTCTGATCAGGGGGGAGGTGGTGGAGGAGGTGGAGGACTACAAATACCTCGGAGTGGTGATCGGCAACAGACTGGACTGGAAATCTAACACAGAGGCTGTGTACAAGAAGGGGCTGAGCAGACTATTTCCTGAGGAAGCTGAGATCCTTCAATGTGTGCAGCAAGATGTTGGAGATCTTTTACCAGTCTGTTGTTGCCAGCACCATTTTCTTTGCTGCTGTGTGTTGGGGCAGCAGCATCAGAGCCAGCGACACCAACAGACTTGATAGAATTATCAAGTAGGCTGGCTCTGTACTTGGTCTCAGGCTGGAGACTTTTGGGACTGTGGTGGAGAGGAGAACACTGAACAAACTGCTGGCCATCATGGACAATGATCAGCACCCTCTCCATCACACAGTAGAAAGACAGCGGAGCACCTTCTCTCACAGGCTGCTCCAGCTCCGCTGTCATAGGGACAGATATAAAAAATCTTTCCTGCCACATGCCATCACACTGTACAAAAACAAATAATAGCCTGGTTCATTACATACTGTCTATGCACTTTATGTGTTCTTTATGCACACTGTTCATTGCACCTTATTTGTTTCATAGCACCAACATTTTTATACTGTATATTCATATTTATTCTGCACTGGAATTCTATTCTACTCCTTAATACATACTCCTTCTTTAGACACTTTATATTTTATTGTATTTTTATTGTATTTTTATATTTTATTGCTCGAAGTATGCCTAGGTTGTTCTTTTTATTTAATTGTCATTGTCTATGTGTGTAATGCTGCTGCTACACTGTAATTTCCCAGCTTGAGATAAATAAAGTATATCTATCTATCTATCTATACACCTAGCAGTTGACTGTTTGGCAGCAGTAAATTTTCAGCTTTCACGTGATAGTTGATATATTTCTTATAGGTTATCTTGCTTAATGGCCAACATGTGAATAACACAAAATATTGAATAATTTAAGCACAGAGAACAGCCTTCTGATCATCTAAACTACAACAGGCCTTGGTTTCATGTGGTACAAAACATAATTATTTCGCCTCAAGTAAGAAAAAAAAAAAGCTGCAGTCACAACTGGGATCACATACACTCAATATGTGTACAGAATGTTGCTACTGTGCCTAGATATGAATATTTCCATTCATGTTTCTTGATTGTGATTCAAGAATTTTACTAGTGTGGAGTGAGGACAGAAGAAATTGGCATTTGTGCATGCATCAAAGAAAGTGAATAAATTACCTTCAGTGTCCACTCTGAAGCCAAACTCATCATATTGGAGTTCAGTCTGTTCTGAAGGCTCTTTCTGTAGAGACAATCAAATAATATGCATTTCATGAATTGAGGAAAGAAGAAAGCTGACCAGAAGAGCTATTCTGGGCATCTTAAGCACAAGTTAACAACAGATAAAATTAGGGCTGCACGATTATGGCCAAAATGATTATCACGATTATTTTGATCAATATTGTAATCACGATTATTCATCATGTTAGGGAAAACATTTTATTGCACTACTTTTAAACAAACAATAGGAACAGTTTTTAGTGTGTGTACAGAGTGTCTGGTGCTTGTTGTAAACAGACAGAGATCGCTAAGTGAACACCTCCTGCAGCAGCAGCACATACACACTGTACTGCTACAGAGCTAACTGTTAAATTAGCAATTTTCTGACTGGACGCTAAGGGGTAAACATCCCCTCCGGCTCTGCAGCTGGGAGAAACTGCTGCAGGAGGACTGTTCCGCTTCAACTTGTTCTTACTCTTCTTAACAAGCTGCCGGCTCCAGCGCCCGTGGCGTCCAGTGGCTCGTTAAGAAGAGTAAGAACGCGTCTCCAAAAGTCTCCAATAACACCAGAAAAAGTAGCTGGATTTGTCTCCAGTCGCTTTTTGGAAAAATGGTCGCTAAGGGGGTATGAAAAGTCGCTAAATATAGCAACAAAGTTGCTAAGCTGGCAACACTGCTTCACCGGCTTTTACAAATGGCGTGTGTTGTTGTGGCATTGAGTACTACGTCACATCCTGCTTAGCGTTCTATCCAATCAGTAACCAGGCTTTTTTCAGGGAAGAAAAACGGCCCTGCTCCCTGGTGGTTGGTGGACTACTGGTGTAGAAAGTGATTGATTAGATATGCAGGAGAGCCCGTATTTTAAAATGGAAATATCCCCGACGATCAGGTTAATTTAATTGTGGCGGCCAAAATCGAGATCTCGATTAAAATTTAATTGTGCGTTTAATTGTGCGGCCCTGGATCAAATGTCAGTGTCACATGAAGACAAAGCTCCTATGGCATTATTGTCTTTATATCAAACTTTTATATACACAGTCACTGTTTTCAATCTCCATTCAATGTCACAAATAGTTATGAACACCACATAAAGTCACATTCTTACTTGATGGTATTTGGCCAAAATGTCCTGGGGCCACATGCTTGGGGTGAGAGCAGAGAAGGGCCCACCAGGGGCTGGTGTGTAGGTACCTAAAACAAAGACCGATTCATTAATTAGAAAAACTGGAACTCAAACAGAAAATATGATACGCATAATAACTGAATCTTGACAAATCAGGAAAGAACCATGAATTAAATATCAAGTTGCATCCAAAGTTTGATCATTCTTGTGATTAAATGTAATACAATGAATCGAATATTAACTGTTCATGCTATTTCAAATTGTTGTTGCTGTTCACACCAAATTCACACAAATCTTTACCTGACATTTTGCTGATGGTGAAAGGCTTCTATATTCAAATACCACCGTATCTCTGGAGAATTGAGGTCAGAAGATAATATCCAAACTGTAAAATGACAAATAGAGGAAGAGAAAACATCGGTTATTCATTTCCAGGATTGTCCATACAGCAATAGGAAATGTCAATTAATGCTGAAGACAAAGTGCTCCAGACATCAATCAAATTACGACATCTGGTCAGCATCAAGAAAAAAGGTTGTTGCAATGCCAATCCATCCAAAGCAGAGTAATATACTAAGCAATGTCTGAAACATCGAATTGTACAAGTACTTTTATAATGAGTCCAATCTTAAATCCAATAATCCTGTAACAAAGCAATGTTCTTTCTCCAAGCATTACTGACGGGAGAGATTCAGAGGATCTACACAATTACAATACGCGAGAGAGGAAGAAGGACAATCTAGTTTCTCTTCTCATGGCCACATGACTGTGCATATGTGCTCTTTCCCTATTTTTAAACAGTACAAGACCTGGGGCAAAATTAAACATTCTTTGAGAATATTCAGGGGGAGCTGTCTTCTCACTATTTACTTTTCATTTGGCAACATCTTTTTATTCATGAGAATTTGATCTTGTGTTTTGTTGGGAAGGTCTTGTGCATCACAACTGTGGTAATTTTAAGGTGTTTTCACACCAGTGCTCTTATGTTCAGCTCACTTTCCCCTTTTGTGCGATTCTTTTGTTTGTAAAGGCACTAAGACACAACCGCACTGAGGTCCTTGAGGTGGTTTCGGTCTGGTCCCATACGGGTGATTCTCCTGAAGCCAGTCTAAGTTATGTCTGTGAAGCTTATGAGAACATACTTTATTAAACTTAATATATTTCACTTTTATATGAATGAACAATATAGCCATAATGAGGCACAAATTATTGTTTTGTGTTGAAAAATGATGAGAAAAAATGGTTAAATGTTACGGTAATGCTAGAATTGTTTGCATTAAAATGTATATATTTTAATAAAATTAATAAAAACATTTTGGTGATACCAGCTACCCTTAAGGAAAACAAACAAACGAAAAAACTTTCGTTGTTTCTATTTATTTAAAAATGTGTTACAGTAATGAATTTTGTTCAAAGTGTCTCTCTAAAAATGTCAGAAAATACCTTAAATTTTTTAAAATAGATTATAAATTCATATTAAACAGTGACTTTAGATTGTATGTGTTATAAAGGGTCAGAGAAAATATTTACTCAATGCTCTTGGATTTTTGCTATGAGCTGTACCATGTTCATGAGAATCACCCATACGAACTCTTAACGATTCCTACCAAGTGCACTTTGCCAGTTTGAGCTGCAAGGCTCCTGTTGTAAGGCATGGCTTGCATTCTACTATTTGGCAGAGCACACAACCTAACAGCTTGCGTAGTAGTAGTAGCAGCTAGCCAGAGAAGGAACGGAGCATGTCTTCTTATGAAGTGTGAAGCAGTGTAGTATTTTCAAGGCGTTTCCTCAAAGTGTATTCAGTGCTGATATAGTTGTGCTTGATATATTGCCCAGATAATTACCACTGCTATGAGCAAATGCTAATGCTGTGGTTTCTCCATGTTAATTTGCATAGCAAAGTTTCTCTCACAGAAATACACATTTGGCCAGTACACAGGGCCTTTTTCCTGTATTTACATTTTAAAAACTGGATTTTCTTTTTCAGTTGCGCAATTTCGGCTGAGCCTATTACCATTATTATTCTCTTCCTTTAATGTTGCCGTGTTAAGGACAATGCTGGGTGTCACCCTTTGGTCACAAAACTACAAAATAAATAACAGACACAGCACCAACATCAAATTGACAAAGCTTGTTACATAACAGGAATGCATATGGGGTTTGCTTTCACTTTTGTTGAGCCAATGAGGCGGTGCCAAGTTTAACTGTTGTGTTTACAAACATTAAGTGACAGTTCCTGCACATTATGCATTTAAGCATTGATTAAGGGGAATTTGGATTCAAATATAAAAGGTCATAACATCTTACTTTCATGTTCATACTAAGTGTTAGGGCTGCATAATTATGGCCAAAATGATAATCACAATTATTTTGATCAATATTGTAATCAAGATTATTCATCATGTTAGGGAAAACATCTGTATTTTTATTGTACTACTTTTAAACAAACAATAGGAACAGTTTTTAGTGTGTGTACAGAGTGTCCGGTGCTTGTTGTAAACAAACAGAGATCGTTAAGTGAACACCTCCTGCAGCAGCAGCACATACACACTGTACTGCTACAGAGCTAACTGTTAGCCTGTTAGCAATTTGCAGACTGGACGCTAAGGGGTTAACATCCCCTCCGGCTCTGCAGCTGGGAGAGACTGCTGCAGGAGGACTGTGCTGCTTCGTCTTGTCCTTACTCTTCTTAACGAGCCACCATCCCCCGAGTAAGAACAATTCCCCAAAAGTCTCCAATAAGACCAGAAAAAGTTGCTGTATTTGTCTCCAGTCGTTTTTTTGAAAAATAGCCGCTAAGGGGGTATGAAAAGTTGCTAAATATAGCAACAAAGTCGCTAAGTTGGCAACACTGCTTTGCCGGCTTTTACAAATGGCGCGTGTTGTAGTGGCGTCGAGTACTACGTCAAATCGTGCTTAGCGTTCTATCCAATCAGCAACCAGGCCAAACCAACTAGTGGTTGGTAGACTACTGGTGTAGAAAGTGCTTGATTAGAAATGCAGGTAAGTCCACATTTTAAAAAGGGAAATATCACCGATGATCAGGTTACTTTCATCGTGGCGGCCAAAATCGTGTTCACGATTAAAATTCGATTAATTGTGCAGCCCTACTAAGTATCCTGAGAGGGGACATTATTTTAAATGCAAGCACTGATAACCCGCACAAACCCACATGAGCAGACACAACAGCGCAACCACTGCAACTTGCAAAAGAGGCTCACCAGCATGCAAACACCCTGCCAAAATGATTCATTCCAGCAGCAGGCTTGCAGCATCTGAAGAGGGATTTAGGACTTAAGAGAGATGAGAAATCAATTTGAGGTTGGGAGGATGGCCAAGTACTTTCAGGCTAGCTCCGTGTGTAGGGGGGTACTGGGATTTTGGACTGACTCCCTTACAATAACACAAACCGCTTAATCACCTGCCAAGAAAACCAACACGACTGAGCCCCTCCTGCAAACTGTTGCAAATATTTACAACCCAACAGCAAAATTCTGCAACAGAAAGAAACAAAAAGGTAGTCCTGAAACAATTTGTTGATTTACAAATTAGTAAATAAACAAAAATAATCAACTAATTGTTTGAAGTAATTTCCAAAATAAAAATGCCAACAAATGCTGGGTCCAGCTTGTCAAAGGCAGGGATGTGTGAGGATTAATAAGAAAGCTAGAGAATTTTACATCCATACTGTCAGAGTAAGTAAGCAAGTAAGATATGATTCTTAATGCAAAGAATAAAAAAAAAAAAAAATTGTAGACAACTAGGTTGTTTCCAATCTGATGGTAACTAGCTAGTAGTGTATCAGCTTTTACAATGTCTAAGTTACACTGGAGTAAACATAATTCCACATCGACTTTATATTATGTTGAGAATAGAGGAGAACCAATATTATTTGCAGACACTGGGCTACCACAGATGCATCATACTGGTTACACTTAGACAGAAAAGAAATCACAGCAGTCATTTTTGTGCTCTTATAATAAGATATATTTCAATGTATTATTTACCATTCCAAATACTATTGTTCTATATTGTTGGTCAGTTGTAAAATCATACGTCAATTTTTGATGGTTCCTCAGAAAAAATATTGATGAAAAATAAAATATCAATTGTTGTCTTATTATCCTCACTATCAAATCCCACTATCAGTATTGGCTTCAGAAGTCCAGTATATGTTAGGCTCTACTCCAAAGACTAAAATATCAAATAAAATCCAATATTGCCAAAAAGCAGTTCCAGATTTACAACAATCCCTGAACCAGCAATATAAAACACAACACAGAAACAATGAAGAGGCAGGAACAGACCACAAAATCTGGCATGTTACAAATGTGTTCTCAGAGTTTATATCGTCCAATGTTATACAGATTATATGAAACTCCCAGGAGAAACCACTTTGGTTTGGGTGACTTTACAGAGGATTCAACTGAATCTATAATAGGATGATTTCTTTATCTTACACTGAACACAAGAAGATCTCTTCCACTACTGAGGTGCGGCTGTGCTCACCGATGTTTGCACACACTGGTTAACACCCTGCAAGTAAAGCAAAGAGCAACATCCTGCTGCACTGACAGGGCAAGTGTATGTCTGTGTGGGTGTGTGTGTGTGTGTGTGTGTGTGACAAAGTCCTTGGGTGATTCTCATGAACATGGTACAGCTCATAGCAAAAATCCAAGAGAATTGAATACATATTTTCTTTGACCCTTTATAACATATACAATCTAAAGTCACTGTTTAATATGAATTTATAATCCATTTGAAAATTTTTAAGGTATTTTCTGACATTTTTAGAGACACTGTGAGCAAAATTAATTAACATACCACATTTTAAAATAGAAATAAAACAATGAAAGGTTTTTTTTTTCTCTTTGGCAAGCACTTAAATATGCTCAAGGGTAGCTGGTATCACCAAAATGTATTTTATTAAAATGTACACATATTTTAATTCAAACAATTCTATAATTACCGTAACATTTAACCATTTTTTTACTCATCAATTTTCTTTCTGATTTTGTTTTTTGTTAAAAAACATTATATTTGATAATATTCTGTTAAATTATACATTTTTAAATTAAATTAAAATTAAAATTATTAAATATTTATTGAATACAAGTGTGGGGAAACCATGGCATTTTTATCTGGACGCATTACGGTAATGAATTTGTGAATCAAAAATATGCTCAAAAATATAGAAAATATTATTTTAGCACAAAACAATGAATTGTGTCTCATTATGGCTATACTGTTCATTCATATAAAAGTGAAATATATTTAGCTTAATAAAGTATATCCTTATAATCTTCACAGACATAACTTAGTCTGGCTTCATGACAATCACCCTCTTGCTTTTACATCAGGAGAGTGAGTCCTAATTTTACCTTGATAACAGAGTTTGTGTTGCCCTGTTGGGATTCCCAACCAACAGCCCTCTCCCCTCCCTTCACAAACACCTCCTCCAGCTGTTCCTCACAGCAACCAAAACAATGGTGAGTCATGTTTTCCTCTTGTGAATCCGCCCACCTACACAACCATGTATGTCAGAGAACCACGGCTCGTGCCCCACCAAGATAGCTTTGGATAGACACTCCTTTTTAAATGACTCTCTGGCATTGACTGCGTCTCTCCATCTGTCAGTGGACACCACACAGAGGTATGAGCCACTGTGGTAAACAGGAATGCTGCTTCCTCCAGAACAGGGAAATAAGAGTTAGAGGAAAACCCCAGCGTAATCCCCAGCTTTTCAGGGGTTTTAGAAGGTAGACAAATCATTTTGCAGGGGAAAGGAGCGTTCTTTAAAAGCTTCTCTTTTTTTTTTTTTTTTTATAGAGTTCACAGCTCTTAATAAATAAATCTACTTCAAAAATAAGCTGTAAAATGATTTAAAAAACAGCTTTCTTTGTAACAAGAGGTAAGAAAAAATAAAAGATAAAATAAACTAGGACTGCGCGCAGTACTGAACGGGCCCTCGCAGTCCATGCGTGTTGGGGCATGCTGCCGTCAGGGTGTGTGCGTTACAGGGGCCAGTCTATACCACCCCTATGAATTTCATTGCCTTAATTCCTATGGTCTGGGCACAGTGGCACTTATTAAATTAAACTGCCGCCAGAGCGCCACCTAGGGGCTGATCAATAAAACCTTCAAGGCTTATCCTCAGGAGGGCATTGACAATAAGTATACCAAGTTTGGTGTTAATCCGACCAACCGATTTGGAGATATAAAATACTTCAATTTAAAGAGCGCCACCTAGTGGTCATCGCCCAAAATTTTGCAGCGAGCCTCAGGGGCTCATGGGGAAGTAGTAACCTGAGTTTCATGTCATTCAGACACACCAATGTGGAGATATGCAACACTCCGTGTTTTGTGTTGAAAATAGCGCCACCTGCAGGAAGTTGTCATTTAATAACTTGAGTATTCTTTGGGTAATCAAAATTCTTTTACTAACTTTTTGTCATGAGGGTCCATAGATGGTGTGTGCAAAGTTTGGTGCAAAACGATGAAATTGCCTCGGAGGAGTTCGAAAAAGTAGGTTTACGACATTTCGTGAATTTGCGAAAAAAAAAAGGTAGGCGAAAATGGGCGTGGTTTATATTACGAGATTCAGCACAACTCAGTGAACGCGTGTATACGTTTTTTGAATGTGCGATAAAGTATGTGGGAGCTATTAGCCAAATCGCACTTTCCTTTATTATAGCGCCACCTAGTGGTGAAAATTCAGGATGAAAATAGATTATAAAATTTTTCGCCAGGTGTGACTTATATTTAAAGTTTCATGAGTTTTGGAGTATGTTCAGGCAGTGAAAAATGCGATCATTTGGGAAGAAGAAAAAAAAAAATAATCATTCGAAATACAATAGGGACCTCGCAGGTCGTTGCCTGCTCGGGCCCTAATAAATGACATTTTTTTATATATATATATATATATATAAATAAATAAAGAGAAGATGTTATAACACCAAGATGCATGAGCAGAAAAATCTCTAAGAAAATGGTTCAAGTAAAAGCCAAATAAAAAGATAAGTCTTAAGTTTCCTCTTAAAATATGAACGGTCTCTGATGCCCTCAGGTCTTCTATAAGATAATATAATACTTGAAGCAACAAGTCAGTCATCACTGGTTGGTGATCACACACACACACAAGCACACACACACACACACACACACACACACGTTGAGCTGTAACATAAAGATGTAAACTGCAGTATCTGTTATAATTGGCAGTCCACGAAGATGGTTTATGAAAAGCTGACGTTGTGCACCGTTATTCATTAGAGCCACACGATATAAAGCGCAAACATATTGAGGTGCTATGAAAGTATTGTGATTATTTGTATGCAGGTGTGTGGCCTATACGTCATGTCACTATAGAAAGCTGAAATAACGTAAACGTTACGTCAACCACAGCTGACGTCAAATGCAGTTAGACAATTAAACGAGCAGAAATTGTCAATGGCAACACTGACCGACATTCACATGCATTATAAATGATACTCAAACGGTTCGGTAAGATTTAAAACACAATTATGAGTTGATAATACTGCTAACAGCCGTTGTAGAGATAAGCGTCATGTAATGTTAACGTCATTCACTTGTCAGCTGCTAGCCAAACATGCTACCTTTTGCTTTGAGCTAACAGTTACATACAACGGAGGACAATAGCCTGCTAGCACAACTTACCGTAACATTATTCTAGTGAAAGCACAAGGTTGTGGTTTGTGGTTTCTTCTGGAGTTGGAGAAGGGGAACCGCCATATGCTATGCCATCATTCGTCTCCTATTAGTGTTTTCCCTGCGTTGTGCACCTGCTAGCGACGTGTAGCTCCGCCGTATCCTTACACCTTTTTAAGGATTTTCCCTGTCCATCCTGAGAAGTAGTCCCACATCCCGGAACTGCGCTTCTCACGGAACATATCCCTCCGCTGAGGAATAGATGACGTAGGCACACGACGTTTCTGTCTTCCATTCATTCATTCATTAGTTTCCGCATGTTTTCATTCATTCCTGCACCAAAGTCAACCTGACTCCAGTCACAATAATAAAGTAATCATAAAGTGAGATGAAACAGTTGTCACACTGTCACACACTTTATCACGTTCGGGATCCACGTCGATTGTTTTTTATTTGTGCTCGTTTACTTGTTATTTTGAATGACTCATAAAAACCTTTTGAATCACGTTATTATCCATAATAAACTGACAATGAGAGTAAAAAAGCTGTAAATTATGCATGCACATTCTATTTTGTGCGGGCAGTGCATTTCATTTATTTTATTTTATTCTATTTTATCATGTTGTATTTTAGTGTTTATTGTCTACCTATCTTTTTTTAATTGTGCTTTCATTGTGTTATTTACTTATTGTGTTTTTGTGCAGCACTTTGAAAACCCTGTGTTTGTTATAAACGTGCTATATAAATAAAGTGGATTGGATTGGATTAATTTTGTTTTATAATCTTTCACATAATAAAATGGTTATGACACACTGGTTATTATGATTGTTATTATGTTCAAAATGATTTTTATTGGATTTTTGGAGCTGAATTATATCAGCTGTCAGAGCACATATCATTTTATCCAATACATCCATAGACTAGGTAAGAACAAAATAAATATAAACACCAAAATTACATAGTCAAAATATACAAAAACAAAGCAAATGGAAAATAAACAAATACATGAATGAAGATAACCATATATGAGAAAATAATAATAAAATGGAATAAAAGGAAGATAAGACACACATACAAACAGACAGGAAGGGACAACATAAGAGGGAAGGGAGGGATTGGGGAGGAGGGTGGGTCTCTGGGGGTTAAGGGGTAAAGGTCCAGTTGGCATAGAGTCAGTTGTCCTCAACCAGAGAACCTGAAGTAATAATGGATCAGCTGGAGGTTTATCACTCTAAATGAAGCCCAACAAGTTGCTTTACAAATCCAACAAAGTCATCCCATGTCTTGTGAAAGTTTTGTAGACCAGTAGTTCTCAACCTTTTTGAGTCGCAACCCCCAATTTAACATTCATGTTGTCCGCGACCCCCGCTCACTGAACACAATCTCATGTGCACAGTTTAGATCATACAAATTCAGTTGATACAAAAAAATTTGGACAAATAATGAAGCAGACAACAACTAAAACATCTCTGTCTGTGCATTTATATATATTTTTATATTTTATTGTTACTTTTAATCTAAGTCCTTTGCTATAAGTGTAAAGGTCCATTCTGACCTCCTGAGTGTGTAACAGTCAGCTTCAAGCCAGAGACTTAAAGAAAGTAATAACTTGATACTTTTTCAGGAAAAACACAAAATTACCCATAAAAGAATCAAATTGACCACAAAATAGTCAAAAAAAGACACAAAATGACCAAAAAATTACATAAAATTAAGCAAAAAAGGACTCAAATTGACCACAAAATGACAAAAACTGACGACAAAAGTCACAAAATGACCAAAAAAGACACAAAAGGACCAAAAAAAAGACACAAAATTACCCAAAAAGGAAACAAAATGACCAAAAAAAGACACAAATTGACCACAAAATTACATAAAAAAGACACAAAATGACCACAAAAAAAAGACATTAAATGACCAAAAAGACTAAAACACATTAACACATAAACACTTTAACACAGTGGAGACAGAGCTGACTTCCAAAATGATTTGGCGACCCCCAGAAATCACCCCAAGGTGGAGAACAATGGACAATAAATCTGATTTCCTCTAGTTTAAGATTAAATGGTAAATGGACCTGCGCTTTTCTAGTTGCTTTGCGACCACTCAAAGCGCTTTACACTACAGACTGCGCTCATTCACCCTTTCACACACACATTCATACTGGTGGCAGAGGCTACCCTAAACAGTCCCACCTGCCTTGGGAATTCATTCACACACCGATGAACGCAGCATCGGGAGCAATTTGGGGTTCAGTATCTTGCTCAAGGATACTTCGACATGTAGGCTGCGACGGTGAGGGATTGAACCACCAACCCTTCGGTTAGGGGCCAACCAACTCTACCAACTGAGCCACAGCCGCCACAGATTACACATAATACTCCTGATGAGATGTGTGTAGGTGGGTGGAGCAGTAGTCTTCCAGTTCAACAAAATCAACTGCCGTGCTAATAAGGAGGAGAATGCCGTAACCCTGCGTTGACAGGAAGTCATAGATATGTTTTCTGATGTGACACCAAAAATAGCAATATGGTTATTATTATGATAATGATTATGATGATGACGATGAGTATTATTATTATAGGCCTATTGAGTTCTAATAAGTGTAGCCTAATGGTATTGGCGTACTTTTCTTTCTTACCCCTAGGTGTGGGCATGGATAGACTATCTATTCAAAATAAACTGCCATATTGAATCTAAAAAATAAAGATTTTTGTATATATAAATGACATAAATGGACATTGAATGGTATTAGGTTGTAGCACCATTGAGGAGCAATTGCGTGATGAAGCCAGTCTAAGTTATGTCTGTGACATACTTTATTAAACTAAATATATTTCACTTTTATATGAGTGAACAATATAGCCGTAATGAGGCACAATTCATTTTTTTGTGTTAAAATAATATTTTCTATATTTTTAAACATATTTTTTTAATCACAAATTCATTACCGTTATGCGCCCAGATAAAAATGTCATGGTTTCCCCACACTTATATGAAATAAATATTTAATAAACTTCATAAAAATAAATTGTTTGCATTAAAATATGTATATATTTAATTAAAAACATTTTTGTGCTACCCTTGAGCATATTTAAGTGCTTGCCAAAGAAAAAAACGAGAAAAAAAAATGTTTTTTTCATTTAAAAATGTGTTACTGTAATGAATTTTTCTCACAGTGTCTCTAGAAATGTCAAAAAATACCTTAAAAGTTTTCAAAGAGATTATAAATCCATATTAAACAGTGACTTTAGATTGTATATGTTATAAAGGCTCAAAGAGAATATGTATTCAATGCTGTTGGATTTTTGCTATGAGCTGTACCATGTTCATGAGAATCACCCGACTGTCCCCCTTAAATTATTTTGAGCCAAACCTTGGATTTCCTGTAAAATGTTTTCACTGATGTTCATAATGTTTTTACACAATTACTCCACAAGATGTCTCTAGTGCAATGAGTTCACAAGCTTTTTCACATTGGCTTCTTCATTATAGTCATAGCTCAACCATTGAAAGTAAGACCTGCATGTTTCCTTTATTACAGCCCCCACAGGCCTCCATCTTCCACCTCCACACACCCACTAAACCTCTCACCCACAAATGAACACCTAAGATAAGATATTCTAATTGAATTCTGGTGTCCTCCTTTAGTCCAAATTGGCCTCAAGGGACAGTAGGCTGTGTTATCTCACGTCAGCTTGTGGAAGTCAGGATAAATGGGCATTAGAACCAATGATCAGCTATTCTCCTATCTACGAGATGATTCATGCGTGACAGGAGCTGGCACTTTGATGCTGTAGCTGCATATTTTGAACAGTGAGAGACTGCATTTTAATTCCTTCCAAAAAATGAGATTGTGTCATGAAAATGTCGCATGTCGCCTCCTGACAGGGGAGCCAATAATCCCTTAAAATGCAAATAACTTAGTGTCTCACCCTGTTTTTACCTAATACACTTGCACAACAGCTCACCCCTTTGCTCCTGCAGTCCTCTTTTGCCACTGACACACTTGAAAAGTTACTATGTCCTTTTCTCTAAAATATCTTTCGCCTTACATACCCTTCCCTCAATCTCTTTCTTCCCTCTCACCCCCTTCCCTTCTGCCTCTGCCCTGTGACACATCAGCATGACGCTCTTCTCTTCATTCTAACCCTCTTGCATCGCTTGCATGCTCAGTTTGCTGCACCATGCCAGAGTGAGTCACATCATTAAAAATGCTGCAGCCTGAAGCCGACCTTGCCCACAGCTTGCTGGCCAAATAGCCCCAACAGTGCATTCACTCTAAATGTCACAGAAATGTGGGTGTGGTTCAGTCCCTTTCAGCAAACTCTTTCACCCTACTCCGCCTCCTCTAGTGGTCATCTGTCTGGCTGTCTTCGTCATTTTTGATAGAATGATGGGCACTGTCATGCAAGCCCTGGATCTTACAATGCAGTTGCTATGACGTCAGACAGAAGCAGAAAGAGGCGGAGGGAAATGCCAAGGGAGGAATGAGGAGACAGACAGAGCTTGAGAAACAAAGAGGGGGGGAGGATACGTGGGAGAGGGAGGCAGGGGCTTGTCTAGGATTTTCTTCTCGGGGGGGGCACGCTCGGGGCACAGACTGTGGAAGGGTGGCACACTGAAATTACATTTTAAATGTCCCAGTCTTAAACATAATAAACAGTAGGCTGAGGTATGTATAGAACTATTTTATTCACCCAAATAATGCACAGAACAGTGTTGCCTCCAGCATTTAGAAAATTGTATCTAACTGAGTAAAATGTTTTGTTCGTTTGAATGGGTTGATCTTTGCTCCTGAAGACTATACTGGTGTATAACCTGGTAGTAATAGTATACATTTTAAGATAAAAGCTTGTGATCTAGTTCAAGCTAAGTGCGAGTCTGAATGAGAGTTGTAGTGCGACCGGAGCAGAGTACTTCTTCTTCTTTGGTGCATCCTGTATATTTTTTAAAATCGACTCGGACAAACTGATTGGCAGCTCTGGTAGGGGTGGCCAGCAGCATGGCCAATCACATTTCAGGGGTAGCCAGTGCCACCCCCAGCCACCCCGGTGGCCACGCCTCTGGAGGGAGGGGAAAGAAATCAAGATGTGATAAGTGTGAGTGCAAAAAATATAGGAAAATGAGCGAGAGATTCATTGAAGAAAGTGTGTGTTTATGTGGGGCTGGAGCACAAGATAATTAAGAGCAAGTGGCAGTTGAAGAATGAAGAGAAAGCAGTGTAAAACAGAGTGAAAAAGTATAGGGAGGAGAGAAGACGTGGGCTGAGAGAGGCTTTTTTAAAATATATTGTTCATATAAAGCAAGAGAAACCTCAGGCTCACAGCCTTGGTGTGTATGTGGGCGGGTTTTTAGTCAGCTCCAAAGCTTGCATGCACACAGATACAAGCACACATGCACAAGTGTTATTGACATGTTCATTGGATCAGATGAAAGAGATTATTGATCCAGATGAATCAGCAGCTTAGTATCAGACAGATGAGAAAAGAAAAGAAAGAGATAGGACCACTTGTTCTCACTGAGTCAATTTGCTGCAGTGTTGCAATTTTCCATCAGGACAGAAGATAGTGCTGTTGCATTACCTCAGTCAGTATGCAATTAACTGCATGTGAGCCATATTTGATTATATTGTAAATGCAAATGTGCGCCCATGCCCACATGAGCGCATGCATGAGAACATGCATTGATGTGTATGAAAACAGGCTTGTGTGCCCACATATCAGCACCATTCATGCATATTCATTTATGTGTATGCATGCATACATATTTGTCTTTACGATGTCATGTGTATGTACTGTGTTTTTCCAGCATGCATAATAAAATCACAGTGAGGCCGTGACTCCTATGAGTCCTCACTCTAATATTTTCATTCTTTTGAACTAGATTGAAGTCATTCAGGTGAACATGATTAAGTCTGCATGTCTTTACTGTCATAGAGGAGATCATAGGGCGGCCCTTAAGCAACACAGCGCACAGGTTTATGTAACCTGCATGACGAGCTTCTGCCTTTGGGATCAATTTTGCATATAAGGCCAGAATAGACTTAGCCAGACTGGGTCTCTTGGGCTGGATCATGGGGCTTTCACGCAGCTGTTCCCCCAGTCTCAGAGGATCTCTCCTGTGATGAGGAGGATTGAAGGTAAAGGGCAGCAGCTCTGAGGCTACGCATTGCAATGGCAAGTGAATCCTCATGGGTGTTATGCTGGGAGT
This sequence comes from Centropristis striata, assembly GCF_030273125.1. NCBI lineage: Eukaryota > Metazoa > Chordata > Actinopteri > Perciformes > Serranidae > Centropristis > Centropristis striata. The sequence goes on along the minus strand of NC_081529.1, from coordinate 13,052,987 downwards.
GGCTGCTCTGTGTATTTATGATTCTGTGTTGTTAAATCTATACTAAGATAGAGCATGTGGGGCACAAAAATGATTCTGTGTTGTTAAATCTATACTAAGATAGAGCATGTGGTGCACAAAAAGGAGGGCAACATGCTTTCTACCTGTCACTCATTAAAAAAATAGAGATCTGCATGTGATGAAGACAAATACATTTGAATAGCACGTTTTTTATTTCGTACTTCTTGGTTGTGGGAAGGGCAAGATGAAAAGGAAAAGCAGAGCGAGGGGGAAAAGAATGACAGGAGTCTGATGAGTATCATGACATCTTTAGTGCACTTGTGTCCTACATTCTCTCTGTCTAAGCTTGTTTTATCATTTACTGAGGTCAATGCATGTGGGGAATACTGCACTGAGCATCCAAACACACACACACTCTGGGCATTGATGTAATGTAAAGGAGGTGAGGTGAGGTGAGAGGGACCAACATGTTAAGATGACAGCGAGGGAAGCACATGGAGCTAGATTTACAATGTGAGATATAAAAGGCAGAGCCAAAGAGGGTACAGATAGTAATCATAAAGCCACAGCAGAATGTGTTTTTTTCACTGCAGCATATAAAAGTGCTGCATTAATGTATCACTGCAATGAAACATTTGTATTTCTACTTTAACAAAATGCTACAAGAAACCTCAAACACTGGGCAATTGTTATAAGAGGAAATCTGTATTCTGTAATATAACTACAGAACTACAAAGTGGTATCTTTTACAGCAATCACTTTTTTGCAATTTGTAAAATGGAAAAGTTATGTAACCAGTGCTTCACCCTTTGATGCACAATATATTGACACCCCTTCTAATTAGGGTTGCAAAGGGGCGGAAAATTTCCGGTAAATTTCCGGAAAATTTCCATGGGAAGTTAAGCTTGGGAATTTTGGAAATATTCCAAATTGGAAGCTACAATACATATAATACATATGTAATTTCAACAGATTTATTTGGAAGTAGAGTAGAACACGTTCTAATTACTTATTTCATGGATGAACAAAAACAGGAGTGTTGGGTTCAATATCACCCATCCCCTAACCCCACTCATTCAAAAATGCACCCCCCCCCCCATCCAAAAATCTCCACAAAGTCCCATTCAAAATGTTAAATGAAAAATGCCACTCTTCCTCCAAAACGTTCCATTAAACATGCAAATCTTCCTTCAAGCAATCCTCTGCATTTTTGCTCAGTCAATAGACTCTTCCTGCTCCTCATCAACATCCAACAACATGTCCCCTTCCTCAACATCCAACTCTGAGTCTTCCTCCTCAGTGTCACTTTCCAGCCTTGTTGAGGATGGCTCTGTGTCAGGCTCAAAGAGCCTTAGGTTTGCGCGAATGCCAACCAGCTTTTCCACTCTCACATTTGTGAGCCTGTTGCAAACCTTTGTGTGGGAGGGTTAGGGTTAGGGTTAGTGCACAGTGCCAGTAGGGGGTGTGGTCTCAATAGCCATGCAGTAAGCAGTGTGCTCTGTGCATGTGATTGAGGAATGGCATGGATATTCAAGTGTATTTGAATGGCATCTGTTTGTTTTAGTCAAGATTATGCTAAAATATACTTTCCTCAACTATATTTAAGTTCCCTAAGAAGAGCCAACCTTCAATTTTGAAAATTCCCAGTTTATTCCCATAAATTCCCGTTAATTCCCGTTAATTCCCATTAATTCCCGTTAATTCCCGTTAATTCCCATGGAAAGTTTCCGTCTTTGAAAATTCCGGGAATTTTGCAACCCTACTTCTAATGCACAACATGGGTCAAAAATGACCCGCATTAATTTCCCATGTTATTTCATGCTGCTGTGTGTTTCTGTGCTCTATCTATCAACTTATTTTATGATTGAATATTCTAAGTATTCTTTAAATATCTTGTTTTTGATAACAACAGATCATTATTTCCATTTTGCTTCTCATACTTTATGAAGAAAAAAAGTTTCCAGATTATTACATAGCTAACTACTTAGCTCAATAGCTTGCTAAGCTAACTACTTAGCCAATAAGTTAGCTAAGTAGTTAGCTTAGCAAGCTACTTAGCAAAAAAAAATGGATATAGGTCATTTTTGACCCATGTTGTGCATTAGAAGAGTAGTGACACAAAAATGGAATTTTATTCAAAAATGAATAAAGGAAAACATGAAAATTAGGATGTATGATGATCAAAAACAAACTAATTGAGGAAAACCTGGAATACTGAATGATGAAAATAATTTATTGCAAAGATATAGAACATAAAAACTCTGTCGGGTCACTTCAGAAACATGTTGTGCATCAAAAGGTTAAAACAATAGCTGGCATTGCAACCAACAATAGTTAGTATGTTCTCTACCTAAAGGGACAGTTCACCCGAAATCAAAAATACATGTTCCTCTAACCCAGTAGTTCTCAACCTTTTTGAGTCGCGACCCCCAATTTAACATGCATGTTCCACTTCCTTAGTTTCTTTTGTTCAGACAATGGAAAGTAGATGTTTTTTTACCTGACATGTTTCGACTGACAACTTCAGTCTTCTTCAGAGGTGTCAGCTGATCGCTGTGATGTATCTTTTGTGGAGTTCCTCATGGGGCGTGGTCAACCTGACAACTGGCAGGTCTGTCAGGATGACTACGCCCCCCGCCGCCCACCGGTCCTTGCAGTAGAGCGTCCCAGGTGTGTGAGAGCATGAATGTTCCTTCATCCTGGTTTATTGTTGTATTCCCCTGTCTTCTGATCTCTATTGCCTCCTTGATGAATCTTTTGTGTTTATTGCTTTCTGATGTGATGATCTTTGTGTTGTCCCAGTCCATGATGTGATTCTGTCGCTTGCAGTGGTCCGATATTGCTGATTTGAGGTGTTCCTGTTCTGCTTTGTGTTTTTCTGTTCTTGTGAGTCGTCCTGCTGTTACTTTTTCACACTCCTTCTGGTGTTCATTTTTTCTTATGTTAAAGCTCCTTCCCGTTTCCCCGATGTATGTGTGTTTGCATGATTTGCACGGTATTTCATATATTACGTTGCATTTATGGTCCTTTTGTATTGCGTCTTTTGGATGAACAAGTAGCTGTCGGAGTTTGATGTGTGGTTTGACCACTGTGTGTATATTGTGTTTTCTTATTGCTCGTTGTATTGGCTCTGTTATCCCTCTGATGTATGGAACTGTCACCACGTCTGTGTATTTGCTGTCGGCTTTTTGTGCGTGTTTAGATTTCCTTTCTCTCGGTTTATTAGGGACCGAGCACTAACGGTGTCTTGCCACAAAACAACCAGGAAGTGCATTAAGCCTGCAATTCACTGAAAATTCCAGTAGGGGGTGCTAAGTTTGGTTGCAAAAAAAATCTGCCCATTCATTTCAGTGCAAAATTTGAAAACTTCTCACTTGATTTATTACCTCAGAATATTTTGGGACAACAATATAGTCTCAATCGCTAGTAAAAAATTATCTTCAAGACAATTTGCTGTCAATAGTTCTAATAATGGCCCCATTTAGAAGAAAATAGAATATAAAGAATCGTATGATTTGGGGCGTGACTACCTTTGATTGACAGGTCACTGACAAGGCGAGCCGTCACCAGGAGAGAAGCAGAGCAATGCGTATCCACGGCAACGTGTCAATAAAGTTATATATAACGTTATATAGATAGAAAAGAGGAGGTTTACCGATTTGGTCTCATAACTTTGACCCTTTCACACTGTATTTTCACTTAATGACAGTTTATTTGAACATTTTGTTCAGTAAAAATGTCTTGTTCAGTGTTTGGTTGGACTAACAGACACTCCAAGGAGTCAAAAGTAACCAAAAAGTAGCCAAAACTAACATCCCAGTTAATGCTCCAATTAATGCTAACATGAATTAGCAGCAGCTTCTCTCAGTCGGGTTGCCGGTGTAGAGAGGCTGTAGTCAGTGATCAGATCCCTCGCGCTCCGCCACAGTCCAATTATGGTCTGCTCCGCGTATCGGAAACGAGATGGCGAAGCAAGATGGCGACGAGTATAACGCTGAACTCGAGGCTTCCAACGGGCAGTCCACAAACCAATGGGTGACGTCACGGTGACTACGTCCATTATTTATATACAGTCTATGGTCTCGCCATAAAACACGAGATCCTTATAACTTTCCCATTCTTTGTCCCATCTGCTCCAAACTTCTCATGCTTCATCAGAGTCCAGCCCTTAACACTTCTAAATAACAATATTTCATAAAGCCCCTCCCCTTATGCTTTATCCATGCCCCCTTTTACAAAATGACCATGTTGCATACTTTAACAAACTCCTCCTACAGATTTAATCCCATTAACTTCAAACTTGCTCAGTGCAATCCCAAGTCCTTCAGGAACAAAACTTATCAAGACCTTTACTCACCGCCACACTATCTGGGCGTGACATGGCGGCAAAGGATGGCGTCTCGCCATGAAACACGGGACTGTATAACTTCACCATACATTGTCTCATCTGGCCAAAAAATTCTTACACGTGATGAGGGTCCACCTCTGAACACACCCACATGTCAATATTGACACACAGTCATAGCGCCACCCGCTGGCTACAGGAAGTCACATGTTTTATACTTAGCCCTAGCAGTAGGCTTCACGTAGAAACAGGAAATTTGATACACACATGATCAACATCATGTGGAGATGCACCAAAAAGCCTCTTGGACCCATACCTCAAACCCAACAGGAAGTCTGCCATCTGAGTTATGGTGCATTACTTTTTGAAGTCATAAGTACGATCAAAAGACAAGACAAAAAAACAAAAAAAATAGACAAATTAACCCATAAGAACCCATGGTGACCTGTGTAACAAACACTGTAAATCTTTTAGAATCTCCAATATTCAGCTTTATGCTTCACCTTCACTCATTAAATCCCCAAGAGACGTATACTCAACATCCTGGTGTGGTGGTCATGTGATTGTGACAAGAAGTGACTTCTCCAAAATGTGGCTGTTACTGGAAACAGAAATTTGAAAAAGCTTATTTTTTGTGACGAGGCTAAGTTTAAACCCATTTAACAATTAACTTATTAAAGTCACAATTTTGATATATGTTATGGAGATGCAAAAAAAAAGTCAAATTGTTAGTTTTTATTTGTTTTTTATTCATTCCTATTTTGTTACTTAAAAACAAATCTGTAAAATAATTTATTGTTAAACAGCACTATTAATGTTGCAATTTTTATAAATCTTGTGGAGATCCACAGAAAAAGGCACATTTGTGTCTCTGTAAGCAGAAAATGTGTCTAGTTTTTTTAATTTAAAATAAGAAATATCATAAACATAAATACAATAAACGCCCAATGTAAACGTGTACGTCACATCACAGATCTTTGACATTTAGTGGTAGAATTTATTTTTTTTAAACATCATAAATGTGTTCTATGTGGTCCACTTGTTCTGTGGTATATCCCCCATCATTTTCCTTTAAGGATAACTGGGTCTGGGTTCTTATGGGTTAAGTTTTGAATTAGCGTAGGACCATGGGAGTTGTTGTCTTCTCCACCACTGGCGTCATTGTAGTCACTATATCTGAATTGTCAGCAGAGGTGTCCTTCTCTCTTAAACAAATGAACCAGGTGATTAAAACGGGTGAAAAATCTCAATAAAGCAATTTTGCGCTAAAATTCAGTGTTTCTCCTACATTGTTCGGCGGATACAGGACATCCTGGAGAGATGAAAAAAACTGACCAAAATCGTAGAAATGTGGCTTAAAACTGGATGGAAATAGAACCCAACTGATACGGGATTTTTTTGTTTCCCTACATGTATTCTGCCGCTGCTGGATTTTCAGCGCCGCCACAAAAATAAGTTATTTGTACTATCATGGTGAATTGAAGACTTTCACTTGCACACAGTTAAAACATAACATCATAAGTTTACAGAGTGTTGCGCCAGTGACACTTTTACCACAATACGTAAACGGTTTGCGCTATCGGGAAAATTCTAATGTTTTCTGAAAGCTGAGAAGTTGCTCGTTACAGCCAACATGGTGTCATTATGGTAATTTCACTCGCACTTCTCCTGGAAGCCCACAAAACAGGAACACACACACTCAGCAGTGGAGAAATAGAAACACTGGATTATTTATGAAAAAGTTGACAAAGACGAAAACGAAGGACATTTTCACTATAATTAGGGCCCGAGCAGGCAACGACCTGCGAGGTCCCTATTGTATTTCTTTTTTTTATTTATTTGTGAAATGACGTAACAAACAAGGTGACATGAGAGACAAATACACTACACCATGTGGACCACAAGTAGAGACAGCAGACAAACAACAACAAAGAAAAACATAAATGATAAACAATTTGCACAGAGGCATCACAGGTGTATGTGCGTGTGTGTGTGTGTGTGTGTGTGTGCATGTGTGTATGTGGATGAAGGGCTGATGCTACGACATAAATATAAATATATATGACAAGGCTTGTATGTATGCACTTATATGTATAACACAATGAAAATAAATAGGCAAACAAAGCAAGAAGCGCTAACGCGAGAAGAGAGGAAGGAGGAAAGAAAGAGAGAAAACAAATAAACAAGAATAAATAAAACTAGGCCTGCAAGCAGGACTGAACGGGACCGAGCAGAGTGGAGCCGTCGGAGGAGGCCACATCAGAGGAGGCGATGTCGGGCTCAGTCCCTATGCGTCCCAAATGGCGTGTCTGTGTAAAACATGTGACTTCCTGTAGCCAGCGGGGGGCGCTATGACTGTGTGTCAATAATGACATGTGGGTGTGGCCAGTGCTGGACCCTCATCAGGTGTGGGAAATTTGGGACAGATTGGACAATGTATGGTCAAGTTATAGAGTCTGGTGTATTATGGCGAGATGCCATATTTTGCCGGCATGCCACGCACACATATTCGAAGGTCAGTAAAGGTGTTGATAAGTTATGTTCCCAAAGGGCTTGTAATGGTATTGACCAACTTAGAAGTCAATGGGATTAAATTTATAGGCGGAGTTTGGTAAAGTATGCAACGTGGTCATTTTATGAAAGGGGGCGTGGATTAAGCATAAGGGGCGGGGCTTTATTAAATATTGTTGTTTAGAAGTGTTAAGGGCTGGACTCTGATGAAGCATGAGAAGTTTGGACCAGATGGGACAAAGTATGTAAAAGTTATAAGGATGTGTAGTTTTGTGGCAAGACGCCATATTTTGCCGCCATGCCACGCCCACATAGTGTGACAGTCGGTAAAGCTTTCAATAACTTTTGATCCCAAAGTACAAAGCCCTTGTGATACTGACCAAGTTTGAAGTCCATGGGGTGAAATCTGTTGGAGGAGTTCGTTAAAGTATGCGAGGTGGAAATGGGAAAAAACGATGAATTGTGCGATATTCAAACCCAGATGGCAGACTTCCAGTTGGGTTTGAGGTATGGGTCCAAGAGGCTTTTTGGTGCGTCTCCACATGATTCATGTGTGTACCAAATTTCGTGTCTCTAAGTGAAGCCTATTGCTAGGGCTAAGTATAAAACATGTGACTACCTGTTGCCAGCGGGGGGCGCTCTGATTGTGTGTCAATATTGATATGTGGGTGTGTTCAGGGCTGGACCCTCATCACGTATGAGAAATTTGGGACAGATTGGACAATGTATGGTCAAGTTATACGGTCTCGTGTGTTGTGGCGAGACGGCATAATTTGCCGCCATGCCACGCCCACATAGTGTGACGGTCAGTAAAGCTTTTGATAACTTTTGATCCCAAAGGCCTTGTGATGGTACTGACCAACTTTGAAGTCAATCAGGTTAAATCTGTAGGAGAAGTTAATTAAAATATGAAATGTGGTCATTTAATGAAAGGGGGCGTGGAAATAGCAAAAGGGGCGGGGTTTTATGAAATGTTATGATTTAGAAGTGTTAAGGGCTGGACTCTGATGAAGCATGAGAAGTTTGGAGCAGATCGGACAAAGAATGGAGAAGTTATAACGATCTCGTGTTTAATGGCGAGACGCCATGCCACGCCCACATATTGTGAAGGCCAGTAAAGGTGTTGATAAATTGTGTTCCCCAAAGCATTGTGATGGTACTGACCAAGTTTGAAGTCAATGGGATTAAATCTGTTGGAGAAGTTATGTAAAGTATGCAACGTGGTCATTTTATGAAAGGGGGCGTGGATAAAGCATTAGGGGTGGGGCTGTATGAAAAAATTGTTATGTAGAAGTGTTAAGGGCTGTATTCTGATGAAGCATGAGAAGTTTGGAGCAGATGGGACGAAGAATGGAAAAGTTATAACGATCTTGTGTTTTAGGGCGAGACGCCATATTTTGGCGCCATTCCACGATCACATATTGTGAAGGTCAGTAAAGGTGTTGATAAGTTGTGTTCCCCAAAGCCTTGTGATGGTACTGACCAAGTTTGAATTCAATGGGATTAAATCTGTTGTAGAAGTTATGTAAAGTATGCAACGTGGTCATTTTATGAAAGGGGGCGTGGATAAAGCATACGGGGCGGGGCCTTATGAAAAAATTGTGATGTAGAAGTGTTAAGGGCTGTACTCTGATGAAGCATGAGAAATTTGGAGCAGATGGGACAAAGAATGGAAAAGTTATAACGATCTCGTGTTTTATGGCGAGACGCCATATTTTGGCGCCATGCCACGCCCACATAGTGTGACTGTCGGTAAAGATTTGAATAGCTTTTGTTCCCAAAGGCCTTGTGATGGTACTGACCAACTTTGAAGTCAATCAGGTTAAATCTGTAGGAGGAGTTCATTAAAATATGAAATGTGGTCATTTAATGAAAGGGGGCGTGGATATACCATAAGGGGCGGGGCTTTATGAAATATTATGATTAAGAAGTGTTAAGGGCTGTACTCTGATGAAGCATGAGAAGTTTGGAGCAGATGGGACAAAGAATGGAGAAGTTATAACGATCTCGTGTTTTATGGCGAGACACCATATTTTGGCGCCATGCCATGCCTACATATTGTGAAGGACAGTAAACGTGTTGATAAGTTGTGTTCCCCAAACCATTGTGATGGTACTGACCAAGCTTGAAGTCAATGGGATTAAATCTGTTGGAGAAGTTAGGTAAAGTATGAAACGTGGTCATTTTATGAAAGGGGGCGTGGATAAAGCATAAGGGGCGGGGCTGTATGAAAAAATTGTTATTTAGAAGTGTTAAGGGCTGTACTCTGATGAAGCATGAGAAGTTTGGAGCAGATGGGACAAAGAATGGAAAAGTTATAACGATCTCGTGTTTTATGGCGAGATGCCATATTTTGGCGCCATGCCACGCCCACATATTGTGAAGGTCAGTAAAGGTGTTGATAAGTTGTGTTCCCTTGTGATGCTACTGACCAAGTTTGAAGTAAACTAACCCTAGGGGAACTACGTTGGGTCCCCCTCCGATAGGAGGGGGCACGTGCACAGTCCATCCCCCAGGACCTTCCGTCACCCTGATCCCAAGCGGGTAGACGGTTGCGCAGATCTCTCCTGCCGTACCGTACGACCGTCCACCCGTCCATCATACGTTTTTTAAAAAAACCTTTTGTTGGTTTTTAAAAAAACCTTTTGTTGGTTTTTTAAAAAAACCTTTTGGGTCTTTATGATTTTTTTGGATTTTTTAGTTTTTTTAGAAAATGAAATAAAATATAAAAACAAACAACAAAGGAAGGTGTGCCAAATTAAAGTAAACAAAAACAACGTTTCGACCCTGTCCGGGTCTTCCTCAGGTAAGGCACACGAAAAACTATACAGCAGCAAGCTCGCTTTCACTGTTGTGACTGGCAGAGATGTTGTCTCCTTGCTTGTTAGGGTTAGGGTTAGGGTTAGCCACAACCCTAATCTGCTCCAAACTTCTCATGCTTCATCAGAGTACAGCCCTTATATTAACACTTCTACATAACAATTTTTTCATACAGCCCCGCCTCTTATGCTTTATCCACACCCCCTTTCATAAATTGACCACGTTGCATACTTTACATAACTTCTCCAACAGATTTAATCCCATTGACTTCAAACTTGGTCAGTACCATCACAATGCTTTGGGGAACACAACTTATCAACACGTTTACTGACCTTCACAATATGTGGGCGTGGCATGGCGGCAAAATATGGCGTCTCGCCATAAAACACAAGATCGTTATAACTTCTCCATTCTTTGTCCGATCTGCTCCAAACTTCTCATGCTTCATCAGAGTCCAGCCCTTAACACTTCTAAATCATAATATTTCATAAAGCCCCGCCCCTTATGCTATATCCACGCCCCCTTTCATTAAATGACCACATTTCATATTTTAATGAACTCCTCCTACAGATTTCACCCCATGGACTTGGTCAGTATCACAGGGGCTTTGTACTTTGGGATCAAAAGTTATTGAAGGCTTTACCGACTGTCACACTATGTGGGCATGGCATGGCGGCAAAATATGGCGTCTTGCCACAAATCTACACATCCTTATAACTTTTACATTGTCCCATCTGGTCCAAACTTCTCATGCTTCATCAGAGTCCAGCCCTTAACACTTCTAAATAACAATATTTCATAAAGCCCCGCCCCTGTGATGCCCCTTAATCCACACCCACTTTCATAAAATGACCACGTAGCATATTTTACGCTCTTTGGGAACATAACATATCAACACCTTTACTGAACTTCGAACATGTGGGCGTGGTATGCTGGCAAAATATGGCATCTCGCCATAATACACCAGACTCTATAACTTGACCATACACTGTCCAATCTGTCCCAAATTTCCCACACCTGATGAGGGTCCAGCCCTGACCACACCCACATGTCATTATTGACACACAGTCATAGCGCCCCCCGCTGGCTACAGGAAGTAACATGTTTTACACAGACACGCCATTTGGGACGCATAGGGACTGAGCCCACAGCGCCGCGCCCGACGTGGCCTCCTCCGACGGCTCCACTCTGCTCGGTCCCATTCAGTCCTGCTTGCAGGCCTAGTTAGGGACCGAGCACTAACGGTGCGAGGACCCTATTGAAATTGGTCTGTTTATTATTATTCTTTGTGTTCTCCAAAATGAATTGCCTTTTTGGGGGCTTTATCATATTCAAAAACTCACCATATTTGGAACATACATAAATCTCAGCTGAAATTTACGTATTCTAGTGGTCCCGGGAATGGGCGTGCCAAAATGACTCAACAGCACCCCCTTGAAAGTCAAGAAATTTCAGCCCCTCGCACAGGAATGTCGTAGAGACACGAAATTTGGTACATATATGTATCATGGGAAGACGCACCAAAAAATCTCAAGAACCCATACCCGAAAATGTACAGGAAGTCAGCCATCTTGGATCGAAAATGGCGTTTCCTGCTGCTTTGGCCCATTTCCATGTCGCATACTTTAACAAACTCCTCCTACACATTTTACCCGATCAACTTCAAACTTGGTCAGTAGCATCACAAGGCCTTCGGGATCAAAAGTTATCCAAATCTTCAGGACCATGTTGCATCCTTTAACAAACTCCTCCTACAAATTTCACCTTATTGCCTTCAAAGTTGGTCAGTAGCATCACAAGGCCTTTGGGATCAAAAGTTATTGAAAGCTTTTCCGATGGTCACACTATGTGGGCGTGGCATGGCGGCAAAATATGGCATCTCGCCATCTAACACGAGACTGGAGAACTTGACCATACCTTGTCCAATCTGTCCCAAATTTCAAACATGTGCTAAGGGTCCAGCCCGGAACACACCCACGTGTCAATATTGACACACAGTCATAGCGCCCCCTGCTGGCAACAGCAAATAACACCTACCCCGAGGCGGGGTAGCAGGACAAATGCCATTTGGGATGCATAGGGACTGAGACCACTGCACCGCGCCCGATGTGGCCTCCACTGACTTGGTCTCGCCCGACGGCTCCACTCAGCTCGGTCCTGTTCAGTCCTGTTTACAGGCCTAGTGATTTTATTGTTTTTATTATTTTAGATTCCAGTTGTTTAGTTTTAGGATTTTAACATTCTGTCTTCTTCTGTTCCTAGTATTATTGCTGGTGGGAACCTCCATTCAATGGTGTGGCTGAAATGCTGGGAGTTCACTTAAGATGGTGATATGGTTTGTGGTTGCACATTGAATTAGTGTGGTGTGTTAAGTGTTGGGTTTATATTTCTTTTGAATATCTAGTAAACTCCCAGTGTTCTAGGCAGTGGGTGGTTGGTTTCCCAGCCGTGACTCTCTGTCCTCTTGTCTTTTCTTGACTGTGTTTTTTAGAGTTTTAATTATTGTAAAATAAATGGTATGTGTTTGACCCACACTGACTGTTGTGGCCTCCTTAATTGAAGCCCCTGCGTGTTAAATCAATCCATAAGGTTACATTCTGTTTGTAAATGATGTTTTTGAATTGAAAGTATGTGGATTTGGCAACGAAATTGAGTAGTCCTGATATGTCTTCTATGGTGAGGTTTGTGCGTTTTTTAAGTGTCCTGTCGTTCCTAAGCCGCTCTTGTACAATGTGTAAAGTGACGTCAACGGAGCGGTGAACAACGGGGGGTTTTATGAATAACGATATGACATAATGTGAAATGAGGATCTCGTCTTTGGCTATTGTTATGTTCTTGATTTCTTGTGCCAGTTGCTTGGAGTTCTTGCAGTGGTGGTCTGTTAATCCGAGTAGTGGTTTGATGATTTCAACTAGAGCTTTTGAGAGGTTATATGTGACGGATCCTATGCTGTCGACTATGGGGCGGAGTGGGTGGTCTTTTTTTAAATGTATTTTGGGTGTTCCGTATATCCGGGGGGTTATGTTTGCGGTGGGTACCAGATGGTCATATGCGTCCTGTGTAATTTTTTTGGTTTCCAATAATGGTTTGAGGAGTGATTTGAGGGTTTTCTTCTTGTCTTCTGTCGGGTTTTTCTTTAAAATCGTGTATGTGTTCCTGTCTGCGAGTAAACTTTCCATTTTTGTTTCATATGTTTCTGTGTCCATCATGGGCGAGGCTGGCCCATTTTTAGAATAAATGAGCTCAGCACCCCAAAAACTTGGAGTAAGAAATGTTGTTATTCTAAAATTTTTGTTCGTCTTTGAAAAACTTAAATGATGTCCAAAGCAAGTTCGTAGTTTGTGGTTTAAATGTATATGTTAAGGATGAAAATGAAAACACCCCCGCTTCACAAATGGTATCATCCTCCTCTCACCCACTCCCTCTCCTGGCTGCACCGCTCCGCTGGCCGACCGGCATCCAGCGAGACACACACGCAGAGTGAGAATCCTTTAGTTGTAGTGTTATGAATCAACTAAGTAAGTTGCTCCAAAGCTCTGTCTCATACTTTCCTTTTACCTGGAGTTGTTCAGATTCCAATACCATATCGGTGAGTACTGGAATCCAGGCACCGTTTTCCAGTTAGTTCGGTTAGCCCGGTTAGCTTCGTTAGCGCCATTAGCGCAGCTACAGTCAAACTGCAGCGGTCCGTTTATTAAACAAAAGGAGCAGTGCGACAAATTAACTGCGTACCTGTGAAGTGCGTACGTGTGTCTCTGTTGTTAAAGTTTATCGTTACTTTGGAGCCGGGGTCTCAAACTCAAATTACCTGGGGGCCGCTGGAGGCATTATCAAAATGACCTAAAAAAAAACAAAAAATTACTAAAAAAAACGAAATTACTTTAAAAAGACACAAAATTACTAAAAAAGACACAAAATGACCAAAAAAACCTAAATTACTTTAAAAAGACACAAAATTACTAGAAAAAACACAAAATGACAAAAAAGACACAAAATGACAGAAAAAAAATCACACAAAATGACAGAAAAAAACTAAATTACTTAAAAAAGACACAAAATGACTAAAAAAGACATAAAATGACAAAAAAAGACACAAAATGACTAAAAGGACACAAAATGTACAAAAAAAGACACAAAATAACTAAAAAGGACACAAAATTACAGAAAAAGACACAAAATAACTAAAAAAAAGACACAAAATGACCAAAAAAAGACACAAAATAACCAAAAATGTAGGAAATGGTCTGCTACAATATAATATATTATATTTGTGTATGATTGTCAGTGCCAAGGGAAAGAGAAAGATGGAGAAGGGGAAAGGGAGAGCATGCAGGAAGAACCAGGTGAGAAAACAACAACAATAAATTGATATAAAGTGAATAGTGGCGAGCAAAACAGTAACAACTCATACTCCTATACTAATTTATTTGCAGTACTGTAGGTGGCCTATATTTTGCATTTTGTTGTCCAAGCAGTGGCGTCCCGAGCCCCGAATATTAATTAAAAAAAAATATATATATATATATTTAAAAAAAAAAAAAAAAAAAAAAAAAAAAAAAAAAAAAATATATATATATATATATATATATATATATATTTTTTTTTTTTTAAGATCACATCCTCAAACTTCGGTTATCTTATGTTGATGCTTCGATAAAACAGTGTTTTGGGACAGGTTTGAGTAACAATTAATTATTTTATTTTTTTAAAAAGCCACTACTTTGGCTTTGGCGCACAAGTGGTTAAAACCTCCAGGTCGCACGTGACGTCATTCACCCAAAAAAGCGGCGTCAGGGAGCAGGCCACTTGACAACAGGCAGCTTGACAACAGCAAGCTGTTCAGCTGAAGTGTAGCAAGATATCATGTCTCAAAAAAAGATTTCCATGTTTTTCCCCCCAAAGGTGGCCAGCAATCAAAGAGGTAATGGGAATAGAAATGTAATAAATAATATAATAATAAAAAATAATAAAAATAGAAATTATGTAAAAATGTAGAAATTTTGAAAAGAGTATTGCAGCTGGAACTACTAGAGGGAAGTAGCTAACGTTAGCTAGCTAGCAGCTACTTGAAATTACATGGGAAAAAAACGATCTTTTATTATTAGCATCTGTCTGTAAATGCAATTGTAGTGTGTGAGAATTATGTACCTAAAAATAATTAAGCTTGGGCTTCTTCGCCCAAGGTACACAATCTATGAATCTATGAATCTAGAGGGGAAAGTAGCTAAAGTTAATGTTAGGCTATAACGTCGAACCATCTTGTTTATTTTCTTTTTCATGCATGATAGCAGCTAGCTAGCATACAGGGATCCTGCACAGCCTGCTTCTTCTACTGTAGCTGCTAATGTGTTAAATGGAAAAATGTGTTGTTACCTAGCTAGCTAATGTAAGTACACGGGTGCAAACTAAATTCAAAATGGGTAATTCATTTGATGATCTGTGGTTATGGGATTGCATCGTTTTCACCTTTTTCAGCAGTGATATGACAGGTTTGCAGTGCACCCCTGTACTTAACCAAGCATTCGTCTCTGAATGCAAGTGTAGTGTGAATTGTGGGTTCTCAAGCTATGTGGAGAATGCCTCTATGTCTAAAAAATTTCGGCACGGGCTCTGCGCGTGCATCTGCTCAACTCTTCTGGGCTGAGCCCCGGATGTGTCAAAATCCTAGAGACGCCCCTGTGTCCAAGTAGCTGTTACTTTGTTCAGTGACAATAAAGTTCAATCTGATCGATTCTAATGACAACTGATGTTGATTGAGGGTGGGTGGTGGCAGCGGGGCTCAATGGGTGCTCAGCACCCCTAAAGCTCTAACCCTAGAATCGCCCCTGGTGTCCATTATTACTGTGGTTCTGCCTTTATCTGCCGGCGGGATAGTGATGGATTTGTCCTTTTTAAGTGAGTTTATGGCTTGGAGTTCTTCTTTAGTGATGTTGCTTTGTGGTAATTCAGCTGATTTGAGTATTCCTGCTACTGTGTTGCGTAACTCTGCTTTTTGTCCCTGGTCCTGTATTTTGTGGCATGTTAGTTCTGTAGAAAGGATGAATTCTTCATGTGGTATTTTGTTTGGTGTGATGGCGAAATTTAAACCGCGTGTTAGAACAATTTTCTCTGTCTCTGTGAGTGGATGCTTTGATAAATTGCGCACCCACTTTTCGTTTGCTTCCGGGTGTGTTTGTCTGCTGTTCTTTTTTTCGATTAATTTTTTCAATTTCTTGATCTGGCGATCTTTTGTTATGGTGAGCTTCTGTTCATATGAAGCTTTTAGATGCATGTCCCTGGTTTTGTTAAGATACGTCACAGCGATCAGCTGACACCTCTGACGAAGACTGAAGTTGTCAGTCGAAACATGTCAGGTAAAAAAACATCTCCTACTTTCCCTTGTCTGAACAAAAGAAACTAAGGATAACATGCATGTTGTCTGTGACTCCCGCTCACTGAACACAATCTCACACGCACAGTTCAGATCATACAAACTCAGTTGATACGACAAATTTTGGACAAATAATGAAGTAGACAACAACTAAAACATCTCTGTCTGTGCATTTATATATATATTTTTTATATTTTATTGTTAATTTTAATCTAAGTCCTTTGCTATAAGTTTAAAGGTCCATTCTGACCTCCTGAGTGTGTTACAGTCAGCTTCAAGCCAGAGACTCCTTGGAAAGTCATAATTTGCTACTTTGGGATTTGTCAGAAAAGACACAAAATGACCCAAAAAAGAATCAAAATGACCACAAAAAGACACGAAATGACAAAAAAATGTCCCAAAAAAGAAACAAAATGACCAAAAAAAGACACAAAATGATAAAAAAAAGACACAAAATTACCTAAAAAAACACAAAAGGACCAAAACAAAAGACACAAAATGACCAAAGAAAGGACACAAAATGACCAAAGAAGACACAAAATGACCACAAAAAAAACATCAAATTACCAAAAAGACTAAAACACATTAACACAAGAACACTTTAACACAGTGGAAACAGAGCTGACTTCCAAAATGATTTGGCAACCCCCAGAAATCATCTCGCGACCCCAATTGGCTCAGGTGTGAGTTGACATAGAATATGTCTGCCTTCTCTTGAATATAATGGTACTAGATAGTACCTACTTGTGGTGCTAAAAGCACCAAAAATACCCTGTTGTGAGCAGTTTTATGTTTGAACTTTTCTAGAAACAAAATAGTTCCTAAAGTGGCTTGCAAGTATTTATCCTCCTTGGATCTTTCACCCTTTAGTTGCTTTTTACACATGAAATCATGGTCAATATAATTTGCAAAAAAAAACCCTCTTTAATATCGAAGTGAAAACAGATTTTTACAAAATAATGTCAATTAATTAAAAATATATTAGGTAAAATAAATGATTGCATAATGTTCTTGTACTTTCTGCATAGTGATGATATTTTTTTGCAAATTATATTGACCATGATTTCATGTGTAAAAGCAACACAAGGGTGAAACATCCAAGGGGGATGAATACTTTTGCAAGCCACTGTATGTAAAACTGCACAAAACAAGGTCTCTCACGGATTGTGTTGAGTAAATGGGCCATGATTTTTGATTTCATGAGTTTTTCAAGTCTATTTTTTTATTTGTTTTTCAGCACAAATTTGTGCTTTTAGTCTTATTTGTACAAAAAATATCCCAAAGGCCCTCAAGTACACCACAAGGCGAGTACCAGAGTACCATTATACAATCATGGAAAAAATGATTAGACCACCCTTGTTTTCTCCTTGCTTTCTTCATTTTATTGCCTGGTACAATTAAAGGTCCATTTGTTTGGACAAATATAATGATAACAACAAAAATGTCTAATAAGAGTTTAATTTAAGAGCTGCTATCTAGACATTTAACATGGTTTTATTGATAATGATTTTGGTAATTATCAAGAAAACCATGTTAAATGTGTTAGAATATTAGAAATCAGAAATGTATCTAGATATTAGAGGTGGGGGGAAAAAATCGATACAACATAGTATAGTAGTATAATATTTTGTATGGCGATATTATATCGATTCATGGCCACCAAGTATCGATATTTAGCAATGGCAGGCCGCCAGTATTTATGCCGTTTTCGTTATGTTCCGGAGGCCATATCGGGCTCACTTTTATGAATATACTGGAGATACTGGTATCATGGGAAACTAGAAGATCTAAGGTATATAGTGTAATGTGTCATCAGGATATCGTGTCGGGAAGCTGTCGTAAACGCTGCAAAGACTATTTTTTATGTTTCATTAAAAAAAATTCAGAGCAGTGAAGCCTAAAGTTGAGGAAAGTTTGATAAAATGCTGCAGTTGTTGTCGTCCATACATTTGATATCAGTTCAGTTCAGTTTGACTGAATACTTTGTTGGTCAGTCTGTGGGTTTGACTCTCATTGTGGAGAAATAAAAAGACTGAAGTGAGATGAATAGACTGAGAATTTTCAAATATTTGACAAAACAATTCCAGATTGAATTTAATTTTGTCGACACAAAATGCAGTTAAACAGTTAAATCTCAATGGGGTCTCTTGGAATTCCCAGCTCTACTAGATATCAGCTCTAAAATTACACTCTTATAAACTATTTTCCTTGTTATCATTATATTTGTCCAAACAAATGTACCTTTAGTTGTACAAGGCAATAAAATGATGATTATGTTTTTTTTCCATGACTGTATTTGAGAGAATACAGACATCTCTATGGCTGATTGCTCCATTTTTCCATTTTCATCTAGATTGATAAATAGCACTACATGTGAGAGGAAAACATGGTTGTTGTTTTCTTAATTGAGGTGAACTGTCCCTTTAAATAATTCTTTTAGTGTATAGTGCTATGCTGTTTGCAATTACTCCACTTCATTCTGTCCATCTGCTGTAGCCATTTGTTGGGTGGGAGGCCAGTCATTATTTGTCTTAGTGATAGACACAGACGAGTGGATGTTATAGCGACATAAACCCTCAGAGCTCCTCCCTCCCCTCTTGTATTTATGACCGTGAATGTAATGCTTTTTAACCCTTGAACCCATTGCCCAGTGTGTTGCAGTGTGTGTTCGCCTTTTCAGATTAACCCAGAGCTGATAGAGATGTCTAAAAATAGTGTGGCTCACAAACAATCCATTATAAACTAGCAGATTAGTATACCTTGGGTAGATTAGTATACATTCAATCTATGTCATTCTACACTGTAATAAAATGTCTGTAGATTTTACGGTGAAAAACTGCTAAGCCATGGCAGTAAAAGACGTAAAATTATAAATGAGTTAATTCAGTTTCAGTAACAATGAAACACTGTAAATGTATATATCAGCCAAAACCGTATTTTTAGTGTTTTTTGAAAAATACATTGCTCCACTGTAAAATACACTTTAATATGTATTTAATGCAATATATATATACAAGCCACCACTGAAATTTTGCAATTATCTTTTGTAAAAATACTTTTTCTCACTGTTAAATGTACTAAACATCATATCTCTAACAAAAATATACTGTAATATTTAATGGTAAAATCTTTAAATTATGCCTTCTCATTTATAAAGTATTTTATTGTCAATTATATGGCAAAACAGCATTTCTTTTGATGGAAAAAGTTTTTATTTTATACAGTAAAATATGGAATAAAATGGCAATCTTAACATGAATTCAGCAGTGCCAATATCATTTTACCGTAATATTAAAAAAAAGTTCTACCGTATTTATTACGGTCAGGGCCGCCCCTGCCTACACGCAGAACACGCACAGTGCGTAGGGCCCCCGCGATCCAATAGGGGGCCCGTTTTGCACAAAGGATGCGCATATGCACAGCCGTGCGGCGCGCTACTAGATCAGCTGTCAGTGAGAGGCAGGAGAAGAGAGAGAAGAGACCTTTTTTTGTAATCTGACACCGCACGCGCTGGCACTGCAATGATTGACAGCAATCTGACCAATCACTGGTCAGATGCACTGAGTCAGGCGCAAGCAAGAGGGAAAAAAAGCAAAACAAGTAGTAAAAATCTAAAACTTTGTGGCATAAGCAGCACTAAAGCTCCAGGTACAGCTGCTGCTGCTACTCAAGAGGTAGTAGGAGAGATGCTAGCCTCCAGTCCATTTAGCTAGAGTCTAGATGTGGACTGTGGTCTGGAGATGAAAGTCATTTTCCAGCGACCATTTATTAAATGTCTTGTTAACACCTTTGTCTGCATATACATTCACCTCTGTTGTAAGGCAGTGGTAAATTTATCAGTTGTTGGTCGTATTTTCGGCTAAAGTTTATAATCTATTTTATCACCACACAAGGATTAGGCTAATGTTATTGTAATGGATGTAAAATGTCACCATCTGTTGGTGAATTTAATCTACGACAGACAGCTTTGGAGGAGATATTAGAGATAAATATTGATAGAAATGAGTGCATTTGATACTTTTGTTGACAGAAGAAACTAAATTTGAATGTAGCTAGATTTTGAAATATCAGTCTGTTTGGTACTGAATTAGTATGTTTTATTAGGATTGTAGTTGTAGCCTATATAATAATAACAATGATGATGATAATAATGACAATAATAGATAGCAATAGCAATACATTTTTTAATTAATATTAGTATAAGTATAGAAGTAGTAGTACTGCCAGTATTAATGTTTGTAGTTTGAATTATAATCGAATATAGTATAGTATACATATTAGTATTAGCAAGAACGTTTAAGTGGCTTGGCTATCAAAAGCACCAACTCAGAATTGGCACAGCAGCTGTCATATGACGACCTCTTTGATGACTTTGCGTCCAGAAAATGCAGACGTGTGCATCTGTAAAAGGCACGCTTGTTTTGCACTCTTTCAGCACCTGAATGACTCAAGGGTCTGACTGTTAGCTTTTTGTAGACACAAGTTGAAGTTACTGTTAATTTTTAATTCTTTTTTTGCTTAGGGCCCATTTTGGTCAGGGGCAGCCCTGATTACGGTAAAGTTCTGGCAACCACAGCTGCCATTTTTTTTACCGTTAAAAACAACAGTTTTTTTTACAGTTTTTTTTACAGTGTACAGTATGTCAATACTCCAGTCATGCAGTACACAAATGACAACTGTAAACATAAAAAGGCTTTAACACATTTAGATATTTTCACCTACCTATTGTGCAAAATTGTTATGAATGTGAGTTAAAAAATAGAGAAAATCATTGTGAGTCCTATGCAGCACTTGACTGTCACCTTGGGACTCACTGTTCCTTAAAAATTGTGAATTACTTCTTGTTGTGACTGAGGTTATTCTAGCCTGCTGCTGCTTGGCTTTATGATGCTTTCATGAGTCCTTTTTATGTGGCGGTGAATTGAGAATGTAATAAGAACTCGTGTTTGATTATTAGGAGTGTTATTGGCTGAACTGGATTGTGGCATACCTTCCAGCCATTTGCTGTTGTTTTGCAGTAGGGAAGCTCCATTCGGCTCATTGTAAACCAGGATTCTAGCGGAGGATAATATTGTATGTTGGCTTTAGGGATTTGTCTTGCAAACAACCCACAATTATTACCCTGTGTTATTGGCATCATGTGAAACTCAGCATAGATTTGGTCTTATATATGAGGGGCCATACAAGCCATAATTCATTCTGGTCCTCTCACACACATACATTCTCCTTACACATACATATATTTTCACTCTCACACACATACATTCTCCTTTCACATACATATTTTCACTCTCACACACATACATTCTCCTTTCACATACATATTTTCACTCTCACACACATACATTCTCCTTTCACATACATATATTTTCACTCTCACACACATACATTCTCCTCTCACACACATACATTCTCCTTACACATACATATATTTTCACCCTCACACACATACATTCTCCTCACACATACATTTTCACTCTCACACACATACATACATTCTCCTTACACATACGTATATATTTCACTCTCACATACATACATTCTCCTCACACATACATATATTTTCACTCTCACGCACATACATACATTCTCCTTACACATACGTATATATTTCACTCTCACATACATACATTATCCTTTCACATACATATATTTTCACTCTCACACACATACATTCTCCTTTCACATACATATTTTCACTCTCACACACATACATTCTCCTTTCACATACATATATTTTCACTCTCACACACATACATTCTCCTCTCACACACATACATTCTCCTTACACATACATATATTTTCACCCTCACACACATTCTCCTTTCACATACATATATTTTCACTCTCACACACATACATTCTCCTCACACATACATTTTCACTCTCACACACATACATACATTCTCCTTACACATACGTATATATTTCACTCTCACATACATACATTCTCCTCACACATACATATATTTTCACTCTCACACACATACATACATTCTCCTTACACATACGTATATATTTCACTCTCACATACATACATTATCCTTTCACATACATATATGAGAGTGAAAATATATGTATGTGTGAGGATAATGTATGTGTGTGAGAGTGAAAATATATGTATGTGAAAGGAGAATGTATGTGTGTGAGGGTGAAAATATATGTATGTCTAAGGAGAATGTATGTGTGTGAGAGGAGAATGTATGTGTGTGAGAGTGAAAATATATGTATGTGTAAGGAGAATGTATGTGTGTGAGAGGACCAGAATGAATTATGGCTTGTACGGCCCCTCATACTTATAGGATACCTCTACACGCTTCCATTTCATACATGAACACTTCATATTCTGCCAAGCATTTGTTGGAATTTTTCCATTGAAAGCGGTGATTTTATTTGACAGCTTGCTTTAATGAACTGCTGAGTTTCTGCTCTATAGTTTTCACTGCTGCCATAATTGTAACCAGCATTCAGTTTACATGTATGTACAACTGCTGTGTCAATCGTAATAATTCCTAAGAAAACAGCCTATAGTTATGTTTAAGTCACTAATCATCTGCTGCACTGCAAAAACTGAAATCTAAGTAAGATTAAATATCTTAGATCAAGGAGATATACGCTTATTTTTTTGTCTAAGATAGTTCTTCTTAGTCAGCATCTTTTATGTTCGACTGTTTCACTTGTTTAAAGTGTTTTGGTCCTTAATTATCTAAATAAGATATTACAGCTCGTTACTGAGATTTGCAAAAGAACACATTTTTGTTGAAAAACTTTGAACTAACTGAAACAACAAGAAGCAGAAAAAGATGTGTACAGTTGAAACCAGAAGTTTACATACACTATATAAAAAGACACATATGCTTTTTTTCTCACTGTCTGACATGAAATCAGACAATCACTTTTCATGTTTTAGGTCCGTTAGGATTACCAAAATTTCTATTTCTATTTGCTAAATGCCAGAATAATGAGAGAAGGATTTTTTAAGACAATTTGTATTACTTTCTTCAAAGTCAGAAGTTTACATACACTAACATTATTATGCCTTGAAACAATTTGGGAAAGCCCAGATGATGCTGGCATGTCTTTGGAAGCTTCCGATAGGTTTATTGACAACATTAGAGTTAATTGGAGACACACCTGTGGATGTATTTTAAGGCACACCTGAAACATGCTACTTCTTTGTGTAACATCATGGGAAAGACAAAAGAAATTAACCAAGATATCAGGAAGAGAATTGCTCATTGCTCCAAAAGAAACATAAAAAAGCCAGATTACAGTTTTGTCAGACCACAGGACATTTCTCCAAAAATTAAGGTATTTGTCCCGGTGTGCATTTGCAAACTGTAATCTGGCTTTTTCATGTTTCTTTTGGAGTAATGGCTTCTTCCTGGCAGAGTGGCCTTTCAGCCCATGTCGGTACAGTACTCGTTTCACTGTGGATAATCACACACTCTTACCAGCTTCAGCCAGCATCTTCACAAGGTCTTTTGCTTTTGTTCTTGGGTTGATATGCACATTTTCGACCAAAGCATGTTCATCTCTGGGACACAGAGCCCGTCTCCTTCCTGAGCGGTATGATGGCTGGACATTCCCATGGTGTTTAGACTTGGGTATAATTATTTGAATAGATGAATGTGGCATCTTCAGGCATCTGGAAATTGCACCCAAGGATGAACCAGACTGGTGCAAGTCCACAATTTTCTTCCTGATATTTTGGTTGATTTATTTTGACTTTCCCGTGATGTTACACAAAGAAGCAGTGTGTTTCAGGTGTGCCTTAAAATACATCCACAGGTGTGTCTCCAATGAACTCAAATGTTGTCAATAAACTTATCAGAAGCTTCCAAAGACATGACAGCATCATCTGGGCTTTCCCAAATTGTTTCAAGGCATAATAATGTTAGTGTATGTAAACTTCTGACTTTGAAGAAAGTAATAAAAAAATGTCTAAAAAAATCCTTCTCTCATTATTCTGGCATTTAGCAAATCCTAAAACAGGAAAAGTGATTGTCTGATTTCATGTCAGACATTCAGAAAAAAAGCATATGTGTCTTTTTATATAGTGTATGTGAACTTCTGGTTTCAACTGTATGTTAATAATGTCATTTATTGAGATGGATTGAAAGAACTCCCACTGCAGCTTGTTTTTATCTCTGTCTCTGTTAAAGAAAGGAAAAAGGAAGGGCGATCAGCACACTGAGGGGACAGAAAAGGTCTTTGTGAAAAAATCAGGGTGGAAATGAGATCATGACTTACGTCTTTACATCTCTGTGTGTCCATGTGCATATATACATGAGCTTTATATTGACACTAAGTGCTGGCGGAGAGGATAAAAAGGAGTGGTGTGCCCTTGATCCATATGCTGACTTATATCACACTTATAATAATGAGCTCTTCAGCCTTGACAATAATGGCTGTAATCATACATGCAGCTTGTGAAGACAGCTTGATATGAAGCCCTAATGGATAAAAAGCAGACAGAGCATAACTGTAAGCTAAAGACTATCAGCTGACTAGTTCTTACATTACATTTACTAAATGCACATCTGTGTGTTTGTGGTAATGCAGCTGAAAACAACAGATCTGTCAATTTGCTCTTGTTGCTGTTGACTCAATGAAAATAATTTTAATGCAGGTTTTTGGTTGTTGTCTGTTATGAATATTAAATACTGTAAATATACTAATATATAATATCATACTACTATATAATATAAACTGTAATACACTTTTCTTTTCATTTTACATCTCCCTCTTTTTCTGATTTATCTGTTTTGTTATATTTGTCCATTTGTTGTTTTACTTTCTTTCTCTATTATCACACTCTGTCAGGGATAATCAGTGTGTCAGACTGCCTCATCTACCTGACCTGAATGATGTGTAATGTTGCCAGTTGTTGCATCAAGAATAAGGCAAAATAATATTTATTGACTAGAGACTTGATTGCATTATTCATGCATAGAAACCAAGACAATTCCATGTATTCCACGATGTGTGCAAACCCCGTTTACTGATTGATTTACCTACATGCAATATTGTGATGTGGGTGGAGGGAGCTTTTCGCTACCAAGTATTAAGAATTTTAAGAATATTTTCACTGCTTTGCACTGCCATCAGACAGCCCTGTTTCAGTGAAACCGATCGATCTATACTCTCTTCTAAACCACCAGACTCCATGAACAAAAACATTAATTTTAACTTCCAGAGGACAGAAGTTGCTGGTTTACTGCTGCCTTGAACGGTTACTTTGTTTGTGTTACTGTGTGACTTTTTGGGGGGGGGATTAGGATTTATGTAAATGCTACATATGCGTATGTGTGTGTTAGTGAGTGTGTGTGTAAGTGTGCGTGTACTTATATATATTTACAAGCACTTACAAATATATTATTTATAAGTGCTTGTATATATGTGTGGATATTTCAGGCAGGAAAAAGAGGTGTGTTGCAAAGTTCTGTGGAATTGGGATCAGGCATTTGTAGAGGTGAATTTTTGAATAAATGTAGACCAAGTTTTGTTGACCCGGGGTATGTTGTGATTAATTGATGCTGACATTTTTTCCATTGAGATTTGGTCTATTAACAAATTCTTCCAGTGTGTGATGCTCAGTTTTTTTTCTTGTTTTCCAGTTTAGGAGGATTGTTTTCTTGGCGACAGCTAGGGCTGTAAACAGTGTAGTAATAATGGGATTATGTAATTGTATTGATGACATGTTACTGTGTGACTTTGATTAAACCAAACATATCTTTTTTAACATAAAGAAACTAACCAATCACAGCAGGGGTAAGTCAGCAACTCCTGTGTTCTGGAAAATAAAATGACTGGTTTTGTTAATGGAGCCTAGATAATGGCTTCAGTTACCCCCACATTCATTTAAACAGGTTATCTGAGAGCAAGGTAAAGCAGTGAAAATATACTAAATATTGCGAACACTGAAAATTATTATTTTTAAATGATGTGGGTCTTTTTTTTAGCTACTTTCAGTTGCCGCTGACTTGCCTGTTCCCATGTGGGGTGTGCTGATCTTTAGGTAATACACTGACTATGGATAGTCACTCATTCAACCACACTTTTTAAAAAACAGAAAAATCCCTTTAAATCCTCAGCTAAATATATTTTAGGCAAGTTCTAACTGCAACAATAATTTCCCATTTCAATAACATCCTCACCAACCCAATCCACCCCATCCTTTTACTGCAACTAATTGTCTAATTAATAGACAATGATAAATGATGTGATGTGAATGCTCATACCTTTAGCAGCAGTTACTGTATTGTCTGATAGAGATCTTTTGGCCTGCTAGAGCGGATAAAATCAGGAGCAGGAGGAGCACTCAGCGATGCTAATCACTGATAATAGGAATGAATGGGGTCCCTGTAGCCCTGATACACATCGGCTGATAGAGACAGTGCTGTTTACTTTCTGTCAACAATCTGGCTGCTGATAAGTGCTGTTGGGACTTTCTGTTTCTTTGTGCATGGAAATTTATAAAAGTGAAAGGGTGCGTGGCAGGAGGTATATGTGCATCATGTGTAGGGTTGCCAACCGTCCCTTGAAAAACGGAATTGTCCCGTATTTAGAAACAAAAGCACCCGTCCCCTATTGAGGTGAAAAGGTTACAACTGACACAGATGCCGACACTGCTTTACGGGGAGGTACACCTTCGAACAGCAATGCCACTAGTACTCCTCCGAGAAAAAAACAGAAAAGGATGCAAAAATACTGAGGAATGGGAAAAAGGAAACACCTGCGTGGGAAAAGTGCACAATAACATCTATAAAGCCACTGCACGGTGTGCCGGCGCTCTTTTTCCGTAGCCCATGGCGGACTGACTGATCTGAAACAACATGCTTCCAGTTCTGTGGTCACACCATCTGCACTTTAAATTTTGGTGTACAATTACATTGCACTTTACGGTAGACTGTTTGTCTCTGCATGACTCCAAAACAGGCGGCAATCTTCGTGTCTGAGCATGGAAGCCAACCAGGAAGTGCCTTAAGCTGCATTCTACCAAAAATTCCAGCAGGGGGCGCCAAGTTTGGCTCCAAAAAAACCTGCCCATTCATTTCAGTGCAAAATTTTCTGAGGTAATAAATCAAGAGAGAAGTTTTCAAATTTTGCACTGAAATGAATGGGCAGATTTTTTTTGCAGCCAAAGTTAGCGCCCCCTGCTGGAATTTTTGGTAGAATGCAGGCTTCAGGCACTTCCTGTTTGGCCTCCCTGCTCAGACATGGAGATTGCCGCCTGGTATAAATTCACATAAAAAGCCCTCAATAATCTGCTGAAGTACAAAGCACAAACAGCAGCTCATAGATCACAGCAAACACTAACAGCATAAAGCATAACAGCACTAAAATCATCAAAACGAAACAATGAACGACCTAAGATTCAGTTAAAAAGCTGGGTGCTATTTGGGTGCAACAATCACCTGAAATGCTACCACTGAGACTTCATTAAAAATACATCCCAGTGGGTATCTGAACCAAATGAGCTTCACTTTTCAATAACTCCATCTGTAGATAAAACATACAACCATGCAGAATGACACAGATAAACAGACACAACTAAATACCTAGATGTAGGTTTACACATTAACATTTACTGGCAGGTTTGCACAAAGAGGAGCAGACATGGGAGTGCTTGAGGGCATGTTCATGAATATGAGCTGCACGTGTAGTCTTCCAAATATTCATCTCAGCACACAAACACACACTTTCTGTATCACAGAATGTACAAATAGGCAAAAAAAATCTCTACATACATTTTATACCATGGTACAGTAACTGCAGAATAAGCACTTGTTAGAAATAATCTGTGATTCTGTCTCTGTTGTCTGTCTCTGTGTGACGAACATCACTATCTGTGCATGCGTAATTCACTTTGTGTGTGTGTGTGTGTGTGTGTGTGTGTGTGTGTGTGTGTGTGTGTCCTCTTTGCATGCAAGATGCTTTGATACAATGATCATGTGCTAATACTGTTTTTAAACTATGATTAAACTAAATACATTTATTGCATCTGCTTAACCCTCTGAATTCCTGGGCTATTATGTCCTTTAAAAAATCTGTTAAAAATCTTCACCATGCCATGTTGGCATCAGTTTTTTCAGCGTTACCTCACCTATATGTCCTGATAATTAATGTTTTAACTTTGATTTACTTGATAAAAATGTTGAACCCAAAAGAAACAAAAGGAAAACATAAAATCTGATCTTGAAAATGATATTTCAATGCACAGAATTTAAAATGTTGCAAATATGAATACAGGTTGCAAATATTACATATAACAGGTCAAATGAGGATCATATCTATTTCTATATTTTTATACTAAATATGTTTGACATTATCTCTGGTTTTATTTGGCCGAATTTCATTAAAAAAAATCTGGCATGGAGTTTCAAGACAGAACTTTCGAGGGAAGCTGATGGCAAGGCTAAAGGTTGCTTAATTTTTATGTCTTCACATCATGAAGAAGTAATGTGCAGGTGGTCTCATGGACTCCAGAGGGTTAAACTTCCTCTGCCCATTTTAGAGTAAGATTCTATAATTACAAAAATATATATTTTATGTTTTATATTTTATGTAGACATTGCAAAATCTGTGTCTCCAATAATATCTCTGCAAGTCATATCAAGGCAGGAGTTTGTGTTTTGAATGTTTTGTTAACAGGTCAGGTCACAGATATGATGTGCTGAGCAGAAAGATAACTGTCTTCTCTACTTGGTGACATGACGTGTCCACAATATTGATTAAAACGGATTCAAAGGAGACACCTTTGAGGTAGAGTTCAACATACATTCTTAGTAAACATTGTTAGGCTATAAAATTGTGTTTTAGGGATATTATACTTGGTCCAGACTTCATGAACTGACCAGCCTAATGTGATGTCAGGAACGGGTAGTTTGAAAGTGAAGTTAAACTGAGAACTCGGACGTCTCCTGCTCATCATTCCCCATCAAACGATCAGCACAGAGAAATAGGTGAGGATTTTGTGTTGGAGTCAGATCATTTAATTTCCTCATTGCATTTCTCAACACACTCTGAAAGGAGATCTTTTAAACAATAATTAATTATTCTTTCATTCTAAATTACTGTAAATGGGGAAAAAAAGTGCAGATGTATTGAAAAGGGAACTGTAAATTGTGCTTAGATAAATGTTAAACTTCCTAAGTCCACACTTTGTTTTGACACATTCTGACAGTGATGTAGCTTCCAGTCTTGTTGGATATGTCGGTAACAGCTGGGCTCATCTGATTCTTGGGATTCACATTTGCCAGTTTTTCCGTGGTAGATCTGTTCAATTGGTCAAAGTGAGTGGGGGGATCTGTGAGCAGCTACTTTCAATTCACATGCAAATCGCAGCAAGACGAGGAGGCAGAAGAAGAGGAAGAAGAAGGTGGAGAGGGAGCAGGAGCAGGTTTTCATTATGTTATGCAATGGCCACAGAGCGCTAGAAGAAGATTTACCTTTTTCAAACACCATTTTAAGTGGCATTAAATCAACTCTGTGGGCTGCTACATCTTTATTCTTCCACATATAATCCCTTCTCTTGAGGATTTGTGTTTGTGTCTATGTTTGTGCATGTTTTTATTAATATTAATATACATGGCAATGAACTTTGAGCATGTTTTGAGCAATTTAACTGGTTGCAAAAGGAAATCTGTAGGGGTCAATGAGATAATTACCCTTTTTCTCATTTGATTTATTACCTCAGACAACATTTTTCGAATTAGTTTATAGTCTCAATCACTTCTTTCAGGTCTTCAATATAAAATGATGTTCCCTCTAAGTACTCAGTTCTTCATATTTTACAGTCAGTGATTTCTGTTTTAAGCCTGTTTTTTCACAAACCAAAGTTAGAAATACCAATTATCACAGTTACTTATTATTATTATTATTATTATTATTATTATTATTATTATCATAGTTAATAATGGATGTGCTATGTTAACCCTTAATAGGGCACTCATTGAAATACTTGCAAATTCCAAATTTCAACCCTAGAGAATATTGGAGGATATTACATACAGCCAGTATAATTATCTTTGAAATTGAAGTCAAATATCCCTTTAATAACATAGTAAGTTTAGTTACAAAGGGGAGGGGTAGCCTGGGTATACCCAGACTGCCTTGCGCGCTCGAA
Organism: Centropristis striata; assembly: GCF_030273125.1. NCBI lineage: Eukaryota > Metazoa > Chordata > Actinopteri > Perciformes > Serranidae > Centropristis > Centropristis striata. Next base: position 13,022,810 of record NC_081529.1, on the reverse strand, counting down.
TTTAATTTCGAACCTCCATCCAGTCTGGAAACCAGGAAGGATTCTTAGCCCTGTTTTAGGGATCCAATCACAGAGCGGGGAGGGACGGCAAGACGATGACGCGTACTACTCGGCACTTGGAAGCTTGTAGTTTTCCGGATCCACCATGGCTGCTGCAGACGCGAAACTCTCTTTAGCTGTAGATGGTGTTTTAAATAGTTTAGAGCGAAAGTTGAAAGGCGAAAGGTCTCTCGGCGGCTCCGCTGAGATCACCGGCGTTATGGTAGCGGGGCTATTAGCGCCGCTAGCGGCTATTAGCGTCGCTAGCGGCTAATAGCCCCGCTACCGCGGACAGCGGAGCCGGCCATAAAATTTTTTGCCCATAAAATCAGTGGATGTGTGTGGCTGAATGACATGAGGGGGAATAAAGGGTGAAAATAAATAATCTTGCAGAAAGCGAGAACTGGAGGAGGAAAGCAGAAACAACACTCTCTCACAGACACACACACAACAACCATTTCTGTTGCTCTACATACGTCATCTGGTATAACTGATCTGATTGGCTAAGAGCCACCTACAGACGCTTTTGATAGACATTCTAAGCGTCCAATAAACGGCTCTGGAGGATCGTAAACCACACCTCCTCTACGGAGAAATCCATTGCTCGTTGCCAGACTAGACCTCATTTGAGAATAGTCTGGTGTTAGCCAGGCTAGGGGAGGGGGGTAATATTTTGAGAAAAAAGTTTACGAGATTAAAGTGGCAAATCTATGACAAAATGTGCAGATTTATGAGATTTAAAGTGGTGAATCTGGGAGAAAAAGATTGCTTTTTCCTCCACTTTTTTCTCGTAAATCTGCAACTTTTTTTGCCCAGATTTGCCACTTTAAATCTCTTAAATCTGCAACTTTTTTCTTGTAGATTTGCCACTTTAAGCGAGTAAATTTGCAACTTTTTTCTCGAAATATTACCTGAAGTTACCAAATATACTTCTTCGCCCGATAAAGGGTTAACTGTAGCTGACCCCATTGGGCTGGTAGCCAGTGAAAACTCCCACAGATCCACCGCCTCGTCGAAATATGGGCTGTATCCCAAAGTCAAGGATCCTTCCATGGTAGGCTCTGTTAGAATTATTCTGTCTCTGTTGTCTGTCTCTGTGTGGCGAACATCACTATCTATGCATGCGTTATTCACTATGTGTGTGTTTGTGTCCTCTCTGTGCATGCAAAATGCTTTGATACAATGATCATGTGCTAATATTGTTTTGAAACTATCAATCAACTAAATACATTTACTGCATCTGCTTAACTTCCTCTGCCCAATTTAGAGTAAGATTCTATAATCACAAAAAGATTTGTTTTATTGCTTTGTTGCAAAAATCTGTGTCTCCAATAAGTTCTCTGCAAGTCCTATCAAGGCAGGAGTCTATGTTTTGAAAGTTTTGTTAACAGGTCAGGTCACAGATATGATGTGCTGAGCAGAACGATAACTGTCTTCTCTGCTTGGTGACATGACGTGTCCACGTATGCAATAAACTGACAAATCAACAGATTGAAAGGAGGCACCTTGTGAAAGAAATCTACCTACATTCTTAGTAAACATTGTTAGGCTATATAACTGGGTTCAGGGAAAGTAGCTTGGTCCAGACATCATGATCTGACCAGCCTAATGTCATGTCAGGGACGTGTGGATTGAACCCAGATTCTCTGTAACTGCACATTTCTTGACATATTGTAATAAAGTGAAGTTAAACTGAGAACTGGGACGTCTCCTGCTTTCCCCATCAAACGATTGTCACAGAGAAATAGGTGAGGATTTTGTGTTGGAGTCAGATAATTTAATTTTAAAGGTTTCTTCAATGCATATCTCAACAGCTCCTTCCTTCAGAATCGGGTCATCCAGAGAAGAGGCCAGAGTCCTTCCTATCACTGGTATAATGCATGAATAGATTAGCCCTCACTGTGCAGCTGTGCGTCATTGTGTGATTGGAAGTCCTGCTTAAATTCAGCCCTGCAATTTCAAAATCTGTTCACGACATGGACGTGTCTTTGGCATCAGCATTCTGACACATATTTGTGGAAATGGAAGAAGATGCTTTAAGATTGAATCTCCACGATTTAGCAAAAAAGAAAAACAAAAAAACCCCACCACAAAGTGGATTAAACCTGAATATTTCACTGATCCTGGCTGAATTTGGCCACTACTTAGTTTTATAAAAGCAGCGGAGCATAACTCACCATGGAGATGTGTTCTGTGATTTTTTAAAATTTTATTTTACAGCACAGTACAATAACAGTTTATAACTGATAATAGCTGACTGTTGGTCCCTATTAACACAATAAACAAATGTATAACTTTCTGAATGGCATTTATGAATTAACAATTAATAACTTTAGCCGACTGAGGCGGCATCAATTAACTGAACCGGCAATGTATCATGATGATGTTACACATTGAAAGCTGTTCTTTAAGCTAGCCGGCGCCGCTATTTCTTAGCTTGCCGCTTTTAAATCTCCCCATAGACTGGTGTGTGCAAGGCATTATGGGTACGCATGGGCAACGGAGGATACACACATGCGTCCTTGGAATTTGGACAAAAGAAGGACTCTGTCCTCTGGAGGATCCTGGACATTGGGCCAGTCTTACGGTGGATGTTGATGATGTAGTAATAATAATAATAATAATAATACATTTTATTTATAGAGTGCTTTTTAGGGTACACAAAGATGCTTTACAGTTAAAACAGTTAAAATGCAGTTAAAGATAAAACAAACAAATAAAATCAACAACAATGGTCACACATTGAAAGCAGTTCTGAACAGAGTTTTGAGTTTTTTGAAGGTGGATGGATCTGAGCAGTCTCTGATGATTTGGGGGAGAAAGTTCCAGAGGGAGGGGGCGGTGATAGAAAGGCTCTGTTGCCCCAGGTTCGGTGCTTGGTCCAAATGGGAGGGGCAAGGAGATTGGCCTCAGAGGAACGGAGGCTGCGGGAAGGGGTGTGGTGATGGAGGAGGTCAGTGAGGTAGTAGGGGGCCTGGTGATGGAGGAGGTCAGTGAGGTAGGAGGGGGCCTGGTGATGGAGGAGGTCAGGGAGGTAGGAGGGGGCCTGGTGATGGAGGAGGTCAGTGAGGTAGAAGGGGGCCTGGTGATGGAGGAGGTCAGTGAGGTAGGAGGGGGCCTGGTGATGGAGGAGGTCAGGGAGGTAGGAGGGGGCCTGGTGATGGAGGGGGTCAGGGAGGTAGGAGGGGGCCTGGTGATGGAGGAGGTCAGTGAGGTAGGAGAGGGCCTGGTGGTGGAGGAGGTCAGTGAGGTAGGAGGGGGCCTGGTGATGGAGGAGGTCAGTGAGGTAGGAGGGGGCCTGGTGATGGAGGAAGTCAGGGAGGTAGGAGGGGGCCTGGTGATGGAGGAGGTCAGTGAGGTAGAAGGGGGCCTGGTGATGGAGGAGGTCAGTGAGGTAGGAGGGGGCCTGGTGATGGAGGAGGTCAGGGAGGTAGGAGGGGGCCTGGTGATGGAGGGCTTTGTGGGAGAGGAGGAGGATTTTGAAGTGGATGCATTGTTGAACCAGTAACCAGAGTTTCTGGAGGACAGGGGTTATGTGGTCACGGGAGGGGATGCAGGTGAGGAGGCGAGTGGCAGAGTTGTTGGATGTACTGGAGTTTTTTGAGTAATTTGGAGGGAATGCCATACAATATGCTGTTATGCTGTCTAGTCTGGAGGTGATAAAGGCATGGATCAGTGTTTCTGCGGCGGGGAAGGAGAGTGATGGATGGAGACGGGCAATGTTCTTCAGGTGGAAAAAGGCAGTTCTGGTGATTTGGGATATGTGGTGCTCAAAAGAGAGGTTGTTGTCGAAGATGACTCCAAGGTTGCGGATGTGGGGGGACAGGGACAGAGTGGAGTTGTTGATGGTGAGGCTGACATTGTCTGTGGTTTTCATGTGGGATTTTGGACCAATGATGATCACGTCTGATTTGTCACAATTGAGTTTCAGAAAGTTTGTTTGCATCCAAGTTTTGATACCTGTAAGGCAGTTGGTGAGAGTGGAGTGAGTGGCAGGATTGATGGCTTTGGCGGAGTTGTAGAGCTGGACATCATCAGCGTAGCAGTGGAAACGGAGACCGTGGTGATGTATGAGATCCTTCAAATTCAGCCGTTTGAAGATGCTTTCTTGACTTTGGGATACAGCCATGGTCTCTTCCGGCTCCAAATAACAAACCGGCGCCCAAACATACCAAACTGAAAGCTTCGAAACTGCACTTGTGATGCACCTGCAAGCATACCTGTCACTGATATCAGTGTATTGACACGCCCTAGAGTACACCTCTACATCACTGCAACAATGGGAAATGTTAAAACAGATAAAGCAGATATGGTCTGCATGCTCTACATGCTAACTAATGAATGTTGAATGATTTTTATTTATTCATTCTCCAGATGAACTGCAAAAACTGAAATCTAAGTAAGATGAAATATCTTAGATCAAGGGGATATATGCTTATTTTTTGTCTGATAAGATAGTTCTTCTTAGTAAGCAGTTTTTATTTTAGACTGTTTCACTTGTTTGATATAAAGATTCCACAGCTTTTGCCTTATTTCAAGAATTTTTAGAAAAATATTCTACATACAGATAAAAATCTTTGTAGCTTTATCAAGAAAAGTTCACTAGTTTTTAGTCTGACATTGCTGGGTTCAAGAAATATAATGCCTATGCATATCATTATGTCAAGATGATGGCTCTAGCATTTACTGATTATTAATTCAAGAATGTTTTTCAACATATTGAGAGGTCACGTGTATTTCATTAGAATCAAGAAAAATGCACTTGTTATTAGTTAGAATACACTAATTCTAAGGTATTTGTGGGTTCATTGAGATTAGATAGTTCTACTTGTTTTGGAAAGTCTTGACAAGACAAATTTTCTTGTTCCATTGGCAGATAATTTTGCTATGTTTAAGCCAAATACACCTAATTTTTGTACCTCCCCCCCCCCCCCCCCCCCCCCCCCTTGTTTTTAGGAGCTGAGTTTTTGCAGTGTGCGACCTGCCCCTTATGAATATGATTAAGAGCTTATTGACGTGCACATGTCCACAAGGCCTATTGAGCAGACTGATCATAAGCTGGTCTTGATAGCGTGAAAGCTACATATATTTTAAAATCTTTCTCCAACATGAATTTTTTAGAATCAAATGAGCTTTATTAGAAGCATAGGGTTTACGTCAACCCTCTGCTCTCATGTGTTATGCACATTAAATCATTGAGACTGGCTGCAATAGCTTTCCATAACCTGCATTACATGTGGTGAAGTTTATTAGATTACCAACTCAAGAGCTTGCAGTGGTTCCTAGTGCTCATGTAGTGAAACTAATCATTGCACTGCATTTTCTCTCAAAACAATCACCTCTGAATGTGCCCAAATATGCATTTAAAGCCTGCTTCGATGATTTTATGACATAATTTAAAGTGTAGTGTGAGATGTCGAAAAGTTCTTGTCCACTGCTCCTGAAATAATGACAGAATAATACATATGATCAAGGTTATAATAGTTTTGGATTTTTCATTAGTTTTAGTTTTAATTTTGTTGTGATTTTTTTGTTTTTATTTTTTGGAAAATGCTTAGTTTTAGTTTAGTTTTTTATTAGTTTTATTTTTTTTGTAATGGGGTATTTGTTGGGTGCAACATTCAATAAAGTCACAATAAATGTTTCCTTTATTTCCTTTGTCTGATCCATCTCAGCCCCAATAAGTTTATTAAGTCATAAAACCAGATAGATGAAATAGATTTCATATCAACCAAAAAGGTTTACGTATGAAAAAAGTTGACAAAGATGAAAACGAAGGACATTTTCACTATAATTTTAGTTAGTTTTGTCATCAAACAAAAAGTCCAAAAACATGCACTTAGGTTTAATTGGTGACTCTAAATCTCCCATAGGAGTGAATGAGAGCGTGATTGCCTGTCTCTGTATGTCAGCCCTGTGATAGTCTGGAGACCTGTCCAGGGTGTACCCCGCCTCTCACACAATGTCAGCTGGGATCAGCTCCAGCCCCCGGCGACCTGAGTGTGGATAAGGGGTTATGGAGAATGGATGAATTAATAAATACATACAAGAAGCCAGCCTGAAAATAACTTCTAATGTAAGCTTATTGCTCTACTTTTTCATGGCAGTGTTTGCTACCTGGGTTTGATCAAATATTTAACATACCCCTTTCACCTCACTCATACTTCAAGCTTCAGCACAGGAAATCAAATATTGAAAATCTGTGTTTTAATAAATAAGTTTAGCATGCTGCACACATATAGTTATACATGGAGACATGTGCAGCCATGCATGCAAAACTACATGTCTACACACAAAAGTACACTCTCTCTCATGCACACTAGATACAAATGATATAAAATACATTTTAAATGCATTTCCTTGTCAGTAGGTAGATTATCCCTTGTCCAATTCTTTGACTGTGGAGAATTTATTCAAGAAGAGGTCAACTTAAAGTCTTACATGGCCCTGATTACAATGGTGGCTCAGCATGTTGTCTTGTTATCCCTTTCCCTCTAAGCACTTTAGAAACATGGAGCCTCCAGGGATTAGAACATCAGGGGGATAGCAAAACTCTTCTTCTTCCTTTTGATATGTGCTGACATGTGTATGTGTGCATTTACGCTTTATGTGTAAGTGTGTGTGTAAAAGATAGGGAAAGCATTGTATACGTTACATATGCATTGGCAGCACTGGGGTGACACATGCACTCTGGGCACTAATGTACATTACAAGCATATGTGACGTGACTTAAACTGGCTGTTATGGACAATGGACAGCAAAGATAGGACACATTCAGTTTTGCTGTTAAGTTTATGCAGTGATACGATTACTGCACACATTTGAACTCTGTTAAGTCTTTTGTCTGTAGCCAGTTCAGGGCTGTTGGACTTTTGAATAACTTGTCCTCTGCATGAACCTCACTGGAAATCTCATGAGTTTGTTTAATTACTGTTAAAAGCACTTTCTGTCGGACAAGGCATTAATGCTTTATATCTTTACTCTGCAACTCATCCAGAATGCAGCTGCTCGGTTGGTCTTCAATCTTCCCAAATTTTCACACACAACTAGGGTTGTCACGATACTAAAATTTTCAACTCGATACCGATACCATTTTCGATACCACCAAGATAAAAATAAAGACCCCCAAAATTTAAATATTTTTATTAACAAGAAAAATGCAACATGTTAAAATGAACAGAACCACAGGTTAAATATTTATAATAAAAAACAGTTGTGCAAAAAGAAACTGCAACTATGATAACAAGCTTCAGGTCTGAGGTAGTGCAGAAAATAAATAAATAAAAAAATTTTTTTTTAAAAATGAGTAACGTATCCGGATACAACGTTTTAGTATCGATACTTTTTTGAGTATCGATACTTTTGACAACCCTACACACAACACCCCTCCTCCCTCCCTCCACTGGTTACCAGTGGCTGATACTGACTTGATAAAATTATCAAGAAGGCTGGCTCTGTACTTGGTCTCAGGCTGGAGACTTTTGGGACAAACTGCTGGCCATCATGGACAATGATCAGCACCCTCTCCATCACACAGTAGAAAGACAGCGGAGCATCTTCTCTCACAGGCTGCTCCAGCTCTGCTGTCAAAGGCACAGATACAAAAACTCTTTCCTCCCACATGCCATCACACTGTACAATAACAAATAGTCTGGTTCATTACATACCGTCGTTATGCACTTTATGTGTTTTTTATGCACACTGTTCACTGCACCTTATTTGTTTCATGGCACCAACATTTTTATACTGCATATTCATATTTATTCTGCACTGGATCTATCTCTCTCTCTCTCTCTCTCTCTCTCTCTCTCTCTCTCTCTCTCTAACGCTCTGACATACTCTGCTGTTCATGGTTCAGGTCCTACTTACATCCAGGACCTTGTCAAACCCTAAACCCCTGCTCGTCCTCTCCGCTCTGCATCAACCAAACAGCTGGAGAGTCCCATCCTTTGTGGGACGACTCGCCTCAAAACCACTTCCAGACTTTTCTCTGTCCTGGCACCCAAATGGTGGAAGGAGCTCCCCACCGACATCAGGACCTCAGACAGCCTAGACGTCTTCTACCGCAGGCTGAAGACCTACCTCTTCAACAATACCTCGGTTATATGTAATGGAAATCCGTTGAAAATGTATATGTAGTACAAACAGTTAACCCTCTGGAGTCTCCAAAAGCACAAAATACTTCTTGATGACATCCAGACTATAAAACAAAGCAGCGTGGAGCCCTACTGTAAATTTACCTCTAAAGTTCTGGCTTTAAACTCCATGAGGCCAGTTTCAGTTTGATGATGATATACCAAGTAAGACTGGAGACAAGCTCAAATATATTTAGTATAAAATGATAGAACTGGATGTAACCCTCTTATATGTTAGAATTGATACCTTTGTTCACATTTATCAACATTTACAATTCTTTATTGAGCATGATAGTGTTTTGAAAGTAAAAAAAGGTTCAAAATCACATTTTATGTGATTTAAAGGACTAAAAAAGACACAAAATGACCAAAAACAATACACAAAATGACTTAAAGAGACACAAAATGACCAAAGAAGACACAAAATAACTAGAAAAGACACAACAAAAGACACAAAATGACCAAAAAAAGACACAAAATATGCAAAATGACAAAAAAGACACAAAATGAGAAGACAGAATGACCAAAAAAAACAACCCATAGAGCACACAAAATGACAAAAAAGACACCAAAAAAAGACACAAAAAAGACACAAAAAGACATGAAAAGGATTAAAAAATGGACAAAATAGCCCAAGACTCCATAGAGTTAATGCATGATCTGGTAACAGGTAGCATTTCAGTTTTCATGGGAAAGGAAATACTCATTAGACAAGTCAGCTTAGCATGTCCGAAGCGGATGCTCTGGTTGATACGATAACATGCGAACAGGAATCTCCCCAGTGTGCTCTTATATCAAAAGTGGAACATAACAGGAAATTAGAGGACACTGAACTGTAGTTACACAGAAATTATAACGCACGAACTTGCAAAGTAAAAAGAGAAAACACAAGGTGTTGTCTCCTCAGAGTTGTTCCGATCATTGGAGTTGTCTGTCACCCATGACTTTTGTATCTGCTTTTGATACTTGCAATAAATCCCACACAAGGCTGTAATTTGAATCTATCTGGCCGTCAAGTGTTTTTCTTTAAAGATTTTCTATGACAGGTCGGCTGTATCTAAAAAAAAACCCCCAAACAAACAAAAATCCCCTCTATTCTTCTATTTCTTCTCTTCGTTAGCATATATCACTCATGTAGCGATTACAGATGGCTCTTAAAGTTATGCACTTACTTGGTTCCTGTGGTCTAAGGCTTGTACCATCAGGTTGAATGCACTTATTGTAAGTCGCACCAGGAGGGACCATATTTGGACTATGAAGGTGTGGTGGATTTATGGATGTATGTCTAAAATTAACTGTATGTTACTTACCAAAAAAAATTGAACAGCTGACTCTTGTTAGAAAAATTACATGAGGAAACCTTGAAAATTGTATAATCTGTCACCAACAGAAAATCCTCACCATTTTTCTGCGCAGATCGTTGATGGGGAAATGATGAGCAGGAGGACGTTCAATTTCTCAGTTTAACAAAAGTTTATTACAATATGTCAAGAAATGTCAAGTTACAGAGCTCTGGGTTCACTTTTTAACTGTCCCTGATACACACAGACTGGTTCCAGGTCATGAAGTTTGAAAACCTCGTCTCTCCCCCTGAAAAACCCCAGTCCAACCATAACAATCATTATTTTATCATGAAGCTTGATTTCTTCCCGGAAGTGCCGCCTTCTTCATTCGCTGATTCGCCAGCCTTCATCAATACAGTGACACGTCATGGAACAAGGCCATGTCCTGACCTGCTAACAAACTTGTTATGACGAACATTCTGCCTTGTTATGTCCTACAGAGATATAACAAGAGCCCAAATATTTTTCAATGTCTACTCGTTATTTTAAAGTTTAAAAAATATAAAACAGACAATACTATTCTTTGTGATTATAGAATCTTAATCAGTTTAAGCAAATGGAATATATGTAATTAAAGTAATCACAGTTTCTAAATCAACATTAACACACAAACATAATCATTGTATCAAAATCATATTGCCTGATTAATATAAATGCATAGAGATAGACATTATCAAGGTTTAGTGAATTACGCATGCATAGTGACCTTTGATGACTGTGGAAACAAATCACAAATACAAAAAGAGAGAGACACAATAATCATTTCATTTTAAACAACGTAGAATATTCAAATTATTTTCTCTTTGGAGTGTCTTTTAGTTCAACCAAACGCCGAACAAGACATTTTTAAATGACCAAAATGTTCAAATAAACGTAAGGGGTCAAGAGACGAAAACACGTCAAATAAGTTCACGACTGTTTAGATGAACACAGTGCCGTCGATATGGTCGATTTGGTCGATTTGGTCGATATGGTTAATAAGCATTGTTTTGCTTCCATCCTGATGACAGCTTGTCATGATAGCGACCTGTCAATCACAAGGTAGTGTCGTGGCAGTTTTGACAACTGCACTAAGTTAGTGGGTGAGCTGGCCAAGAACAAAGCACTCAATACTCTGTTCAGCACAATTTATTAGTACATTCGTATTCCATACACCGCAAAATCCCGAATGACTCTTTCACAATACAACAAAGTCCCGTACACCGCTCGACTTATGACTGTTGCAGTTCCCAGCATTGATTCTTTAGTAAGCCTCAATGTGGCCCTATCTTCCTGCCCTAAACATCACATCAGGACAGAGCCCACTGGTCAACACGTTCCCCTCAGTCATGGTGTTACAATTGTTAAGTTCACAGAGTCAGTTCCCACAATGCCTTGTGTCTTGAATACCAAGTAGGTCGCCGCCTACTTCATGTCCCACCATGCAGGAAAACCCAAATTTCCTTCACACTTGCCACCCCCCAATTCATACCTGCTTTATCGTCTGTTTTCTTTTAAATGGGACCATTATTTACACAATTAGCGTCATATTGTCTCAAAAAAGACTTGAAATAAGAGACCATGATCCTACCACAAGATTTTTTTTTTTGCGGTAATAACTCAAGTGGTCTCATTTGTTATTGAAATAGATAGAACCTGAGTTCTTTAAGAATCACCATTGGTGAGATGATTTCTGGGGGTCGCAACATCATTTTGGAAGTCAGCTCTGTCTCCACTGTGTTAAAGTGTTCATGTGTTAATGTGTTTTAGTCTTTTTGGTCATTTAGTGTCTTTTTTTGGTAATTTTGTGTTTTTTGTTTTTGTGTCTTTTTTGGTAATTTTGTGTCTTTTTTTTGTAATTTTGTGTCTTTTTTGGTCATTTTGTGTCTTTTTTGTCATTTTGTGTCTTTTTTGGTCATTTTGTGTCTTTTTTGATCATTTTGTGGTCAATTTGTGTCTTTTTGGCCATTTTGTTTGCATTTTTTGGTAATTTTGTGTCTTTTTTGTAATTTTGTGTCTTTTTGGGTCATTTTGTTTCTTTTTTGGGCCATTTTGTGTCTTTTTTTGGTAATTTTGTGTCTTTTTTGGTAATTCTGTGTCTTTTTTTGGTAATTTTGTGTCTTTTTTGGTAATTTTGTGGTCAATTTGTGTCTTTTTGGTAATTTTGTGTCTTTTTTGGTCATTTTGTGGTGAATTTGTGTCTTTTTGGCCATTTTGTTTGCTTTTTTTGGGTCATTTTGTGTCTTTTTTGTAATTTTGTGTCTTTTTTGGTCATTTTGTTTCCTTTTTGGGACATTTTGTGTCTTTTTGGGTAATTTTGTGTCTTTTTTGTGCAATTTTGTGGTCAATTTGTGTCTTTTTGGACATTTTGTTTGCTTTTTTTGGGTCATTTTGTGTCTTTTTTAGTAATTGTGTGTCTTTTTTTGTCATTTTGTTTCTTCTTTGGGCCATTTTGTGTTTTTTTGGTCATTTTGTTTCCTTTTTTGGTCATTTTGTGTCTTTTTTGATCATTTTGTGGTCAATTTGTGTCTTTTTGGCCATTTTGTTTGCATTTTTTGGTAATTTTGTGTCTTTTTTGTAATTTTGTGTCTTTTTGGGTCATTTTGTTTCTTTTTTGGGCCATTTTGTGTCTTTTTTTGGTAAATTTGTGTCTTTTTTGGTAATTCTGTGTCTTTTTTTGGTAATTTTGTGTCTTTTTTGGTAATTTTGTGGTCAATTTGTGTCTTTTTGGTAATTTTGTGTCTTTTTTGGTCATTTTGTGTCTTTTTTGGTCATTTTGTGGTGAATTTGTGTCTTTTTGGCCATTTTGTTTGCTTTTTTTTGGGTCATTTTGTGTCTTTTTTGTAATTTTGTGTCTTTTTTGGTCATTTTGTGGTGAATTTGTGTCTTTTTGGCCATTTTGTTTGCTTTTTTTGGGTCATTTTGTGTCTTTTTCTGTAATTTTGTGTCTTTTTTGGTAATTTTGTTTCTTTTTTGGGCCATTTTGTGTCTTTTTGGGTAATTTTGTGTCTTTTTTGGTCATTTTGTTTCCTTTTTTTGATCATTTTGTGTCTTTTTTGTGCAATTTTGTGGTCAATTTGTGTCTTTTTGGACATTTTGTTTGCTTTTTTTTGGGTCATTTTGTGTCTTTTTTAGTAATTTTGTGTCTTTTTTGGTCATTTTGTTTCTTTTTTGGGCCATTTTGTGTTTTTTTGGTCATTTTGTTTCCTTTTTTTGGTCATTTTGTGTCTTTTTTGGGCCATTTTGTGTCTTTTTGTGGTCATTTTTTGGTCAATTTGAGTCCTTTTCTGCTTAATTTTATGTAATTTTTCACTCAGGAGGTCAGAATGGACCTTTAAACTTATAACAAATGACTTAGATTAAAAGTAACAATAAAATATAAAAAAATATATAAATGCACAGACAGAGAGATGTTTTAGTTGTTGTCTGCTTCATTATTTGTTCAAAATTTGTCGTATCAACTGGGTTTGTATGATCTGAACTGTGCGTGGAGATTCTGTTCTCACTCAAACGCGCGCGCGCACACACACACACACACACACACCAACACACACACACACACACACACACACCCACACTTGAACCCACTGTGTAAAATTCATCCGTCACAACCCCTACTGTTTGCTGTCATTAGTCTTAGCGTTGGAGTGTCTTAGTGATGTGATGCAATGGCATGCAACGTGTCTTGGTGACATATCTTTTGTGTCAGTGTACAATCTATATTGGTAACACTTTAGATTAGGGAACACATATTCAACATTAATTAATTGCTTATTAACATGCAAATAAGTAACATATTGGCCTCCTAATTATCAAGCTGTTATTAATGCCTTATTCTACATGGCCTTATTATACAACCAGTAAGCCATTAACTAAGAGTTTTCCCTCAACAACAGTGGTTCCCAACCTTTTTCTTGAGGGACCCACATTTTTATCATTGTAAACTTTGACGACCCGCCCACTGTGTTACGGGACAGTGGTACAGTCTTAAATTTGTTAGCCACCTGCGGTCCACATAGTATCTCAGCCATTTTAATGCAAGCAGGTTTAATCAGTGTTTTCCAAATGTTGCGTGGCTTTTTGGCTTGCGCTAGAAGCAAAAGACGCAACTGTTGCTGCTTCACTGGTAGGAGGCCCCGGGGAAGACCCAGAACACGGTGGACGGATTATATCTCTCTCCTGGCCTGGGAACGCCTCGGGGTCCCCCAGGAGGAGCTGGATGTTGTGGCTGGGGAGAGGGACGTCTGGAATGCCCTGCTTAGTCTGCTGCCCCCGCGACCCGGCCCCGGATAAGCGGAGGAAAATGGATGGATGGATGGATGTTTTGGGGCCCGTTTGTGACAACGAGTTCCCTTTTTCTGAGGAAAAATTATTTGGGTTTACCCACCGTCTCGGGATGTTTAGTTGTCTGGTGTCTCTTCAGCTTGCAGGGTTTCAAACTTTCATTTGCCAGTTTCTCACTGCAAAAGATGCATTCAGCTCTAATTTTGTCCATTGCTTCAATGAAGCCAAACTCAATGTGACTTTCATGGTACCCTCTCTTTTTCTTTTTGAGATATTCAGCATTCTCGTCTCCCTGACGCTTCGCCATTTTTCCATTAGCTCTCTGTTTCTGTTGCTAGGTGTGGTTACCGCTAGTTGAGGTTACCGCTAGGTGAGGTTACCTCTGTGTTTACTGCAGGGGGGATGTTACACACACCCTTATTCTCGCGATATAGGCTACGTTTACATGATGACGGTCTGAACAGAAGACGTAAAAGTGGCGCTGCGTCTTCACTTTTTATTCCGCGTTTAGACAAGCGTTTTCAGGAGGAAATCTGCATGCATACGGAGACGCAAAAGTGTGTGGAATTGGATTGTATGCATGCCAGGCGGCATCACTTAAAGCGATAAGAGCATCTTTGGGCATGCAGATGTTTTCACACCACGCATTTTCATCAAATACTCCTTCCACAAAGTTCTCCACCATCCACTAGATCTCCCAGGTCTCGTCCAAAGCCGCCTGGCTCGCCTCCGACCAATTGCTGCAATCCAAAATATGATAGAGGTAATTACAGATCCTTCTCTGTTCAGTAATACTATCTGTACATATCCTGTACATTTGGTGGAAAGACTCCTGTAAATTTATTAGAGCTGCCAGAGCAGCTTGAAGGTCCGACGCATGGAAATAATCCCACATGTTTGTTTATTTTCCTGTACTGGAGCATGTATGTGACGTAAACACATACGTGACGTGTGCAGATCTGAGCAGAGTTTTGCGTCTTGGCAGTGTAGACGGACACGCTACGACGGAGCGTATTTAACTTTTCCACTTTGGAGGGCGGTTTCAGATTTTTGCGCTTTTAAGCCCCAAAAACGCTGTCACCATCTAAACAAAGGGCACTTCCGATAAAATATTTTGTCGTTTTTACCCGCAAGCGTCCTCGTGTAAACGGGGCCATGGTCTATATTTTTAAACTTTTCTATCGTGACTTTTTATTTAAATTAGGGCTGTCGGCGTTAACGCGTTAATCGTGATTAGATTAATGAAATCCATAACTCATTCATTTTTTTTAACCGCATTTTGTTCGCAAGCCTTTTTGTCCCCTCTACTCACCCGTAGTCGGCTCCTCTGTAGCGGCATGTTTGCTTCCTGAAGTAAACTTAGGGCGATGGAGAGAAAGAGATCTACTGGACTTTTGAACGGCTTGTTTAACTATAAAAAACTTCCAGACGGCTCAGTTGACAAGTCAAAAGTAAAATGCAACCTTTGTCAAAAGGAATTCAACTACCACCGCAGTACATCGACTTTAAGTTACCACCTGCATGCTAAACACCCAGGTGCAGCAGACACACCGCAGCCAAGCGAACCTCAGCTCCGCCAAAATACCATTTTGGAGTGCGGGAGTCGCCGGAGACCTGTGGATGAAAGTACGTCGAAGAAGTTAACTAAAGCGGTCGCTAAATGGGTGGCAACTGACTGCAGACCAGTCAACATCGTAGAAGACCCAGGTCTTAGGGATGTTATCAGGCTGGCATGTTCTGACCAGGCGTACACCTTACTGTCGCGGGGAACAGTTGTTACACGCATACAGGAGCTATATGAAACTGAGAAAGAAGCTAAAATGGACCTCCTGCAAAATGCAAATGGTGTGGTATTAAGTGAGGATCACTGGACGTCGGTAAGCAACCAGTATTATCTTGGAGTTATGGCTCATCATATAGACATTGACTGGAAATTGCACTCGTTTGCTTTAACGGTTCGACATACAGAAGAACAACACTTCGCACGGACATGTGCCCAACATTTTTCCGAAATTGCGGAGCAGTGGAATGTCGCAGGGAAGGTGACGACAATTGGCACCGATAGTGCCCGTAACATGACAGCAGCAGCAAGACTCCTGCCATACGAGCACATGCCGTGCATTGCGCACAGTTTACAGAGATCCATCACAATGGCAATCCGTGACAGTGGTCTTGAGAATGTCTTGGCAAAATGCTGCAAACTGGTCGGACATTTTAAGCACAGTCCAGCAAATGCAGCAGAACTGCCACGACAACAAGAAGAGTCTGGACAGCAACAGGAGCCCCTCATCCAGGATGTTTCCACCAGGTGGAACTCCACTCTCAGCATGATTACCCGGCTTCTCAGAAACAAGGATGCAGTCAGAGCTGCACTTGAGCTCCATCAGCAAAGAAGCACACCAGCCATGCTGACAAATGCTGAACTGGAGAAGATCGAAAAGCTTGAAATACTCCTTGAACCGTGCAGGAAAGCTACTTAAAAAATCACAACAACAAATATTTAGAATTTATTTTGTTGTAAATGTAAATTGTAAATATAAAACACTGAAAATGAAAAGGAGGAAGGCCTACACACTGTTACGATCTTAAAATGAATTTCTAAATTGTATTTCTCTGGAACTTAATAGTGCGCAGGATTTCCTTCTTTTTCTCTCTTTTGTAACTGGCAATTAATTGCACTTTATTTTTCATGGCAGGTATGTGACAGAGCTTTTGGGAGGAGAACAGTACATATCCTGCTCCGTGGTCCTGCCTGCACTGTGCCATTTGTTCCGGGTGATGGAGGGTTCTGACGATGATCCAGGCTATGTGATCCGTTTTAAAGCGGCATTCACGTCTGACCTGTCAAAGCGGAAAGAAAACACCAATGTCCAGTGGTTGAAAGTGGCAACGACGCTTGACCCCAGATTTAAAGATCTGAAATGCCTTCCCAGATCTGAAAGGGAAGGAGTCTGGAAGTCAATTAAAGAAGAGAGTTCCCAGCAGCCTGAGCCTCAGAGAGAAACAGAGCCATTTCCACCTAAAAAGAAGATGAACCTCCTGTTAGCTGCGTCAGACTCAGACGAAGAAGGGGACCCTGCATTTGACATATCTGTGGATCGGTACAGAGGTGAGCCCAGCATCTCCATAGAGGATTGTCCATTGAAATGGTGGTCTGGACACGTAGGGGCCTACCCAAGCTTGGCACCTCTGGCACAAAAATATCTGGCTACACCTGCAACGACGGTACCATGTGAAAGACTGTTCTCTCTCTCTGGTCACATTCTGCAAAAGAAGAGAGCAGCACTGTCCACTGATAATGTCACCAGACTGGTCTGTATTAGCAGTTGGCTCAAAGAAAAGAAATAGGAGAGAAAACTTAGAACTCAGACAGTTCAGGATTTCATGTCTAGTGAATGCAGTTTTTTTCTTTCTTCATTTCACTATACAGTCATTTGGACATTGTTTTTTTTCACCCCTGTGCTGTACAGGTGAATTATGGGGATTACATTCTTCATTTGAAGCTTGGAAATGTTACATATATCCTACTGTGGCTTTCTTTGTTTTGGACTGTTCTGTTTGTCATAAGTGAATTACAAATTTCACACCAGTGTTACATATTACTTGATAACTGTTATTTCAAGTTAGGATTAGTATGGTTGTTTTGCTAATGGTGCTATTATTTATTTTTGAAGTAGTATAAGAGAGTGACCTGATATATTGAATCTCTCAAAGGTAAGCACTATGTTACTTTATTCCTCTTAATACTTGGAAGTTGTTTCCTGCCTCTAAGCCATGGTTTCATGACCACATTGTTGTAGCATTTTGTTTAAGCTGTATTTTTTATTTTGAAATAGACAAGTGGCACTTTATTTGAAAAACTGTTTTTGAAGTAGACAGTGTATTAAGTTGGTCTACATGGCACTTTTTTGAAAGAAAATAAAAAAGGTCAAAAAGGAAATTCTTTCTTTGTGTTCACTTGAATCCCAATTAAGACACAATGGTAACAAATTATTTACATTATGGGCTCAAAACTGCCTTGAAATGCGAAATAACAGAATTTTAAACATGCAATTCAAAACACGATTAATCGTGATTAACTATGGAAATTCTGCGATTAATCGCGATTTTAAAAAATAATCGTTTGACAGCCCTAATTTAAATAAATAAATAAACATTTAATTTAGCCCGTATTTAGTTTTTTTTTGTCACACTAATGAATTTAATGCTGACTTGTCTATATTTAACACATTAGATTTATTACATCCCTTAAAATCAAGAGGGCTTCGCAACCCCCAGTGGACCTTTGGCGCCCCCCTGGGGGGGTCAGGCCTCCCGGTTGGGAATCACATGAGTAGAGGTTTCGTTCACCGCTATGTAGAGACTTAATAAAGCAATAATTCTGAGGTTATTGAGGGAAAACTCTTAGTTAATGTCTTACTGATTGTATAATAAGGCCATGCCGAATGAGGCATTAATTAACTTAACTTGACTAATTAAGAGCCGTATGTTACTTATTTGCATGCTAATAAGCAACTAATTAATGTTGAAAAAGTCTTCCCTAATCTAAAGTGTTACCTCTATATGTGTTATGTTGTGCTCTCTGTGAATGTTCACCTGTTGAATTGTGCATCAGCAACAGAAAAACATGTCTGTGCTGCACAGTTCTGTGTGTTTGTCCCGATTAATATTTCAGGAAGGTAATAAAAGCTGTTTTTCTGACCAGATCAGGACGAGGATTCCCTGCTAAATATCTACTGTTTTCCTTCCCTCCTCTTCCACACATTCCTCTCCATCTTCATCGGTGCCAATCCTTTCATACTGTCTTTTGTATGCTCTTAGCACAGATTCAAGTGTGCCTCTCTTCTCTCTCCCAGTTATTTGTCCATGCCTGCTGCCCTCCATCCTTTCTCTCTCTGTCTCTCCAGTCATCCGTACCCTTCTCCCTCATTTTTCTCAATCTCTGCTCATCCCTCCATTCACCTCTTTCCCCCCTGCTCACCAGCCCTGTCTGCCCACTTTCTGTCCTCGTTTTCTCCACCTTATAACAAGCAGGGTAGTGCAATGCCACGCTTGGCTGGCTCCCCTCCCTGCTGCACACAGAGAATGTGAATGGTGCACAAGACAAGCAGGAGGCACACATACAAGCCCTGCACAGACACACAGCTAGTTGGAACACACATGCTCATGCACACACTGCAAACTCACAAATACACATAACTTTTTCACACTCCAACAACTCACACACATACACACATTTATATATAAATACCACAATGTTTGATTTATCTATTTTCAGCATGAGTCATCACCCTGGTGAGAGGCTAGTACTCACTATGAAGTAATGAAATTTAAGGCTGTCTTTTACTAGCTAGCTTCCCTTTCAATAGGAGTGCTGAAGCAGCAAGACATGGATATGAATAATGCCATAATTCATGCCCAGAACATTATTTTTTCTGGCTTGCCAGCTCTAGAGCCCTATGAAATGTTTTGCATAGATCAAGCTCCCTTCGTTGCCCCTTGCGGTAAAGTTTTGTTGAAATGTACTGTATACTTTAGAAAGATGCAAGAGGAGTTTAGATATTTAGATTTAAGTTGGAGTAGTAGTAAGAGGAATTATGTTTGAAAAGTATGTCTGTTTAATCCTAATAAATATTCTGGAAATATTACAATATTGGAGAATTGTTTTCTTTATAGGATGAATGTAGTGATAGTTTTATTTGCATATTACTTTCTGGACTTCACTGCAAATTATTTGTTTCTTACCAAGATAAAAAAAACTTTAGATTTAGAAGTGTTGGATAATTTCTTATTTTAAGTGTTCAACATGCTTATTTCTAGATTTAACAATCTTAATTTAAGAAATCTTGTCAAGTGAAATGATCTGTGCAGCAAGATCATTTCCCTCAGATTTAGTGTTTTTATCTTGTTTTAGACGCTTTTTTTTTATTTTTTATTTTTTACAGTGTTTACAGAATGACTCAGAAACAATACATGAGTCAGGCTGGAAACTAATAAAACATCTGAGCAGGACGAGGCTGAAAAGTTTTTTATTTTCCTATAAAAAGGGGTCGATCCATTGTACAAGGTAAAAAAATGAAATGCTCGAGGTTCAGAAAGTACCAAAGCAGAAAGGACACTAGGTGTAAGGCAGTTTTTGTAGCATTGTGCAATTCTTTGAAAAGCCAAACTTGAAAGGCATAAAAGACAGCAATGAATGCCAGCCAATGTATGAGTCTCTGCTGGTGGTGCCACTTTTTGGATGCTGACAAGCTGTGCAGAACAAAACATGTTATGCGCCACAAACAGATTGTTGGCCAGCAGGGGCAGCTAAGGCTGAGTATTAGTTGGCAAGGTGGTCTCTCTGAACAGTCTCACCTGTATGATAATGTCCAAAACTGGATAACTACACCTATCCCACACTGCAAAAAAAAGGCGTGTCTAAAAACCAGATAAAAACACTAAATCTAAAGGATCTTGCTGCATGGACAGATAATTTCACTTGACAACATTTCTTAAATTAAGATTGTTAAATCTAGAAAGAAGACTGTTGTAAGCTTAAAATAAGAAATTAACTCTTAAAACAAGATAAATTAAAGCTGCAAGCAGCGATGAACTGGCCCGAGCAGAGTGCACTGCAAATGATTTGTTTCTTACCAAGATAAAAAAAACTTTAGATTTAGAAGTGTTAGATCATTTATCTTGTTTTAAGAGTTAATTTCTTATTTTAAGTGTACAACATGCTTATTTCTAGATTTAACAATCTTAATTCAAGAAATCTTGTCAAGTGAAATTATCTGTCCATACAGCATTATGTAGGTGACATGAGTAAAGTATATTACATAAGTTAAGTTAAAATAAATCAATGCGGACTTTGTCGCTCTTCATACTACATCACCTGATCTGCTTCTTTGCTCCTGTAGTAATTACTACGGCCACTAGAGGCCTCTCAAAATATAAACATTAAATGGTAGTTACGAGCTGCTTGTACAATCTATGGGCCTGTTTTTTGGGGGTATTCTAAATATTGAAAAGTGATTAAGTAAAAAAAATCAAACTGCAAAAAAAAATGTTTATGGACAAAATCATTGATTCACTCATTCAATTCCTTTTACTTAAGTTGCCTTTACTTTTGTTCATGTGGAATAGATCATGGTTAAAAAAAAAAAATTGAGACTGGTGACACAAGAGCTAAAAAATTAACTAACAATAGTTTGATTAGCAACAAGAGTCCTACAACCTCAGTTTATCACAGTACCAACTAAAGCAAATTAACTCTCAATGGTGCCAACACACCATTCGTGCTGCTACCTGTGGATAAGTGGATATGCCTGCGAAAAAGAGAGCAAAAGGCACCGCAGATGACTAATTATAACATATTTATCACAAATCTGGCTTCATTCATGACAAATTATTCTGCTACCTTCAAAAAGAAGGAAAACCAGAGAAAACATGGTCAAAATGTGACATTTGACAAATACCACTCCTTTTAAGAGGTTTACCAATCTAATATTGTGCGTTTATGGACAATGTGTCACACGTTATTTGGCATTGGGGTACCTGGCTTTTGCATCATAAAAATGTGTCAGTGTTGACCAATAACACTGTGAGTTGCTGAGCTTGCTTGGGGGAATTCCAGCAGCCAAGTAGGTTTTAAAAAGTATTTACTCAACCACTGGCTAACCAGTCTGTCTATACCATACATACATATATATATATGTATATATATATATATATGTGTATATATATATATATATATATATATATGTATTCAATATATATATAATATGTATATATTAGGGCCACAAGGTCTTGCGAGATTAAACTCGGCGATATTTCTTGTCACATTAAAAATCATTCTCACGAGATTTGTGAACTATCCAAACTTCTATTTGTAACCTGTGGGTGCAGTAAAAGGAAATATATATATATATATATATATATATATATATATATATATATATATACACACACACACACACACACACACACACATGTAGATCCAGTCGAGTGAATCAAAAACAGTAGATGCCTTTGGCGGATAGTGGTGTGACGAGGGCAAGCTTCCAAATGTCCAGCCAGTTCATGCCCACTTGACAGCAAACATTAGCTTTATTTGAGTGCTTTTGAGCCGTCTCTGAACTTTCACCTCCCTATGGAAGGAGAGCATTAAAGAAAATTTCCCTACAGGGAATGAACAAATGGCACCAGGAAACAACAGAGAAAAAGGCTGAGATCTGGTCACTACACAACCACACAAGACGTTTGAATTCAATGGGTTTGTATTTATTCCTGACATGAGGATCTGGCTGAATATTCATTGTGTATCTTTTTGTAACAAGGTAACAAGGTGAGATGGTGGTTGACAGAGATATATTATGACCTCGAGCAGAGAGTGAAAGCTACAATGAGAAAGAGAGGTGCAACAATGCATGTCTCAGTGACGAGTCAAGAGATGGAGCCTAAAAGCACAGCAAGAGTATGTAAGTGTGCAAAGGGAGCAGGCAGAAGAGGGAGGGAGCCAAGAAGAACAAAGCAAAGAGAATCGGGGAGCGGCAGTGATAAGAGGATGAGGAGAGAAGAGAAGAGGAGGAGGCTCCTCTGGGGGTGTAATTAAGGCTCTGAATCCTGTTCGCCATTGACCGCTAGAACTTAAGAGGGATGAGGGGCGAGATGTGCAAGTGGAGATGCAGTGAGCGGAATAAAACACAAGGGAGGGAAGGGGAGTCCCTGAGCGAAAGACAAAGTATTAAAGTATTAAAGGTAAAAATGGGTGTGCTAAAGAACTTTTAAATATTCTGGATAACTTTGGGCTCTCTCAGCATGTCACAGATCCATCTCTGAGGTTGTGGTGAACGATGTTGCTCTTTCTGATCACTACTGTATTTTGTTTAAAATGACCACCCCTGCCAATCCTACAAAAGGTGAAGCAGAGGTAATCAGGAAGCGCTATATAAATGAAAACACTTGTGCATTATTCACCCAGGATTTTACACCATCACCAACCCTGCCCTCAGCTCTAGTTGATGACCTTGTTAACAGTTTTAGTTCCAATGTTATGACTGTTATCAACTCTATCGCCCCAATTAAGACCAAAGTTCTGTCGGGGGGGAAAAAGTCACCCTGGAGAAACGCCACACTGGTTAAAGTGCAGAAAAAGACATGGAGAAACTTATTCATGCATTTATTTTTAGTAGGTTGGATTACTGCAATGGCATCTTCACAGGTCTTAACAAAAAATCAATCAGGCAGCTGCAGCTGATCCAGAACGCTGCCGCCAGAGTCCTCACAAACACCAGGAAACTGGACCATATTACACCGGTCCTTAAATCACTACACTGGCTTCCTGTGAGTCAGAGGATAGATTTTAAAATCTTACTGCTGGTCTACAAAGCACTGAATGGTCTCGGACCAAATTACATGCTTGATCTGCTCCCTCTCTACGAAGCATCCAGACCCCTTAGGTCATCTGGAACTGGCTTGTTGCGTGTCCCAAAAACAAGAACTAAGCGGGGTGAGGCAGCTTTCAGCTATTCTGCTCCTCACCTGTGGAACAAACTACCTGTAGATCTGAGGTCTGCCCAAACAATCAGCTCCTTTAAATCAGGACTAAAAACACTATTGTTTACTGAAGCGTACTCTTAACTTTAACACTTATCTGCTCTACTCTACTGCCCTTACTTTTTAACTACACAATGTTTGACTTGTGCTTTTTATTATTTTATCTCTTTTTTTATCCTGCTGTATCTTATTTTATCCTATTTATATTTTTATTTCTATTTCCCTGTTTTAATTGACTGTTTTTACTGTTTTCAATTGTGTCTTGCTGTCTTTAATGTGTATGTAAAGCACTTTGAATTACCTTGTGTTGAATTGTGCTATACAAATAAACTTGCCTTGCCTTGCCTTGCCTAAACAAAGTAAAAGAAAAAAGGAGCATGTGAAAAGGAGGATGACAGTGGAATAAAGGAAAATGCAAGTACAGTGGAAAAAATGAACGTGGGAATGTGTTCAAAAGATAGAGAATAGAAGATGTGTGAAATTTGAATAAAGACTGAAAGAGAGCGTTAATGAGAGAGAGAAAAAGTAAAGAACAGGAATGTGGTTGACAGATGCAAATTTGTCACTTTTTTTCTCCATCCATTCTGTGTAGAGTTGTCTAAACAACTTTGAATGGATAATGGATAAACACATTTACTAGCCTTAGCCCTTACATTTTGACGATGAAGGCACACCTTTAACCCTTTGATGCACAACATGGGTCTAAAGTGACCCGATATGTATGAGGTTCAATATCTTTGCAATAAATTATTTTCATCATTCAGTATTCCAAGTTTTCCTCGATTAGTTTGTTTTTGAGCATCATACATCCTAATTTTATGTTTTCCTTTATTCATTTTTTAATAAAATCCCTTTTTGTGTCACTACTCTTCTCATGCACAACATGGGTGAAAAATGACCCCATCCATTTTTTAGTTAAGTAGCTCGCTAAGCTAACTTCTTGGCTAAGTAGCTAACTACTTAGCTAATTTCTTGGCTAGGTATTTAGCTAAGTAGCTTGCTAAGATAACTAATTACCAAATTGCTAACTAAGTAGTTAGCTTAGCAAGCTACTTAGCCAAGTAGTTAGCTATATAATAATACAAAAACTTTTTTTCTTCATAAAGTATGAGAGGCAAAATGGAAATAATGATCTGTTATCAAAAACAAGATATTTAAAGAATACTTGGAATATTCAATCAAAAAAGATGGAGCACACAAACACACAGCAGCATTAAATAACATGGGAAATGAATGCGGGTCATTTTTGACCCATGTTGTGCATCAAAGGGTTAACCCTTCAATGGTGCAAAAATGTCCTAAGGGTACTACTTGGAACTATTTCTTTTACACAGTGAAAAATCACCCTATCAAATGATCCAAGGTCGAAATTTTAAAAGTTGATAGAAAACTGATATCCTTGCAAAATTTTGTCCCACTAGCAATAACACAGGCACAATTATTGAGTATTTAAAATGGAAATGTACAAAAAAATGTACCTAGGGGTGCACAAGGGTTAATGCTACAAGTGATGCAGTCCATGTCCGTGGCAGTCCCACTGTGGACGTGTCTTTGATCTGACATATTGATTGATAAGAGAGAAGCTCGGCTCTTAGCTAATTTGTCTTGGTTTTGGACAGCCGTTTGAAAGAGTGAGAGAGACAGGTAGACAGGTTGGCTCTTGGCTGTCAGGAGGCTCTATGGCAGCTCTGCCTCATTATCATCACTGTATTATTCTGTATCTTCCTTTTATTAACACAGCTATTACATCTCACTGTAAAAACAGAAATATAAGTAAGATAATATAGTTCTTCTTAGTCAGCATCTTTTATTTTAGACTGTTTCACATGTTTTAAGTGTTTTGGTCCTTAATTATCTAAATAAGATATTACAGCTTGTTACTGAGATTTTATGACCGTAAATACATGCTTGAAGCTAGAATATCAAAAGTTACAAAGCTGTTTCATCAACACTTACAAGTATAAAACTGCTATTTCAAAATAACAATTTCATATTTCAAGCATAACTAAGAAATCATAACTTTGACATAATTTTACCTCTTCACATACGTAAAACAAGCAGCCAGATGGAATTAATTGTTTTATTATCAATTAAACAATAGAAGTGTGTATTGTTGTGTAGTGTGTATGTAATTAACATATAGCTGTAAATTGACACTTGATATTTAAACATTTAACAACAACAATTAAAAAATAATCACTTTTTGTTTATACTTGTTATAATACACTAATTCTAAGGTAATTTTAGGTTCGTTAAGATTAGATATTTTTTACTTGTTTTGGAAAGTCTTGACAAGCCAAATTTTCTTGTTCCGTTGGCAGATAATTTTGCTATTTTTTAAGCCATATACACCTAATTTTTGTACTTTTTTTCTTCTTTTTGAGAGGTGGTTTTTTGCAGTGCAAGCATTGCTATGAGAAACTGTAAAGATAATTTTGTTAAAAGACATTAAACTGGCCCACAGTATCAACATCAAGATGAGGACACTTTGCTATAGAAAGGCTGCAAGAAAGAGGGTTTAAAACGTTTGTGTCAGCAAATAAAAAGACAGAGGCACCACCAGGGAAAAATGTGTTGGTAATGTGTTCACTGGTCTAGATCGTTTCTGACAAACATTTGGCTCCTTCATTTTAAATTTCTTGATTAGTAAGTCTTTCATGTGGAGGTGAGAACGCAGCTTTGTACTTTTTTCCAGTTATTCTCAGCTTTACCACAATCTTTTTTAGGAATTAATTGCTTTCATCTATCCACAGAGATTAAGCAAATGATTTCGATCTATTCTTTAAACAGGGTGTAGCACTGGTTGAGGGCCATGCAACACTTAATTCTTTTGAGTAAACTCTGCAAAATTCGGAAATTAAGGTTGAATTAAAATAGGTCAGTGATCCGAAATATAAAAAAGACTTATGGGGTTTAATCTAGGGGAAATAGGGACTGAAAGGTGAAGCCAATGTGGCAGTGTCTTAACCTGCATTATTTCTAATGGCCAGCTGGAGGCGACTTCACTGGTTGTGTCAAATTGTATCAAAGTCAATGATAAAATGACCCTACTTGTCACTTGGGTTATTACCTCAGTAAACAATTGCAAGTTAAATTCATATTTAATACAGCATAATATCCACTTTGTATGTGTGATCACATTCAGTCTGGTTCTGGGTGTTGTTAATGTTTTTGTCTTTGTTTTCCAACTCTTCCACTGTGTGTTTTCTATGGACTGAAATATGTGCCACCAGAAACTGAATTTGAATCACATAATTTGAATTTGTATTGTTCAATTTGAATCATTGCATTGAAAAACTGAATCTGAATTGTAATTTGAAATTGAATTTATTAGTTTGGATTTCAATTTTCTGCGACAAACATCTGGGTAGTTGAGTGCAGATACACCGACGCCTCTTCCGCCAATCAGCACCTCCATTTTCATATGTAACATTTGTTACCACCTGGTTGCCACTTGCAATGAAACAGAGGAAGAAAGTAGACTGGCCATGGTTTGGCCAAAGTGGTGCTATGGCAACTGGGTGGCAACAAATGGTACAAAAGAAAACGGAGGTGCTGATTGGCCGAAGAGGCGCTCTGTGTATCTGGGCTCAATTGCTCTGCCTCAACTACTCAGATGTTTGTTGCAGAAAATTGAAATTGAATTTTGCAAACTGAATTTGAATTGTGAGAACTGAATGTTCAGTTCCAAACTAATAAATTCAATTTCAAATTACAATTCAGATTCAGTTTTTCAATGCAATGATTCAAATTCAACAATACAAATTAATATTATGTGATTCAGATTCAGTTTTTAAATGCAATTATTAGTTAAGCAATTCAAATTCAAATATAAATAATTCAAATTCAGTTTCTGATGGCACATTTTTCTGATTTCAGATCATGAAAGTTGATTGTAACATTTTGGTCAGCTTTGTTCAGCATTTGGTTGTATGATAAGACACAAAGTACTGGTGAAGTGTTAGTCACTTTTGGTTCCCAAAACACCAAGATGGGGCTAAACTTGAGGCTTAAAAACGGTAGTTCACAAACCAATGGGTGATGTGACGGTGGCTGTGTCCACTTCTTTGTGGGCTGACTAAACTGTTTCAAGAAAAGGCCTACACTGCAAAAACATGAAGCTTACCAAGTATTTTCTTCTTATATCTAGTATCTTAATTATCTTGTTTTGAGTATAATTTACCTACTGACCATAGCTTCATTTGCTTATTTTGAGAGCATGTGCCTTTTTAGTAAAACCTAAAAAACATTCATTTGTAACAAAAATGAGTGAGTAACCCCCATCACAGGGTGAGTAACCCCTCTTCACAGGGTGAGTAACCCCTCTTCACAGGGTGAGTAATCCCTCTTCACAGGGATTTCAGTCTTGTTTGTAGACATCTCTTTAGGATTGACATTGTGGGTGTTTTCATGCTTTTCAATCTGTTCAACTGTTGAATATAGTGAGTTGTTCCCTAAAATATTGGTTCCAGTTGAGAGTTTTAGTTGCATGTAGTTTGAATGTTATTTCAAAAGTATTTTCTACCACCAGTATCTACCCACAGATACTGAAATGAGAAAAAACATGCTCGTTTCAAGTATTTCTGTCTTATTTTAATGTTACTACAGTTGGGATTTTCAAGCCACAATTGTTCAAAATAAGTATTTTTTGGACTTATTTGAAGACATCATTGTTTTTTCAGTGCCTGGATATTTTTACTTACTTAAAGAATTCTTACAAAGAAAAATTAAGTTACTATGATTTTACTTGTTTCAAGCATGTATTTGTTAAATTCTAGCTATTTATTCATCATATTTTGTCAGTTGGTGTTTGCAGTGTACCCTTTGCTCGTCCAAATGTCGCTGTTCAGTACACAAACATGGACAAATGTCTAAATATTTTATTTTAAAAGATTCCTTTTTTTTATGATGTTTTAGTTCATGAGGCCTTTAGAGATTTATTCCACCTATATCTGGCTTGTGAAGCAGAAACCCTAGAACTAGAACTGCTCAAACCAGCTGCTTTCAAACTTATTGTAAGTCAATATGTAAAGTTTCCGCATGTGAGTCGGGGGAGATCTGCATGGCACAATGTAACAGATTTACAAAGTACCATGCCTTTGAAACTGGCATGCCTTTGAAAGAATCTCTCTTGGGATTTGCAGGCTCCCACAGGACAGAGAAGAAAAAGCTTAAAGAACATCAGTGTGCCAACATGCAAAACCGATCCTATTACATTTGATAGCTGTCACACACACAACTGACAGAATAGGCCCAACAAACACTGGCAATTGTTTTATCTGGTATTAGACTACATTAAGATACAGATTTCTTTTTTAAACTGCTATAAACTATAATTCCACCTTCAATTCACAACCATCAAAGAAACCTGATATTATGTCTGGTTGTGGAGTACTTTCACTCAAATCCCTGAGACCATAACTGATTATGACAATTTAGCTCCAGTTCAGCAAGATGAATTGAAGCATGAAGATGATTTGAAAAACTCACCGTAATTGACGCTGGCAGTAGTAGGATGAGTGCGCGTTGGGTGCTGTTTCCTTTCCGAAAGGAGATTTGGTGCTGCGAGCGGTTAGCTGCACAGGCTCGCCGCTGATGCCGAGCTCCCTCTTGTGCGGTGGTGAGTCAGGTTCCCTGTCGCAATGCATTCGCTACAACATAGACATGCTCTGGGGAGTCCATGACTGATCCTTCTGGCCTGCAGTGCGCTGTGTGTGTGTGTGTGTGTGTGTGTGTGTGTGAGAGAGAGAGAGTGTACACCCGGCATGTGTCCTGCAAAACTACAAGAAAGACTTTAGAGCCCCTTGTTAATGTCAAATACCTTGACCCAGTCAGCACATGGCAGACACACATCCTAAGTGAAGTCTGCATGTAATGTGTGACTTTAAACAAACCATATGACTCTGACAGTGGGGTTCAGCTTGCAGTTTGCAGAGCTGCAAGAAATTAAATGCCCATTATCTGATACTGACTACTGGTTCTATGAAGTGTTATTCAATGTGTTGAGAAATGCATTGAGGAAACCTTTAAAATTAAATTATCCGACTCCAACACAAAATCCTCACCTATTTCTCTGCGCTGATCTTTTGATGGGGAATGATGAGCAGGAGACGTCCCAGTTCTCAGTTTAACTTCACTTTATTACAATACATCAAGAAATGTGCAGTTACAGAGTCTCTGGGTTCAATCTACACGTCCCTGACATCACATTAGGCTGGTCAGTTCATGAGGTCTGGACCAAGTACCATTTCCCTAAAACCCAGTTTTATAGCCTAACAATGTTTACTAAGAATGTAGATTGAACTCTTTAGAACCTGATAATGTAATAAATTCCCGATAATGTAATAACCCTGATGATGTAATAAAAATCTGCACTTGAGTCCATTGAAAATGTAATAAAACCTGACAATGTAATAACTTCTTGATAATGTAATAAAGTGCATTTCCCAATAATGTAATACACTTTTTACCAATAATGTAATAAAGTATAACACCAAGCACCTTTAGATTTCTGTTGAATGCATTCGTGCGTCATGGATACCTCGTTTGTGAAAAACGGATGAACGGGTCAAAAGTTAATAAACGTTCAACTTTGACCTGTTGGTGGCGCTAGAGCTCTTGAGCTAGAGTTGCCTACACAGTATCACCACTTGAACTCAAGTAATGGGTGGTCTGCTGTTAAATTATTACAATATTGGGGAATTATTACATTATCAGGACTTGCGAAATGAAGGCTAACCTGATAATGTAATAACCTCCCATTAATGTTATACTTTATTACAATTAATGGTAAAAAAGTGTATTACATTATTAGAAAATGCACTTTATTACATAATCAGGAAGTTATTACATTATCAGGTTTTATTACATTTTCAATGGACTCAAGTGCAGATTTTTATTACATTATCGGGATTATTACATTATCGGAAATTTATTAAATTATCAGGTTCTACAGTGCCTCCTTTGAATCTGTTGATTTATCAGTTTAATCAATATCGTGGACACGTCATGTCACCAAGCAGAGAAGACAGTTATCTTTCTGCTCAGCACATCATATCTGAGCTGGAACAAAACTTTCAAATCACCACCACCTGCCTTGTTATGATTTGCAGAGATATTATTCGAGACTCTTTTGCAATGTCTATATAAAATATAAAACATAAAATATATATTTTTTTGATGATAGAATCTTACTCTAACTAGGACAGAGAAAGTTAAGCAGATGGAATAAGGGTATTAATTATGATGTATTTAGAGTAATCACAGTGTTAAAACAATATTAGAACACATGATCATTATATCAAAGCATCTTGCATGCACAGAGAGGACACACACACACACACACACACACACACACACACACACACACAGTGAATTACGCATGCATAGATAGAAACATACGTTAACAGAGACAGAAATAATATGTTATTCTGTCTCTGTTGTCTAACAAATGCATGGGAGCTAATTATGCATTGCACACTCTGGTTTGCAGTGTTTTATGTGTGCAGACTAAACAACAATGCGGTTGCAACATCGATGACAAAGATTGACGGAGCACACCGCCCTCCGATTGCCAAGGACATCACACAGTAGGTGATGGATGCAGCTTTGAATCTAAAGCAGATCGCTTCCAGGTATAAACAAAAATTAATTATAATAAATGCACTGAAATCATTGTTGTAAATCTTTGAAATAAATAAAAAATACAGAGAACAACACTCACACCAAAACAATCTGGGATTATAAAAAGCACTTTAGGTTAGGGACGTACATTTCAGGCAAAAGTACTATTCGATAATCGTGGGGTACTAATCGATTAATATTAAAATTTTCGATACCCCCCCACCCCCTAAGCAGTGCTCCCAACTTCCCAACTTTGTTGTTAAATTTAGCAACTTTTCAGACCCCCTTAGCGACTAGTTAGCTCTGTAGCAGTACAGTGTGTATGTGCTGCTGCTAAAGGAGGTGTTTACTTAGCAATCTCTGTTTGTTTACAACAAGCACCAGACACTCTGTGCACAGTTATCCATGTTGTTAATTCACAACCACTATGTTTATGATCAGCGGAGACTCTGTGCATAATTAGCCATGCTGCTTTCAGCTGCTGACGTTGTGCACAGTTAGCGGCGGCGAAACCCATACGTCACTTCCGGAGTCTCTAAATCCCTCTGGGGGCTAACTTGTCCCGCCGTGGAAAACCCTCTCCTCTGTTTGTTTCTTCTTCTACAGCTTGGTACTAGCCCGCCACACTGTGTATCATGTAAATGCTACACTGCCCCCGTGCGGAAAGCACCAGTAACACAACTTTTTTTTTCCAGATATGATGAACTATTCGATTTTTGATGATTTAATGACTATACGAATATCCGAAAATCGATGCCCATCCCTACTTTAGGTAAGAAGATATATATTTATTTTTGATTTTGAGTGAACTGTCCCTGTAAAGCAGCTATTCTCAACCCAATTGGGGTCGCGAGATAATTTCTGGGGGTCGCCAAGTCATTTTGGAAGTCAGCTCTGTCTCCACTGTGTTAAAGTGTTCATGTGTTAATGTGTTTTTGTCTTTTTGTGGTCATTTTTTTGTCATTTTGTGGTCAATTTGAGTCCTTTTTTGCTTAATTTTATGTAATTTTTTGGTCATTTTGTGTCTTTTTTTTTTTTATCATTTTGTGTCATTTTGTGGTCAATTTGATTCTTTTTTGGGTAATTTTGTGTCTTTCCTGACAAATCCCAAAGTAGCAAGTTATTATTTTCCAAGGAGTCTCTGGCTTGAAGCTGACTGTTACACACTCAGGAGGTCAGAATGGACCTTTAAACTTATAGCAAAGGACTTAGATTAAAAGTAACAATAAAATATAGAAAAATATATAAATGCACAGACAGAGAGATGTTTTAGTTGTTGTCTGCTTCATTATTTGTCCAAAATTAGTCGTATCAACTGAGTTTGTATGATCTGAACTGTGCGTGTGAGATTCTGATCAGTGAGCGGGGGTCACGGACAACATGCATATTAAAATAAACATGTCCCCATAAGGGTACCAAAACACGGAAGTGTGTAATTCTGGACACGCACACATTTTTGGTATGACATGTTGTACTATCCATATGACATGATATATGATACGAGGGACTGTGCTCACCACACCATCAGTCTTCATCTATCTCCACAGAGCCATAGAGGTTAAATTAGACTAAGACAACACGGAGCAGCCCTCCTTCTGCCTCCACACCTCTTTTCTCACTCACCGCTCCCTTCATTTACAGCCCTCAATTTATTCCCATCTCATTACTCATTCCTTTATACTGTGCTGGCTGACTACTCTCCAATGACTGGTTACTGGAACTCTCTCACACAGTGGTTATTACGAATGTGTTAAAAAGATGCAGAGCCGGCCCAAGCCTCCATCGGGCCCTAAGCAAAATTCAATTTTGGGGCCTTCTATTTCTGCCAATAATATTGATTGTTTATCGTTCACACACCTACTATAAACTCATTGCGGCTAAGGCAGTGTTGTTTACATTATCCTATTGTCAGCCTGATATCTCTTCACACATTTAAGGGGGTGGCCCAGTTAATAACATGAATAAAAATAATGCAATACTAATACCAATGAATGAATGATGTCCAGGGTGTCACATATGGTTTTTAATCTCAAAATGTAGCACATTCAACTACATGAGTGACCTAGGGTTAATTTACACAACAATCCAAATGGTAAAGCATCGTATTTACTGTAAAAGTGTCATCTGGTTTATTATTTTTTACTTCAAAAAATGTGCAGGCATACCTTTATCTTGGCGTTTTTCCTCCTCTTCCTCTTTTTTTCCTCGGCTACTGAAGGATATGTCCTTTTTTGCAAACTTGTTTTGCGCACTGCACGGCAGGAGGCAACGTAACTGCTGCAGCGGAGCTTTGACATTAAATATAGGCAGTAAGAATCACTAGGCCGACATCATCAGCACTCTGTTGACATAAAATTGTGTTTTTGTACAATAATATATCTTTGATCATATAGAAAGCATCACTCATACATGCAAAATATTGAACATAATATATACATTTTTTTTGTTAATTGCCCTTGGGGGCCCACTGGTGGGCACGGGCCCCTAAGCAGTCGTTTAGTTCACTTATGCCTCGGGCCAGCTCTGAAAAGATGCAATGATAGTAAATAACAACTGTATGTGCACTATAACAACACCTGAATAAGCACTATTTGAGCTCATGCAAAGTACAAGGACTGTTTAAAAATACATATCACACATTTAATCCCTTAATAAAACATTCTGGTCTTAAGGTCATTGTCCTAAGAAGTAATTAACAGGTAATGAGACCCTAATAAGCTCATATAACATTAACATTTTTTTGTGTTGATAAAACTAAGTGTTAATAACGGCCTCATGAATATAGTTATTGTTAGTACCCTACATATAGGAACTTATAAGGACATATAAGGGTCCTATTACCTATTAATGAACCCTTTTTACACAGACCTAAATATAAAGCCTGGTTTTAAGGTCATTTTAGTAAGAGGTAACTAAAAGGTAATAAGACCCTTATAAGGACTTTTACTATTATTTTACAATTATTATACTATATATATACATATATATATATATGTATGTATGTATATATATGTGTGTGTGTGTATATATATATATATATGTATGTATATATATGTGTGTATATATATATATATATATATACATATATATACATACACATATATATACATACATACATATATATATACTGAAACCTGAGAACATATATTGAATATATATATATATATATATATATATATATATATATATATATATATATATTACGATATAAAAAAAAAAAAAAAAGAAAGAAAATAAGAAAAGTCTGATTTGTCTATGTGGTCTTTTGCACTACTTTTCTCACAATGTGCAAGGATAAATTGAAGTACTTGGATCAGCATTGATCCAGATAATGAAGTACTCTGACAGACTGGTTTTGAAAAATGCCATCAGTGCATCTCTAAGTGAACGCATCGCTCTCTGACAGCTGTTAATTGATTCGACATGACAGAAATACATCTCTGGATTGTAGATGAAGTTGTTGGATTTATTCTACAGTACTTCTAATGTGTGTAGCTGAGCCTTACTAGATATTGTTTTAAGTCATCAGTATTGTTAAAGCCTTGAATGTAGCATCTTTATGTAACATTTAACACTCAGAATTAGCAAATTGTTTCTCCTACAGCCCTGTTTTTGTGCATGCTACCATTGACTGCAAGATGACAACAGCTAGTTTTTACAAAATGAAGCTTCTTACTGTCACTATAGTTGGATGTTACATGCCACTCCTACATCCTTATACTCATTCTATTCCAGCTTGTACCTGTCATACTGGTGACAGTTTAGGTCCCAGGAGTCTGTTGTCAGCTCCTCCTGTCATGTTTAATATAACACTAGCAACAAGCATATGGTCTGGTCCACCAGTCACAAATACTGCTCTGTATTAATTTGAGAATCAATCCTGACTTTGCTGGCATCTCATACCTTCAAGATGGTGGCAGTGAAAATGTGAACTATTCCCATGCCACTGCTCACTGATCTTTGAAAAACATATAAATCGTGACCTGCCTTCTTGGCTGCTCTCCAGCCAACTCAATCCAACCCTCAGGCCCTTTTACATTTTCAGTGGAGGACCTTCATGTGTGAAAATAAGGAGTTTGCATCAGTGAGGTAGCAATTTAGTGACAGAGTTGATGTTTTAGTCCATAACATTTTACCTGAATACATGAGGTGTTACGTGGAATCACTGTCTAAACAAATAATCATAATAATTAGAGCTGGGACTTTAACGCGTAATTAAGATTAATTAATTACACATAAATTAACGCATTTTAATCGCACTTATTTTTGCACCGCGGAACGTGTCTCACTGGATGAATTTCAGGCAGACCGATTATACTGGAGCACTAACTAGCGTTCATGAGTTCAGACAACAACAAACCACAATGAACATGAACGAAGAAGCTGATGAGAGCGATTTGGTTGGCCCCGTGGATGATGGGACATTTTGTTACAAAAACCAATGGAAAGAAGCGTCGATAAGAGCATGGTTGTGTGCAAGTTATGCAACAAGGAATTTGTATATCACCGCAGCACATTGAGCCTCAAGTATCACCTCAATGCAAAACATATAGCAGCTAGCGGCTAGTGTGGTAGCTAGCGTGGATTGTGTTTTACTTAAAAAACAAAGTATAATAGTTTACAGAAGGTTTACCTACCTATAGGCTACCTGAATTTTAATTAATTAGATTATTTTTTTAATTGAGTCCCAGCCCTAATTATAATAATAATAATAATACATTTTATTTGTAAAGCACATTTCATTGTTAAAAGCAATCCCAAGGTGCTACAGAGTACAACAAGATTAAAAACAGGTTTAAAAGCCAAAGCACCACGATACATTTAATAAAAGGCCTTTTTAAAGAGAAAGATTTTAAGGCCTTTTTTTAAAAGAGTCTGTTTTTTGTGGAGCCCTCAGGTGGTCTGGGAGGGAATCCAGAGGTGGGGAGTGGCTGAGCAGAAGGCCCAATCATCCATAGTACGGAGCTTAGTCCTGGGGGGGTGTAAGGTGTGTTTGTTTCCGGAGCGGGGTTTACGTGAGGAGGTTTGTGGTGTGACGAGTTCTTTGAGGTAGGGTGGGGCATGTTCATGGATGCACTGATGGGTGAGTAAATCAGTGGCCCTCATTTATCAAATAAGCGTACAACAGAAAGTGAGTGTAAAATTGGTGTACGATCATTTCTACGCAAGTGTAACCCAGGTGAAGAAACGCACTTGGGATTAGTAAAAGAAGAAAGTATTAAATTAGGGGCCGAGCACTAACGGTGCGAGGACACTATTGTAATTGGTCCGTCTATTAATATTATTTTTCTTCAGAAAAAGTAATCGCCTTTTTGGGGGCTTTATCATATTCAAAAACTCCTAATTTTTGGAATATACATACATCTCCGCGAGACGTATACTCAACATCCTGGTGTGGTGGTCATGTGACTGTGACAAGAAGTGACTTCTCCAAAATGTGGCTGTTACTGGAAACAGAAATTTGAAAAAGTGGCTAATTTCAAAAAGCTTATTTTTTTTGATGAGGCTAAATTTAAACCCATTTAACAATTGTAATCTGTTAATAGGGAACTGAACTTATTAAAGTCACAATTTTGATATATGTTATGGAGATGCAAACAAAAAGGCAAATTGTTTGTTTTTATTTGTTTTTTATTCATTCCTATTTTGTTACTTAAAAACAAATCTGTAAAATAATTTATTGTTAAACAGCACTATTAATGTCGCAATTTTTATATATGTTGTGGAGATCCAAAGAAAAAGGCACATTTGTGTCTCTGTAAGCAGAAAATGTGTCTAGTTTTTAAAAATGTAAAATAAGAAATATCATAAACATAAATACAATAAACGCCCAATGTAACGTGTACGTCACATTACAGATCTTTGACATTTAGTGGTAGAATTTATTTTTTTTAAACATCATAAATGTGTTCTATGTGGTCCACTTGTTCTGTGGTATATCCCCCATCATTTTCCTTTAAGGATAACTGGGTCTGGGTTCTTATGGGTTATATTTTGAATTAGCGTAGGACCATGGGAGTTGTTGTCTTCTCCACCACTGCCGTCATTGTAGTCACTATATCTGAATTGTCAGCAGAGGTGTCCTTCTCTCTTAAACAAATGAACCAGGTGATTAAAACAGGTGAAAAATCTCAATTAAGCAATTTCGCGCTAAAATTCAGTGTTTCTCGTACATTGTTCGGCGGATACAGGACATCCTGGAGAGATGAAAAAAACTGACCAAAATCGTAAAAATGTGGGTTAAAACTGGATAGAAATAGAACCCAACTGATACGGGATTTTTTTGTTTCCCTACATGTATTCTGCCGCTGCTGGATTTTCAGCGCCGCCACAAAAAGAAGTTATTTGTAATATCGTAGTGAATTGAAGACTTTCACTTGCACACAGTTAAAACACAACATCAGTGTTGCACCAGTGACACTTGTACCACAATAACTAAACGGTTTGTGCTATCGGGAAAATTCGAATGTTTTCTGAAAGCTGAGAAGTTGCTCTTTACAGGCAACATGGTGTCATTATGGTAATTTCACTCGCACTTCTCCTGGAAGCCCACAAAACAGGAACACACACACTCAGCAGAGGAGAAATAGAAACACGGGATTATTTATGAAAAAAGTTGACAAAGACGAAAACGAAGGACATTTTCACTATAATTAGGGCCCGAGCAGGCAACGACCTGTGAGGTCCCTATTGTATTTCTTTTTTTTAATTTATTGGTGAAATGACGTAACAAACAAGGTGACATGAGAGACAAATACACTACACCATGTGGACCACAAGTAGAGACAGCAGACACACAGCGCAAACAAAAACAAAGAAAAACATAAATAATAAACGATTTGCACAGAGGCATCACAGGTGTATGTGCGTGTGTGTGTGTGTGTGTGTACGTATGTGGATGAGGGGCAGATGCTACGACATAAAAATAAATATATATAACATGGCTCACTTACATGTATAACACAATGAAAATAAATGGGCAAACAAAGCAAGAAGCGCTAACGCGAGAAGAGAGGGAGGAGGAAAGAAGAGAAAACAAATAAACAAGAATAAATAAAACTAGGCCTGCAAGCAGGACTGAACGGGACCGAGCAGAGTGGAACCGTCGGAGGAGGCCACGTCGGGCGCGGCGCTCTGGGCTTAGTCCCTATGCGTCCCAAATGGCGTGTCTGTGTAAATCATGTTACTTCCTGTAGCCAGCGGGGGGCGCTATGACTTTGTGTCAATAATGACATGTGGGTGTGGTCAGGGCTGGACCCTCATCAGGTGTGGGAAATTTGGGACAGATTGGACAATGTATGGTCAAGTTATAGAGTCTGGTGTATTATGGTGAGATGCCATATTTTGCCGGCATGCCACGCCCACATATTCGAAGGTCAGTAAAGGTGTTGATATGTTTTGTTCCCAAAGGGCTTGTAATGGTATTGACCAATTTAGAAGTCAATGGGATTAAATTTGTAGGCGGAGTTTGGTAAAGTATGCAACGTGGTCATTTTATGAAAGGGGGCGTGGATTAAGCATAAGGGGCGGGGCTTTGTGAAATATTGTTATTTAGAAGTGTTAAGGGCTGGACTCTGATGAAGCATGAGAAGTTTGGACCAGATGGGACAAAGTATGTAAAAGTTATAAGGATGTGTAGTTTTGTGGCAAGACGCCATATTTTGCCACCAAGCCTATTGCTAGGGCTAAGTATAAAACATGTGACTACCTGTTGCCAGCGGGGGGCGCTCTAACTGTGTATCAATATTGATATGTGGGTGTGTGGGTGAGACGGCATAATTTGCCGCCATGCCACGCCCACATAGTGTGACGGTCAGTAAAGCTTTTGATAACGTTTGATCCCAAAGGCCTTGTGATGGTACTGGCCAACTTTGAAGTCAATCAGGTTAAATCTGTAGGAGAAGTTAATTAAAATAGGGTTAGCTAACCCTTACCCTAACCCTAACCCATAAAATGACTACGTTGCATACTTTACATAACTTCTCCAACAGATTTAATCCCATTGACTTCAAACTTGGTCAGTACCATCACAAGGCTTTGTGGAACACAACTTATCAACACCTTTACTGACCTTCACAATATGTGGGCGTGGCATGGCGACAAAATATGGCGTCTCGCCATCTAACACCAGACTAGATAACTTCACCATACATTGTCCAATCTGTCCCAAATTTCTCACACGTGATGAGGGGCTAGCCCTGAACACACCCACGTGTCAATATTGACACACAGTCATTGCGCCCCCGCTGGCAACAGGAAGTCACATGTTTTACGCCTAGCCCGAGCAGTAGGTGTCACGTAGAGACACAAAATTTGGTACACATATGAATTATGTGGAGACGCACCAAAAAGCCTCTTGGTGCCATACCTCAAACCCAACAGGAAGTGTGCCATCTTGGTTTGAACATCGCAATATTCAGGTTTTTCTGCCATTTCTAGCTCGCATACTATAACAAACTCCTCCAACAGATTTTCCCCGATCAACTTCAAACTTGGTCACTACCATGAAAGCTTTACCGGCGGTTACACTATGTGGGCATGGCATGGCGCAGAAATATGGCGTCTCGCCATAAAACACGAAATCGTTATAACTTTTCCATTCTTTGTCTGATCTGATCCAAACTTGTCATGCTTCATCAGAGTCCAGCCCTTAACACTTGTAAATAACAATATTTCATAAAGCCCCGCCCCTTATGCTTTATCCACGCCCCCATTCATCAAATGACCACGTTGCATACTTTACATAACTCCTCCAAGAGATTTAATCCCATTGCCTTCAAACTTGGTCAGTACCATCAAAGGGCCTTGGGGAATACAATTTATCAACACCTTCACTGACCTTCACAGTATGTGGGCGTGGCATGGCGGCAAAATATGGAGTTTCCCAGCTAACACCAGACTGTATAACTTGACCATACATTGTCAAATCTGTCCCAAATTTCACACAAGTGATTAGGGTCCAGTCCAGAACACACCCACATGTCAATAGTGACACACAGTCATAGCGCCCCCTGCTGGCAACAGGAAATAACATGTTTCACACCTACCCCGAGCAGAGTAGTAGGAGACACGCAATTTGGCACACATAGGGACTGAGCACACAGCGTCTCCCCCGACGTGGCCTCCCCGGACGGCTCTATGTTTGTTGTATCGGCAAAGTTTCAGAAATACGATTGTGTTCGAATGCACCATCCAGCTCTCTGACCCTTAGCAGCCAATCAGGTGTTGCGCAGGCCACGTTCAGTGCCGGCGCGGTGTTTTCTGGGTTTTTTCTCTGACTTGAGCCACGAGAGAGCGAGCCGCAAAAAGCTAAGACACACAAGGAAAAGAAGAGGAATAAGAACAAAGTTAAACATTAAAAAGGAAGAAGACAAAAGTCAGCACAATCGTTCACTGGAGGTCGGGAGCCGAGTGACTTTTCAGAAGAGGAGAGTTACGTTGGTAAGAGGAGTCGTTTATTGAGAAAAATGCTCGTTGGTACTTACAATGTCGTCATGCTAATGTTAACTCGCTATCTCATAGGCTACGGGAATGGCCCTTTCCACCTGCAGAGCCGATGCGAGCTTCATCAACAGCGTGCTTGATTTTGTCCATCCAGAGCAACGGTGAGAAACATGTTAGCTGCTCTGATGCTAATTTTTGCTCTCAGCGTGCTGGAAATATAGCGGTGGTGGCATTAAAATCAAGTCAGAGAAATAATATAATGGTGTATTGTTTTGTATAAAAGTATTGAATATATTTTATGCCAATTTATACATTTTAAGGGGTCTGTTTGGTTCTATTGCAAAGTTTAAAAAAAAGTAATTTTGTTAGATGTGAGCGCACAATTTTAATTTATTTTGTAAATGTAAAGCACTGATGTAGTTTATTTAATTTCAGTCATGAGTTTAAAGTAAAACTAGAGGGTAATTTTTAGTGCAGTTTCTCACATTATTAGGCCTGTAGTGTGAGGATACTTAAGCATACTTCCTTAATACCTCTAAAAACTCATGTGTATTCTTTACAATGTAGTTGCAAATTGTTTGGTTTGACATGGTTATATACATATATGTTGAATTATAATGGTTACTTACCATAAATATTGAGATGCTGTCACATGAGCGGTATGAAGTGAGTTCTGAAAATGTTTAGTGCTCAGATTTGGGTTAGGGTTAATTAATTAGGATTTAGGTTCAAGCTGCTCTGGCATCTCTAATAAACTTACAGGAGTCTTTCCACCAAATGTACAGGATATGTACAGATAGTATTAGTGAACAGAGAAGGATCTGTAATTACCTCGATCACATTTTGGGTGCACCTATTCATCGGAGGTGAGCCAGACAGCTTTGGACGAGATCTGGGAGATCTAGTGGATGGTGGAGAACTTTGTGGAAGGAGTAGCTGATGAAAATGCGTGGTGTGAAAACTTCCACATGCCCAAAGATGCTCTTATCGCTTTAAGTGATGCCGCCTGGCATGCATACAATCCAATTCCACACACTTGTATGCACGCAGACCTCCCGAAAACCCTTGTCTAAGCGCGGAATAAAAAGTGTCTTCTGTTCAGACCGTCATCATGTAAACGGAGCCTTAGGCTGTGATTGGCGGGATACGAACGTTTGATGAATCACGTGAACCCTGTCGTAAGACGATATATGCGCTCGTTCCTATGTTCGTTCGATAAATGAGCGCCAGTGTGTTTAAATTTGCTATAATTGATATTTTCACATTAAAATCACACAGAAGTCAATCTCTAGAGATGGACTATACATAAGTTTATCACCAGAAACTGTAGTTCCTCTTCACTGAGCTTTATGGTGAGTGTCAGTTGATACTTTAGCTGTCCGGCCTGTAACTTGAATTTTTTGATTCACTCTCACCACTCTCATAACATTGTTATTGTAACATTGTTCGCAGTAAGCAGCTGTTTTCAGTGAAAATTTACAACAGTATACTACTGTATTTTATAATAATTGTAAAATACTCTTAAATATTCATCCCTCACATGTAAATTAACAGTTAAATCGGTCAATTAACAATAAAAGTAGATACCTATAAATGAAATGCATTAAACACTATTGTAATGAATTGCTGTAAAATAACACACACCATTATCCTACGATCATACACTGTGTGCTAAAATATGGTAATATACTCAGGGTTCGTACGGGTGCTTGAAATCCTTGAAAATACTTGAATTTAAATGTTGAATGTTCAAGGTTTAAAAAGTGCTTGGATTTTGGATAAAGTGCTTGCAAATGCTTGAAATTCTTACTGTATTTCTCTTTCAATCTGACTATATCCATCTACAGACTATAGATAATCACATGTTCAATGTTAAAAATAATGAGTAGCCTATCTGAAATGAAGACCGTTCCTCCTAAAAGTGTAACACCATCTCTGTTGGTATGGTTAAGTGAAATCTCCCCCTTTTAGTATGTAAGTACTTATCTAAAACATGCAGTTTTAGATGAGTACAAACCGGTGGAAGA
The DNA here is from genome assembly GCF_030273125.1 of Centropristis striata. NCBI lineage: Eukaryota > Metazoa > Chordata > Actinopteri > Perciformes > Serranidae > Centropristis > Centropristis striata. The sequence continues at coordinate 12,980,396 of NC_081529.1, read as the reverse complement.
TACTGGAAAAGCTTGAAAATGGACCTTGAAATTAGAAAAATGCTTGAATTTGACCACTGCTTAAGTGTACGAACCCTGTATACTGTTAAATAAATTACAGTATGAGGACTGTAAAATAACAGTAAAATACTGGCATCCCTGCTGCCAGTATTTTACTGTTATTTCATAGTGAAATTCGTTACAGTGCACCTTTATATTATATTCATAATCATGAGGAAAGAAATAATTCTACCAATATTCTAATATGATCCGTCCATGCACTCCAACCTCTGCCCTCTTCATATGCCTGTACAGAATTTGCTCAAGTGGTAAATTGTCTCTCATGAAATGCTTATCTTAAGATAAGTGGAGGAGTGGAGGGGTGAAGGAGATAAGAGGGAGGACGAAATTACACATTCAACAGTAGGTAACTTCCATGTCCCTTCATGTCTTCTATATCCCCACAAATCACATATTACTTTTCTTATTCTTTATCTTGATATTGTTTCCCTCTTCTTCAAACCTGTTTATTGATCCAAACAGACACATCCACAGTGGCAGAACTAAGTGGGAAAAAAACATTTGGTAGATTAACATTCACCCTGTTGGTTATTCTCTTACCAATCTTTGTGAGTAAAGCTGTATTTAGACTACACTGCAAAAAACATGAAGCTTACCAAGTGTTTTCTTCTTATATCTACCAATAGTGTCTTCATTATCTTGTTTTCAGTATAATGTATCTACTGACCATAGCTTTATGTGCTTATTTTAAGAACATGTGTCTTTTTGTAACAAAAATGAGTGAATAACCTCTTCATAGAGATTTCAGTCTTGTGTAAAGACTTCTTGTAGAACCTGATAATGTAATAAATTCCCGATAATGTAATAACCCCGATAATGTAATAAAAATCTGCACTTGAGTCCATTGAAAATGTAATAAAACCTGATAATGTAATAACTTCCTGATAATGCAATAAAGTGCATTTCCCAATATTGTAATACACTTTTTTTTTTATTTTTTTTTACCAATAATGTAATTATAAATAAAAGTATATATAAAAGTATAACATTAATGGGAGGTTATTACATTATCAGGTTAGCCTTCGTTTTGCAAGTCCTGATAATGTAATAATTCCCCAATATTGTAATAATTTAACAGCAGACCACCCATACCTCGTTTGTGAAAATGGGATGAACGTGTCAAAAGTGAATAAACATTCAACTTTGACCTGTTGGTGGCGCTAGAGCTCTTGAGCTAGAGATGCTTACACAGTATCACCACTTGAACCCAAGTAATGGTTGGTCTGCTGTTAAATCATTACAATATTGGGGAATTATTACATTATCAGGACTTGCGGAATGAAGGCTAACCTGATAATGTAATAACCTCCCATAAATGATATACTTTACTACATTATTGGTAAAAAAAAAAAAAAGTGTATTACATTATTGGGAAATGCACTTTATTACATTATCGGCAATTCGTTACATTATCAGGTTCTATACTTCTTTTTAGGATTGACATTGTGAGCTTTTTCATGCTTTTTTAAGCTATTCAACTGCTGAATATGGTGAGTTTTTACCTAAATTATTGGTTTCAATTGAGATTTTTAGTTGCATGTAGTTTAAATGCTATTTCAAAAGCATTTTAAACCACCAGTATCTACCCACAGATACTGAAATGAGAAAAAAGTCTTGCTGCTTAATTTGATGTTACTACAGTTGGGCTATTCATGCCACAATTGCTTTAAATAAGTACTTTTGGATTTCTGTCAAGAAATCATTGGTCTTTCCAGTTTCTAGATATTTAACTTATTCAAAGAATTCTAACAAAGACAAAAATATTCACTGCACTGGAAGATAATTTTACTTGTTTCAAGCATGTATTTGCTTAATTCTAGTTATTTTTTTCTTATTTTTTGTCAGTTGGTTTTTGCAGTGTAGATCAGTCTTACAGAGAAAAGGTGGGGCAGTGTAATTATAAGCTAAACATCTCAATGATTTAAAACCCATACAAGCTGTACACGTCAGCACCTTTTGTCCTCTGCATGTTCCTGTGCCAGTGAAGATTGTGTCATCTTTCACCACCCTGTGAATGTATGGTAAAAAAAAAAAAAGTACCGCAGGTTATAACAGACCTGTGCAAATTAAAATCCACAGTGATTTAATGTGCAAATGGAGTTCTACTCATCTTCTCTCTCTGAGTTGTTTACCCAATTACTATCCTACCCCAACAACAATGTGGTACATAAAAGCCTTTAGTAAATCTATAACACATCCTCCATACATGACAAATGTAGCATATTGTAATGATATACATAATAGGTTGTTTCTTTCCCTCTGCTTGTCTCAGCAGAATCATGGCTTCATGAGGAGTGCAGAATTTAATGTTTTTAACTGGATCTAGTTATTCCAAATGGTTTATTTTTGATGAATCCAATGTATCCATGACACACGAATGCATTCAACAGCTTCTTGAAATCTAAAGGTGCTTGGTGTTATACTTTATTACATTATTGGTAAAAAAGTGTATTACATTATTGGGAAATGCACTTTATTACATTATCAGGTTTAATTACATTTTCAATGGACTCAAGTGCAGATTTTTATTACATTATCAGGGTTATTACATTATCTGGAATTTATTCTGGTTTCTGGTAAAGTTTATGCTTTAATTTTGCTCTTCTGTTTGCTCTGGTATTGCTGTAATTTATTTTATTCTATTTTGAATTTGACTTGGCTGGCCTTAGTTACTTAGCTCAAATTGACCTGTTAAAAGGCTTTTGTTTTCAATTTTCTGGGGGTGTGGTCTTCTGCCTTTAAAACTATAGCTTAAGCTGTAATTCTCATTCTCAGTGCATTTTTTATTTTTAATCTGCAGTTCAAGTGTGACAATATGGAATAGTGTGTTGGGATGACTGCATCCCTCTGCACAATCTGAGCTTTCTTTCATGCAGTTGTCATGTGTCCTCTGAGCACTTATAATTTGTGTCTTTTAAAAGTCATCCACAGTTTTTCATCGAACTTGTGTGAAACACGGCGACAGCCAGAGAGTCTTATGTTTGTGTGTGAATATGTGTGTGTATGTACACCCATGGGTGCACACGTGCTTCTGTCTAATTACAGTGCATGGGAGTTGAAACCTTTACAATGCCCCTTCAACAGTGTAAATTATCATAATCATGTTTTTCTGAGTTGTCTGACTTTCTTCTCCCCCCTACTCTGCGCTCTCTTTCATCCTCTCGCTCACTCTCCTTCCCTCTTTTCCTCTATTGGTGTTTTTGCAGCAGCAAGGTAATTAAAGTCTGCGCACACACAAGTGCATGCACACACTGGAGGCCTCGCATGGAGAAATAGAGCACATTAAATATTTATGTGGGCACTCTGAGAGGTTATTCCTCCCTGAAATTTTAATGTCTCTTCCCTGGTAGAACCTCGAGAACATTATATACGCATAATGCAGCCTTCGGCCAGAATAGGGTGAAAGGTGTTTTATGAATGGGGGACTTTTTGTCATCTAATTTAAAGTCTAATCTAAAGTGCGTCACCATAAACCTAGTTGGAAGTGATAAGTAATCTTAACAACTATTTAAAACACTTTGAACTCACTTTAAATATTTTGCTTGTTTTAAAAAAGGAGAAGAGTAATTGCATTTTTTTTAAACCCCAGAAATATTCCCAATGGTGTTTGAGCATCCTAATGAAATATTTTTTTAAAAATCTCACAAGAAAATGTTCCACTTTGAGAAGCTATTAAAGCCATTCATTGCAAAACTCAATTAATATTTTCCATTCAATTCAATAAAATGCGCATGAATGCAGTTCTACCTCAGTTGGCTCCTTTCTGATTATTTTTCTTCTATTCAGAACAAATTAAGTTTAAAGAAAGAAAATGCAAGAAAAAGATTAGTTAGGAAGAGCTGACATGAAGGTTTAAATTGCTGTTAGTACTATTTTTTTTCAAGATTCTGGAAGAGCAGTGCAGAAAAAAAAAAAAAAATTAAAAAAGAAAAAAAAAACACCTTCATGTCCCACTTAGAGGACAGCAAGGTCTGTGGCCATGACAGTCTGTCAGCTGGGGTCCATACTGTAGCGTGATGAGCTCCAAGTGGAGCATGACAGGCCTGGTGGTGGGCTGATGGTGCACAGCCTTCTGGGAAGGTCAGTTCTCCAGGCAGGGGGAGAAGGTAAAGGTTAGTCACGATGTAACAGGGAGCAGTAGCATTAGGGCAGAGGGCTTTAATCAGTCCATGTGATGCAGAGAGAGAGGGCCGGGTAACACAAAAATACTGGTTAGTTACCATCAAAAAAGCGAGAAACAAACAAGGAACTGACTTTCATTTGTTAGTATTTGAAATCTTAATGTTGCATTACACTGATTTGTTTTCATTATTTAATGATAAGACTACAGGGTAACATTTTACAACAGGGATGGGCAACTGGAAGCCCGGGGGCCGCATATTGCTTGAATATTATTGCATCATCACTTGAAGTGGCCCTCAGTACAACTACATGCATTTGAGCATGAAATCTTAAAAGTGCAGTGTAAAAATGCACAAAATTACTTCTTGTAATTAATGTTGGTCTGCTGTTCTTGCACTGATAAAAAAGAAAAATCACAGTAAGTGGTTATTTTTAATTTGCTTCAAACCTTTTGTATTCCTATTTATACTGTTATACATGCATTTGAGCATGAATATGTTAAGTTACTGCACTGCAAACATATTTAAAATTGTTTCAGTTTGTTTCAGCAGTTTCATCATATCTGGTGAAGTGCACGGTCCTACACTACAGGCCAAAAGTTTGGAAGCAAGAAAAAATGTGTACAAAAAAAGATCAGTTTCATTGCTATACTTTGCAACAAAATAAACATGATTATTATATAAAGAGTCACTTATTAGAACACATTTTGACTATAGTTATCAGGTCTTTGGGGTTTTATTGCTTAGACTTTGTGTATCTTTATTTCCTTAATGTATAAATCTGAACTCTTGTTTCTTTACTCAGCTGCTTAAATTCTAGCCATTTCTGTGGTAGTTTGTCAGAGATATGAACACAGTTGAGATTTATTGGGATTTTTGTATCCAAACTCAAAAGCCAAAGAGCTAAAGTGAATAATGCAAACTGTGATTTGTTTTTTACTTTTACACTGAAGTTGTAACTCTTCCAAATCTTTTCAACCCTAAAACTAAGCCCTTCTTTTCTTTTATTAACTTTTTTTCAGCAATGGTCTGGTAACATTAATGTATGCCTAAAGGTCAATTGAGGAAAATCCATACTGAATTTTAAGAAAGACATTGTGAACAGAACATTTAAGTTGCTTCCAAACTTTTGGCCTGTAGTGTATATTAACCAATCATCATCAATCAATAACCAACCAAGTAATATTTATAGATGGTTTATAAACCAATTATTAACCAGTTACAAAGTGCTATATTTAATCGTTAAATGTATCAAACCAATTTCATAAAGGTATATGAATCATTTCAAAATCATTAACATACTTAATATGGTGTTAAAAATGTTGAAATGAGTGCAACTAAAACTATTAAACTATTAATTCTAATTTAATTGTTTATTAATGGTAAAGTAACTATAAACTTACATTAAGCCTTTGGAGTCTGGGGCTGTTCTGTTGGTTTTGGACTCCTTTTCATTCAGCCTGTGTAAACCACTTAAAAAGTGTTCACCATGCCACATTGGTATCATTGATTTCAGTACAACCTCACCTATATGACCAGATTATTTTTTTTTCATTTGGACTCAGTGGATCAACATTTTGAACACAGAATTACACAAAAAATACAAAAAACACAATAAAATTACAAAAAACCCACATAAAAACCCACTAAACCACACAGAAAACACACATTTTAATTATTTATTTATTTTTTTTACAAAAAAAACATAAAAAACACACAAAATTACATTAAAAACTAGGACTGCGCGCAGTACTGAACGGGCCCTCGCAGTACGAGTGTCGGGGCATGCTGCCGTCGGGGTTTGTGCGTTACAGGGGCCAGTCTATACCACCCCTATGAATTTCATTGCCTTAAGTCTTATGGTCTGGGCACAGTGGCACTTTAAACTACCGCCAGAGCGCCACCTAGGGGCCGATCAATAAAATCTTCAAGGGTTACCCTCAGGAGGGCATTGACAATAAGTATACAATGTAATCGTTCACACTTCAATTATATCCTCATGCGCACATGCACTTCACAGACTAAAACAAGCAAACTCAAACAAACCCACGCACGCACACACACACACACACACACACTTACACACACAGACAATGTAATCGATCAAATGCAGCCCTTAGCTGGAGGATGTCTAACTGAACGATAACCCATGTGGGATTAATGGTATCAGATAGAGACCGCAGTGTCAACTGAGCTCAGAAGATGTGGCAGTAGCGGTCTGTTGTGAGTGTATTACTTTACTTGACTGCACATATAAAAAATGCATGAAAGAAAATGATTTGGGAAAAAAAGGACAATCCAATAAAGGCAAAATCATAAAAGTTAAGTAGTGTGTGAGAGGGAAGGAAAACAAAGAATTTAATGCAAATCACCATTTAAATTAACATGCAAAAACCCTTTTCTCTGTTTGCATTTCTGTTAATGTATGTTGAACACTCCTAAGCTGACTAACTCAAGAGTATCTAAAGGGAGAGTTGAAAGCACAATTACCCATACATTAGTGTAAAATACTTAAGTGAATTGCATTAATGGACATTTTGTGATATTTGGATTTTATGAAACAAGACTGGCTTTGAAATGAAAATTGCCGTGTGCACTCTTCATCTGTATGTATCAGACATGGACTGTTGCAATTCAAGATCATACACAGGCTTCCTTCATTTATCCAAGTTGAAACTTTGGAGGATGTTCCCTGCTGTAAACCCACTCTGTGATCGATGTGGACAGGCACCCGCCTCATTGACACATATGTTTTGGACTTGTCCAAGCTTCGCCACCTATTGGGTTAAGATATTTCAAAGTTTATTTGAGATTTTCCAGAAACATATTAAACCAGACCCAGTTCTTGCCATGTTTGGGGTTGGGTCAGCTGCCATGGAGCTCTCTTTATCAAACAACCAGAAGAATGTGATTTGTTTTGTGACACTGTTAGCGAGAAGAATAATTCTGCTGAACTGGAAACAAAAAAATACTCCAGTCTATCAAGCTTTAATGAATGATATGATGAAACATTTGCAGTTAGAAAAAATAAAATTCACCCTGAGAGGTAAGATAAATACCTTTTACACAACATGGCAGCCATTTATGGACTGTAATAATTTTTTTTATATTGCTTTTATTTTTCTACTATAATTCTGTCCTTTCTTGTTGTTTTCAACCATAAATTAACATGTATCTTCTTTATTTTTGTATGTGAACGAAAGATAAAAAAATGCTTTAGTGTTTGGTTTATTTCTACCTAAGTTGACATGTTACTGATGACAGGAGGGTTGTGATTGTTTTTATTGCCTGGCAGTGAACCACCGCAGGGTCAGAGGTGAAATGCGGTTCACTGAATGTGTAATTATAGCAATGGTTGGCAGAGAAACTTTACTGTAAGAGAAGAAAGTCACTGATTGATGACAATGACTTTATTTTTAACACTGGCAGATTGATCACAGATAGAAAGCAGATGAGAGCCGATGTTCTATATTGGGAAAATATGAATGTGTCATCTTCTTGTCATTGTCTTTGTGTGCGTCTTTGAACAAGAAAAAAAAGTGTTTCAGAGACAAAATGAAATAAGACTGATTAGGACCCAACAAACTAGTTTAAATGTCTCATTGTAAACTTAAACAGTTATACGGGTGGCTCGCTGTATAGCGCACTCTGAACAAAGACTAATGTATGAAAATTGTTGGCACTCAGTAACGCTGACTTGATCCCTTACATATTTTCATCACCACAGTAATCTGCCTAATTTACATAATTATATAATCTCAGCAGGAGGCCGGATTCAAGGGTCATTTCACTCAAAGCATTCACCTGTAGTTGTGGAAATTAAAAAATACAAAAGATGTTAAAATGATATTTTAAAAAAAACCCACTGTCAATGAAACCTTAAATTACATTCAGGTACCAGTAATTTGAAAGCTGGGGTTAATTTTAACACACTGCCTGAAGCTCCCCTGCTGGAATCATTACGTCCTGCTTGTGGCTGAAATTACTTTTAATGTGTATTATATTATTATGACACTACATTCTGCCCAAGGGTCTAACATGAAAAGAAGTCAAGTGTACAGATATCTGCAGAACGCTGGCTGTGATGTGAGTAGTTGAGCTTCTCTGTGCATCAAAGAGTTTGTCATATGGTGCTAATGGTTACATGAGTTGAGCTATGTAGTATTGATCTAATGTTTCCTTAGTCGTGTGAGCCAGTATTGAGATTCCATCAGTTGTTAAGGCTCTCACAGGTGCAATTATGAGCTTGGCTTTGCTAATGGTCTCCGAGTGCATAGCTGTAACAACTGCAGCTACGACTGGCTGAACATAAACAAGGTTTCAGGCAAAGCTCTGGGGTATGTGAATGCCTTTTGGTAGGAATGTCCCCATCCGATCACGTGATCGGAAATCAGGGCCGATCACGTGGTTTCAGATTCAATCGGAATTGGACATTATGTCCCAATCAGGGATGGGATATATGTATATTCAGCATGATATAATTTAACTGCAGGCTGCATGTCAATAAGCGAAGCAGAAGTTCACACACTCCAACCTAGGTGGCGCTAATGCACCTTAAAGTTGGTGCCGCCGCCATTACAAGAAGAAGAAGAGAAGAAGAAAAAAAACAACACCACAGCAGTTTAAACCGACTCGCGAGTATGTCTGCAGTCTGGAAGTATTTTAAAGTGAACGATAATAACACTGCGATTGCAGCCCAGTATCTCTGAGCTAGCTCTGTGGACAGTGAGAGACTTTTTAGTGCTCTCGCAAACATCCTTAATGAGAACAGGAACAGGCTCAAAGCTGACAAGGTAGAGATGTTGGTTTTCATATAAAGAAACATACATTTCCTCCTGTTAAGCTAGAGGAGGAGAGTAAGAATTACTGTTCCATAGTGCAGTTAGTGAACTTAGTGCAGTTCCAAAAAGCACATTACTGAGAAAACTCAAAATTTTTGCTGTAACTGATTACGTAAGAACTTTTAAGTTATCATAATAAATGTTTTGAGTTACAATATACTTAAAAAATGTGTGTTCAGTTGACTTAATTTATATTCTAAGTTCAATATAACTTTTTAAATTTTCATTAACTTAATATTTATGTCTTCTTCATACTTAAATGATCTGATTGAATATACTTATAAAAACTAAATTACATGGACTTGAAAAAAATAACTTAACACAATGTATTAATATCAATAGTATCTACTCAAAATATTACACCTTTATGAACTCAAAATATTTACTTCTTGCCGACTTAAAATGTGTAAGATGCCCTGTTTTTAGAGAGCTGTGTTTTCTGAGAGGTTCTGTCCCCCAAAGACATGCCAAAAAAAAAAAAAACTAAGTGTGCAAATTCAGTTGTGCAGATTCTTGTGTACATGTAACTGTAACCATGTATGTATGATTGTGCAAGAGAAACATCATCCATGCAATAAAAGGTTCTTGACTAAAGTGTTACTGTCCAAATTCCAAAAATGTATTAGGGTATAAAACAGCACCTTAAAACCTACCTTTTAAAAAGGCAATAACAACTTACATTTTAAGTTTTTTTCTTTTCTTTTCAGAACAGGCTTAGTAAAACTGTGAAATGTCGAATAACATTAAAGTGCAACACCTGGAGTCAAACTTTTTTTTTTTTTTTTTTACAAATATACTTTAGCAGCCTATTTTGAATCATTGGGGATGAACAAACTTCCCTTTCTCTGCACTGTATTTTCTCAAGGGAGAAAAAAAAAAACTTATGAAAGCAGCAGCACAGACATCTAAATTTGTGCAAATGAGGAAAATAAAAAAAACATACCAAATAAAACAGAATAAAATACAATAAATAAAAGAAAATATAATATAAATCAATAACTGAATCATCATTACAACTGAGGGCTGAATCAGATCAGTGAGGTCAAGGAGGCGGTACAATAAAATTAACAAAACATTTACCTCTCTCATTCTAAACTTATAAAAAGCCCACTGGGCATACGCAAAAGTGCTTTCAACATTTTAACAGACATGTCTATCAAAATCAGACATGTTAACAGTAGAACAACATGGCTGTAATAATGTTGCTGATCTGAACCACATTTATGCATGGTTAATGAGTGCAGGCATGCATTTCTCAGCTTCTTTACTCCTTTAACAACTCATTTTTCAGGGAGAGTAGGCATGGTTTCAGTGCTTTGTTATCATCCAGACACAGCAGGACTTTCTGGATGAATGTGAATGTGTGAGTGAGTTTCTTTGGATAATCTAAGTGTAATGCATAGCTTAAACCAAGCAGCACCACAAATGCATCAGCCAACCTGGAAAGCTCGCTTATAACAACTTCATCCTCTATCACGATGGATATGTTCTCCGGGCTGAAGCTGCTGGAACCAGTGGAGTCAGGGGCCACAGAGAGAAACGCCAGTGGTGTGTCAGTGGTCTCCATCTCATCTTCACCCTGCAAAACACAAGAAAATCAATTATAACCAATCCAGAAGGATGTCACACAATTCTTGTTTGTAGAGCCAAAAAAAACAGTATGCATAGTCCCCCTCTCCTCCTCCTCATCTCCTCTCCTCCTTCTTCCTCCTCCTCTCCTCCTTCTTCCTCTCCTCCCTCCTCTTCCCCCTCTCCTCTGCTCCTTCTTCCTCCCCCTCTCCTCTCCTCTCCTTTCCTCTCCTCTCCTGTCATTGTTTCCTCTCCTCTCCTCTCCTCTCCTTTCCTGTCATTGTTTTCCCTCCTCTCCTCTCCTCCTCTCCTCTCATTCTTCTTCCTCCCCTCCTCTCCTGTCCTTCTTCTTCCTCCTCCTCATCCTCCTCCTCTCCTCAAATCTCCTGTCCAAGCACAGAGAGATCAGTCACTGTGTGTGTGTGTGTGTGTGAGAGAGAGAGTGAAGCATAGCTCTGGCTGCAGAGACATACCTACATTACAGGTTTTGTAGAATTCAGTGTCATCCTCCTGGAGATACACTGGAAGTCCACGAAGAGCCAGAGTGCGTCGCATGTTGATGTCATGTTCTTCCTAGATTGAGAAACAAGAAAAAATGCCAGCATGCCCAGTCCGTGTCACTAGTATAACAATGTAATGCTTCAGCTACGTTAAAAACAGTAATCTATCTATGATTCAGCAGGATGACTGACTACTATCAAGGCATCTGTAATCTGTAATGACAACACATATGATCAGCATTGTCCCCATGAAAAAGTCAAACATAAACTTACCTCCAAGTCATAAATTCTCAGCATCTCTCGCAGTGCCTCTGCTCCCTTTCCAGTCCTTGAGGACTTCTGTCGATACAGTGCAACTAGTTTTGGTGTGTAGCGGTCAAGTTCACAGTAGAACTGGTTGCGTAGATTCACATTTGTAATGCGATGAAACTCTGCAAACACCTGTACACATATAAATATTTAGGTGTAAAAACAATGTGGAGTTGTCAGATATTTTCTACATGAAATGTTAAATATCAATTACTTTTATTAACTATTACTAATCAAAACATACTATAGATTTACCTGTGACTGCATTCGCAAGGCCGGCCAGTTCTCCAGGAATTCCCGCACCCCTGGACTTCCTTGAACAATGTGTTGCCGGCGAAGGGCAAAGGTTGTGTGCATGAGTTTTTCTATCAGTATCTGGTCTCTCTCAGTCTTTTCAGTCTCTTGTGTGATTTGTACTCTCATTTCCTCCAAGGTTGCCTCATTCTCTCCCCTGGGGAAGTTGGGCAGGAAATTCACCTCTGCTCTTTTTGCTCTTTTGATGTTGGAATGAGGATGGTCGTTTTCAGGGTTGGTTCGGCTCCTCTTGCCTGCATTGATGGAGACCTCCGCACAACCAGATCTGGCCAACTTTGTGCGAAAATTCCCCATCTTGAACTTCAAGGCCACCTTCCATTCATACCATCCATTCTTACTCCCATGTTCTTTGAGGCATGGATGAGCTGCTACTAGAGCTTCAGCAGCCATAGCCACTTCCTTGTCATGTGGATATGGCTTGAAATTGTACATCACTTCAGCCATGTTTTCCAGGATATTGTGTTTTTGAGCTCTTGTTAATTTCAGTGTCTTCCCAGAACTTTCAAAGGCAGCATTTCCCTGCGCACATACATGCTCAACTTCATAAGAAAAAGTTGGCACAGGGAAACAATCTGGCCAATTTTTCTGACGCTGTCTTAAAGGGACATGCGGTAGTATGTCTGTGTCTGAGCTTCCAGTGGAGGATACATCACTTTCCGATCTCACCACTTTCAGTGTTCCTTTTTCAGGGAGCTCCTGAATATCCATAAGAACACTGAGCTGTCCATCGAAGTCAGGGTCTTCATATTGAAGGGTAAACTCACAGTCCAGCCTTGGCTTAAACTTCTCTTGCATTATATTCTTGAGCTCTTCTACTGACTGTGGACGCTCGGTTAGAATGAGCTTCATGGCAAGATCTGTTGCAACACAAACACGGAGCACAAATTTCTGCGGAGCAGCCATATCTTGATGTGTTGATGTGCTGTAACAACAACATCAAAAAACAGTTAGTAAATAGAGTTAGTTTCATTGTGATTAAGAACCATCTTTGAACAAAGTTATTAGCCATCTACCTTAAATGAGCCAAATCATGGTGAATGTCATAACCAAATGGTGTTTTAAAATGAACAAATACTCACCAATATAATCACCAATGTTGCTCAAAATGACAAACTTCACTTCCAACCGCTCTATGGTGCTATAACATAACAGAGAGCACAAACAGTTTAATGTCACTTAAGATGCAAAATGCATATGATTATGTATAGTGTACTGTATTACGTCGTCAATCCCTTATTGGCGAGGGCGACTCCGTTAGACAACCCTTCTGAACATATTATGTTTTTGTTTTTTTCTCCAATGTCTAATAAAAAAAATAAATAAGAAAAACTTTCACATATGTAGTAACTGCTTTTATTAAAAAATTTCACCGATATTTGAAACACGTCGTCCTCTGCATATTTATCAAGGCAAAGAACGGCTGTTTCCACTACGTTACCCTTAACGTTAACGTTACGTTGTTGACAGTAACGAAGTAACGTTAGCGACCTGGGCCTAGAAACAACATTGACAATAAAGTAATACGCTTTCGTTTCAACCAGTTGAAAATATGTCGAATATCGTAGCATGTAACCTACACACATTCACAGCGTCTAACAAAAGATAGCCTAAGTTAACTGTATTGAACTTTTGAAACGTAAAGTTACGTTACTCACCGGCTTCACGCGCGAAACTTTCAAATTCTGGAGCCGGGGTCCCCCGGAACACAAAACACAGATAAAAGACAATTTTGCAACAGCACGGCGAAAAAATGACCGTCGTTGTGTGGGTTTTTTGACGAATATGACTCTATTTCCACTTTTCTTCGCTCCCGTCTCATCTCCCGCTAGCGTCCAGCCATCTTGAATTTTCTGGACGTCAGACGTCACGTCCCCTCACGCACGCCTGTTAACTTAGACGTTTCAAGTTGAGTGACAGTGTTCACTTACACATACTAAGCGCTTTGAACTCAAAACGCTATTATTCGTTAGGAATACTTAATGTTTCAGAGTCGGGTGAACTAATTAACTCACTTTGGTTTAGTTGACGGCAATAGTTATGAGTTTGTAGTACTGTTCGGGTTTACAGTGTACTTTATAACACTGTGGCACTTTTATTTGCTTATTTGTTTACATACCTGCAGGGTATTTTAAGTGAATGTGTGTTAAATGATAAAATAAAAAAGGCACATCCTGGATCTGTTTCTTCGCTCTTCTTCATTTTTTAAATGTATTATAGAAGTATCGGATCGGGACTCGGTATCGGCAGATACTCAAAATCAAATGACTCGGACTCGGACTCGGGGGCAAAAAAACCTTATCGGGACATCCCTACCTTTTGGTGATTACTTAGGGCCTGGTGTTCATAAGCCTGAGGTGTTCACAGGCTGAGCTGAGGTCTGACATCGCTACGCTTGACTTAACAGCTCCGTATGTTTGTGTATGTCTTTTTTTTATGTGCTTGCTGATATTCTGTGGCTATAATAAAGTGACTGTGCTGGCATTGACAGAGTGTGACTGCAGTTATTTGGCCTCCAAATCTGATGGATCACTGCAGAACAATAATGTCACTGAAGCCTGGGGTGAACAGGTCTCCAGCCACACGCACAGACGCCCACATGCAGCATGCTGAATCACACTGTAGTCCCCTTTGCTTCCATTCATTCCTTTAGTGATCCTCCTTCTTTCTCACATCCACCAGGGAGTTCACCAAATGTTATTTCAGAAAAGTAGGAGGACGAGGGGTTCACAGGGGCCAATGCTTTTATTCTCTCAAACTGTAACTGCAGGCATCTGGAGGTTTGTCATAGGAAAAAGTACCTTATTAAATAAATAATTCCTCACTATCAGAGCAACCTGGAAAAAACCCTAATGCTTACAGACATGCTGGGACTGTCAGAAAATGATGCCTGGACATACAGTATGCACAGTGCATGTGAAATTACACGATAGGACAATTCTTACTTCTCTGTCACTCAAACACAGGCTCAGACCACAGTCTATGGCTCAGAAACATCATTCTAGCCGGCTGAATAATAAAACAATTACGGTACAAAATGATTATAGTGATCATGCCTGTCCAGGTCAAATTGATCACTATAAGTGGATGATTTTTTTAACTGAATTTTTCTTTCTTTATTTGTCATGGAGATGCCATCTAATTGCCATTCGTATATTTACTAAAAAACATAAAGTAATGAAACGAAACCACAGTAATGCAGTATATGCATGTGTCAGCTCCCGGAGCTCCTCGCTGACCTGCTGGCAGTTGAGTGGCAATCTCCGGGCATGTATCCACTTGAGGAGGGAAGCTTCATACTAGGACTGCACAATTAATCAAATTTTAATCGTGATCACGATTTTGGCCGCCATGATTAAATTAACCTGATCGTCGGCGATAGTTCCATTTTAAAATATGGCTCTTCTGCATGTCTAGAAGAAGATTACTTTATTAATCCCACAATAGGGAAATTAAACCTCTGCATTTAACCCATCCTTTTTTTACACACAAGTGAACACACCATGCAAGGAGCAGTGGGCAGCACATTACTGTGCCCAGGGAGCTGTGCAGGGGGAGTCCTAGACCTGTCAGTACCGGGATTCGAACCAGCGACTCTCAGTTACAAGCCCGATTCCTAACCTCTATGCCATGGACTGCCTAATCAAGCACTTTCTACACCAGTAGTCCACCAACCACCAGGGGGCAGGGCCGTTTTTCTCCCCTGATAAAAGCTTGGTTGCTAATTGGATAGAACGCTAAGCAGGATGTGACGTAGTACTGGGTGCCACAACAACACGCACCATTTGTAAAAGCCGGCGAAGCAGTGTTGCCAACTTAGCAGCTTTGTTGCTATATTTAGCGACTTTTCAGACCCCCTTAACGACTATTTTTTCAAAAAAGCGACTGGCTACAGATCGAGAGACTTTTTCTGGTGTTATGGAGATTCCTTCTTACTCTTCTTAACGAGCCACCGGCTCCCGCAACTTGTTAAGAAGAGTAAGAACAAGTTGAAGTGGCACAGTCCTCCTGCAGCGGTCTCTCCCAGCTGCAGAGAGGGAGGGGATGATAACCCCTTTCTTACAGATCCAACATGGCTACAGCAGACGCGAAGCTCTCTTTGGTCTCGCTGTAGACAGTGTTCTAGATAATGTAGAGCCAAAGTTTATTTTAGAAGAACGTTTAACTTTACACTCCTTTTTCACCGCGAAAAGAGATGTTTTAGCCTTGCTTCCGACAGAATTTGGCCAAACCTAATCTACCAACTAGCCCCGCTACCGCTCACTGCTGTAACGATGTGATCTCGCTACGAGCCGGGGGACAGCGGAGCCGCCCAGAGACCCGCAGCAGCTCGTCTATTGACCATAAAATCAGTGGATGTGTGTGGCTGAATGACATGAGGTGTAAAAACAAATAATCTTGCAGAAAGCGAGAACTGGAGAAGCAAAGCAGCAAGCAACACTCTCTCTCACACACACACACACACACACACACACACACACACACACACACCCCAACACTGCCGGTAGACTGTGACCAGCCAGAGCCAGAACATGCTGCAGAAAAACGTTGCAGAAGCAGAGTTGAGCATTTTAGTCTCAAAGTAGAGATGGGCTAGTCTGGCTATGTAAACATCAGTCATGCTCGATGCTTCCTCGAATTTCTGTCGCTCCACATACGTCATCTGGTATAACTGATACGATTGGCTAAGAGCTACGTACAGACGCTTACGATAGACATTCGTAGTGCCCAATAAACGGCTCTGGAGGATCGAGCTATTCATTTCTCCTCAATGGAGAAATGAATAGCTCGTTGCCAGACTAGATCTCATTTGTGTGATTTAGTCTGGCGTTAGCCAGGCTAATCCACTTCATGAAAATGACATGCTTTGTGTTTTTTCACACTTATTGCCATATATAGTACATACAGGACACAAAATTCCGGACTGGGTCGAGCCATTGGTCCACAGTTGACTTGCTGAATTTTTAGGCTCATTAGTCCTTCTTATAGAGTTTTCACATAGAATAATTTTGAAAATGGCACACATAAATTAATGGAATTGAATATGGAAAGAAAGAGGCATAGGGTGATATCGAAAGAAATTCTAAGAAAATCCAAATGTATTCTGACCACCAGTGCCATTACAAATATCAGTGGAGTAGTTTTAACTCTAGTGGAAATCTGACATAGAAACATGTGCACACAGGCATAGATAGCTTATTAACGTGTTAATGCTTTACTACATTCTGTCTTTGCCATCCCATCTGTGATCCTTTCTTCCACAAACACACGGGAGCACACATGCATGCACACTGAACTGAATCAAATCCAGCAAAGAACACACACGCCTTGCTCTTGCATAATCATCGGAGCGAGTATGTCTAAAAACACATCCAACATTCATTACATGCCATTTATATTTAAGCGCAATGAATAAAACATCTGGCAGAATCCTGAATGCTCACTCTACATTAAAAATGCAGAGGACTCTTCCAACAGGTTTTTAATGAGCCTGATTGGTTGGAGGAGCCATGTGAGTGAGTGTTGTTCATTTATGGGAGGTTGTTAGGACACCTCAGTGCTACTTCACCACATATTTGTATTCAAGCACTGTCGCCGCTGCACAGTTAATACCTTTGTTGCACTGATGTCAGCAACAGCAGGACTCTTCTGTGATTATCAGAGGTAATTACAATAAAAATACACAACAATTATCTTTAAGAGGGTGTAGGGCTGTATAATTGAAGCTGCTATTCTTGCTTATTGTAATTAATGTGAATGAAGTGACAGCTGTACGAAGCAGTGACTGTTGCATGGGCATTTGGACCGGCGCATGAGCCAAAGTCCAAAATTTATTTTTTTTGCACACAGGCAGTAAAGAAACAATATAAACGGCAAAAAATCAAAAAGTACTGCAACTGCAAATACAATCTGATAAATTAAGAAACAAGACAAATAAACAAAAGTTAACTGAAAATTAAATCCAATCAGTGACGACTGATGAAAAATATGTATGTAGAAATGACCAGTGGCTGGGACATGATACTCACTGGGACTATGATTTTCATACACATAATACTTCACTCGTGGATGTAATGGACGAACGTTATAACAAGAGACAAGTCACCATTTCTTCTGTTGGGTTAGATAATAATAAATAATAGTGCAAATGACAACATGATACATTAAAAAACAAACAAAAAAACATAATTTCAACAAATTTCAAGGAACATGTAAACACTATATATTATATAGTGTATATATAGTATATTATATTATTAATTGTTTATTTTTTTTATTTTGTATGTATATGTGTATATGTATATGAATATATATATGTGTATGTATATGTATGTATGTATATATATATATAATTATTATTATTATTTAATATATTTTTTAAATGTATTTACTTAGTTATTTTATTTATTCTTATTTATTTATTTTCTCTTTCTTTCCTCTTCCCTCTCTTCTAGCGTTAGTGCTCCTTGCTTTGTTTGCATATTTATTGTCATTATGTTATACATATAAGTGAGCCATGTTATATATATATATATATATATATATATATATGTTGTAGCATCTGCCCCTCATCCACACACACACACACACACACACACACATACACTTGTGATGACTCTGTGCAAATCGTTGTACATTTATGTTTTTCTTTGTTGTTGTTTGCGCTCTCTACTTGTGGTCCACGTGGTGTAGTGTATTTGTCCCTCATGTCACCTTGTTTGTTACGTCATTTCACCAATAAAAAAATAAAAAATACTGAGATATTCTGATGTACAAGAATGTGGAGAAGGACGCTGACAGGAATATCTGTATGTATGTACTTATGTACAAGCTGACAATCATTGGGCATTTGGAAATCCACTTCACTGTTATAGCTGCAGCATAACATATCTGCTAATGCTGTAGAAAAGCAACACCAGGAATATTTACCTGGAGCATAGTAGACATTCACACATTTACACGTTAGAGGGTAAACCCACTTTGATGGTTATTTACTAAGAGGTGTGTGCACATGTAATTGCTTGCATTAAAACCTGCAGAATGTAATGTTAACTTAGAGTGCATTAGATGATGGTTCACCAGGCTCCAACTCCCTGTGGGAGTTTCCACACCCATTTCAAACTGAGTATTGTAATGTACTTCACATAACGGAAGAAAGCTCAGTAAGGTTAAGTTAAACCATAAACACAAATCCCAGTCAGCCGATAGTGACACTGGCGAGATTTAGACATGACTAAGAGTCTATGGCTAAACTAGTAACTCAGTACTGGAGCTGTACGGAGGTGTTGCCACAAGTATGATGAGATCCCGTTTATAGTGTTTCACACGCACAAATGAAATGCAGTTTCCGTATAAATCAATTAACTGAGTTTATTGTAACATTTCCAAACAAAGGTAAACTTCCTTCTTAAACAAATGAAGTTATATTTCCAATTTATACATCACATTTCTGCGCTCAAAAAACTGTGTGCCTCTCGGGCATCTCAAAACAATCAGTCATACACCGGTAAATAAATAAACAATCAAAGCAAAATGGCTCTTACAGGTATGTTCCATGCACAGTTTTGCCTCTTGACGTCACATTGCTATTGCTCACTATTGGAAATACAATTTAAAAAGTCACTCCTGCCCACCAAACATTAGACGTCTGATAGACGTGCAGATCATGTCTATATTGCGTCCGTCGGTCCAAGACCAATTCTGGACCACTTCACGACGTGCAAACTAGGTCTGCTATTTGGACGTCTAATCATGACCCCACTTGGACGTCAATATGCAGTTGAACATTTGAACGTCGGGCTAGGTCACTTATTTCGACGTCTAAGACAGGTGCAGGGATTTGACATGATGTAATTTATTTATTTACATTATTATTATTATTATTAATAATAATTTATTATTATTATTATTATCATCATCATCATTATAGTAGTAGTAGTAGTAGTAGTAGTATGGACATGATGACATATTTTGTGATTAAACATTATTTTTGAATAAAAGTAATATTTTTGTTTGTTTACATTTTTCTGTTTTTCTTTTCTAAAATAGTGTCATTCTGTTTATTACAACAATAAAGGTGTCTTTGGGGAGGGGGGCAGGGTGTTACAGTCAACGCCATTGTGATTGGCTGAGGCATTGCGTCATCAAGGTACATCATAAGAGCCGGTGAAATTCAAATGTCCGCTTGGCTCTGTGCACCTTCGACCTCTACAACAACCTACACAGCAATCCGAAAATCAGCATCCACTAAATTGCAGGTAAGTTCGGTCAGCCCATAGACCCATAAGTTAATTTTATGTTCATTTGTGTATTTATAGCATTTGCCGTTTTAGCTTTATTGTGTTAATATACCTCAAACCTGTTGTTGCTACAATTAGCATTACATCTGCTAACGTTAGCTTTTGAACACGGCCGATTTTGTTTAATGTACAACGAAACCGGCGAAAAAGCGCTGGAGCCGTGGGCCGTTACACGACCGTTATCGGCAATAGGCCTCCAGTGTTAACGAGCAGGAGGGCCATTGTGTTGAGCTGGGAAGCGGCCGCGGGTTTTAGCAGCGGATGCTAACCGCTAACGCTAATCGAAGTTAGCATCGAGCTACCTCACAACAACGGCCGTCTTTCTTGTTACCGGTCGAGGCTTTATTTGTCGGTTACAGCCGGTTATGTGTCCGCGGCTCCAGCGCGTATTTCTTCATTTGTCTTTATGTACTTGCAGATGGAGTCATGCAGTTTGACAGTTTGGCCACTGAGGAACAAATAAGGAGCTTCAGAGCATTTGAAGCATGCACCGCAAAGGAGTGGAGGGGGGCTTCACAGCCACTCAGGACTGATTTTGTGACAGTGTTGTTTTACATGTTCTACACTGTAGTTGCTGTCCTCGGTGTTAGTGCATCTTATCATAAATAACAATGCTAATTTTACAAAACCCACAAGTCATTAATAGTAATTAAAAAAAACCACAAAGGAAATGTGTGTGTTAAAAAATTAACCAGTTGTGTAAAAATAGAAAGAAAGGGCCAGATTTATTTTCATCATGTGAATTTGTTAAGTTGACACAGAAAGAGATCTATAAATAAATATATACAGGTATATAGGGTTTATTGATAATATACACAGTATATATTTTATATTGTTATATTTGTACATAGTCAATCAGGACTAACCCTATTTTTAAAGTACTTGTATTGTACCTTTATTTTTTTAACACGATTTTTCTAACTTGAGGCTTATGCTGCCTGCTGTTTAGCAGCCAAGTATCTATTGTTAACTGACATGTGTGCAATAAAAAATGGGTGAAAAAACAGTCCGGATTGGATTGTGATTTATTATTAACGTGACTGTAGAATCGTGTCCAGAAGGTAGGAACCTGTTTTCCTGTACCCGCTAATTTTACAGTAGCGTCATTTGGTTATGCATTGGAACGAAAGCAGTACAGTAAAAAAAGTCTAAAATTAGTTATAATTTGACGTAGAAAAGACGTCCACAACGACCATATTTGGACTAGAAATAGCTCCTGCACGGCGGTACTGTGGACGTCGTAAATGGACGTCAAGTATACGTTGAAAGAAATACGTCGTCTGGAGTAACAGTCTGCACCTTGAGGGGACCAAAATTAGACGTGCAAAAATGACTTGGAAAAGACGTCGTTTGGACGTCTCTTTGCGCAGTGGGTGGTGGTTCTTAAAGACAGCTATGCTTTTGTCAATGGGAGCAACACACATCCATATATGGAGGTCATATTGCCTGACTTCATTAACATCCACCACAAATATCGGATTAAAATATCATCATAATTACATTCTTTACAAACAATCACTAAACCCGATTATTTTTTAACTTGCTGGTCTTTAATATGATTTATCAAAATGGATTACAAAACATAATTTATCCCAATAATATAAAATACAATATACATTTTAATGAATGTCATTTGGGATAATTAGCTTAAGTGTATCCAGCTGGACTGTGCAGTGTAATAGGGTAACTAAAACCAAATGAGTCTCTGCTGTCCGCTGTGTTTTGGATGAATAAACACGTGTGTATCGAATTAGGCTATACAGTGATCTAACAGCAAGAGGGTCGTGGGTTTGAGTCAGGCTCGCAGCTCTTCTGTGTCGGGTTTGCATGTTCTCCCCGTCAGCGTGGGTTCTGTCCGGATGGCACTTTATTGAAATTTTAGTGTATAATTTGCCTCACATTTTTTAATTTTACATTATGATAGAGTTGCAGATTGTGTGGCTTTCAATTTAGGAAAGGATATTTTCCAGACTACTCCGCAGGCTTCCTCCCACAGTCCAAAGACATGCTGCTTAGGTTGAATTGGTGACTCTAAATTGCCCATAGGAGTGAATCAGTATGTTTACATGACACTTGAAAAAAACTAATTATTGCCTTAATCTGACTATAACTGGACAACTGAAGTGCATGTACACGTGTTAGTCTGACTGATGTCGGAGTTCTCAGACTCTGATAAGGACATCCAGATAATGGATTGGCATAGGATTTTCGCCAGCATGTATGACAAGACAACACATGTGGGCATGCTCCGCATGCTCCACCCCCTGCACTGGCGTATGACCCCGGAACAAAAACATCCAAGAAAGCCGGTCACATTAGCCAGTGACATTAGCCGATCGCACATTAGCCAGTCGCATTTGCCGGTCGCATTAGCCAATTGCACATTAGCCAGTCGCATTAGCTGACCGCACATTAGCTGTTCGCATTAGCCGGTCACACATTAGCAGGTCACACATTAGCAGGTCACATTAGCCGATCGCATTAGTTGGCACATTAGCCGGTCACATAAGTCGGTCGCACATTAGCCGGTCGCATTAGCAGGTCGCACATTAGCTGGTCGCATTAGCCGGTCACACATTAGCTGGTTACATTAGCCAGTCGCATTAGCTGGTCGCACATTAGCCGGTCATACATTAGCAGGTCGCACATTAGGTCACTTAGGTCAGCCCTATAGTCTGGAGGCCTGTCCAGGATGTCGCCCTATGTCAGCTGGGATCAGCTCTGCGTTGGATGAGTGAATGAACTATGAACTGCAAGACGGACAACTTCTATTTTGATATTCTGATAATGAAACACAAATGTAAACACATTCTAACCAGTCACCATGATTATAATGGTAAGATGACAAGCTGATCCCAGAGCTGTGTGGGAGAACTGAGGTAGTTAGAGCAATGAGTGATCGTAATTGTAAGTGGTCTATTTTCTTCCAGTTCTGGCAGTCCTTCAACCTGTGTGTTATAAAACAGCTCAAATATTTCCTTAAATGTAGGCACAAGGTGGTCACAAGCAGCAGATTTCAAACTATACAACGTGTCAGTTTCCTACTTCTGGTGTGGACAGGAAGCTAAATAAACCACTTCCTTCTCCCTGAAACATAAGCATGAAGCCAATTACATTTACTGCATAAGTGTGTTAAACCAGTTTTTGACTACAAAACAATACGATATCTTTGTCTGTTACTATGATCACTGTGTTGGATTATAGGTTGTAGAGTATTACATTCTTGCAATGACTTGGCATTGGGTAGCTGATATTTCACAGCATAAAACAGGATGAAAACAGACAAACTGACTGATGGGATGAATTCCCCATCAGCTGCACTTTGCTCAGCAGCCGAATGTAGGAGAGGAGGCCAATGTGATGAACTAAAGAGAGATAGGAAAGGATTACAGGATGGGGATGTTTAAAAAGTAAAAGAGGGTGGAAAGGAGGGATGAAGAGACATTCAAATGAGTGTTAATAGTTTTATAACTGCACAGGGTGATTCCTGACATGCTTTTAATGCCGGAGTTAGGATGACACATAATATTCAGAGTAATTACATGGTGCCATGGAAGGCTTTTAAATCCTTGCAGCAGAAGCTGCCAGTGCTCCACTTGTTTGCTAGACAGAAAGAACATCAGAGCTAGATACTGTTCATCTACTGTAATGCATCTGTATATCTGCATTATTTCAAAAGTGTTACTTCAAGGTCAGCAAACATTTATATATTTTCTCTTATAAAAATATAATATTAGATATATTCAGAATTTATTTCCTTAAAAAGATGGTACTAGGATTTTTTCTGTTTATTGTTAGGGAACAAAAGTACAAGCAGAAAGACTTTTACACACCGGATGTGTGACGAATAAACAACTCAAAAGTCACCTGTGAATATTTTGCAACAAAACTATTAATTCAGCTAGAGGTGTGAATTTGAACCCTTGTTAAATAAAAGGTTCAATTATATTCACCTGGGCAGAAGATCAACTGCCAGGATTTTAGCTAATGCTCCGAGTTCATTTCAGTTCCCTCCCACATTATTTACCAGTGCTTTTATTATGAAAAAGTGGATCTGGCATATGTGCTGCTTTTATCAAGGCTGAAAGGAGTAATACAATAGGGCTGCACGATTATGGCCAAAATGATAATCATGATTATTTTGATCAATATTGTAATCACGATTATTAATCATGATTATTAATCAAGTTAGGGAAAACATCTGTATTTTTACTGCACTACTTTTAAACAAACAATAGGAACAGTTTTTAGTGTGTGTACAGAGTGTCTGGTGCTTGTTGTAAACAAACAGAGATCGCTGAGTGAACACCTCCTGCAGCAGCAGCACATGCACACTGTACTGCTACAGAGCTAACTGTAGCCTATTAGCAATTTGCAGACTGGACGCTAAGGGGTTAACATCCCCTCCAGCTCTGCAGCTGGAAAAGACCACCTCCAGGGCCACCTGGAGGTGGCCACCTCGACTCGTTCTTACTCTTCTTAACGAGCCGTGGCTCGAGTAAGAACAAAGCTCTCCAAAAGTCTCCAATAACACCAGAAAAAGTTGCTGGATTTGTTACCAGTCGCTTTTTTGAAAAAAAGTTGCTAAGGGGGTCTGAAAAGTTGCTAAATATAGCAACAAAGTTGCTAAGTTGGCAACACTGCTTTGCCGGCTTTTACAAATGGCGCATGTTGTTGTGGCGTCCAGTACTACGTCACATCCTGCTTAGCGCTCTTTCCAATCAGCAACCAGGCTGTTTTCAGGGGAGAAACACTGGTGGTTGGTGGACTACTGGTGTAGAAAGTGATTGATTAGATATGCAGGAGAGCCGCATTTTAAAATGGAAATATCGCCGACGATCACGATTAAATTTTGATTAATTGTGGAGCCCTATAATACATTCTGCTGTTTTGGTTCGGACTCTGAGCCTCCATGTTGTTGTTTTATAATCTAATACAGTGATTCCCAACGGGGGGCCCCGACCCCCCAAGGGGGGCGCCAGAGATCCATGGGGGGTCGCGAAGACCTCTTGATTTTAAGTGATGTAATAAATCTAATGTGTTAAATATAGATGAGTCAGCATTTAATTCATTAGTGGGACAAAAACAACTAAATAAGGGCTACATTAACGTTTATTCATTTATTTAAATAGAAAAATCACTATAGCAAAGTTTAAAAATAATGGATATATCGCAAGAATAAGGACATGTGTAATATCCCTCCAGCAGTATACACAGATAACCTCACCTAGCGGTAATCTCACCAAGTGGTAACCTCACCAAGCGGTAACCTCACCTAGCAGTAACCTCACCTATCAACAGAAACACAGAGCTAATGGAAAAATGGTGAAGCATCAGAGAGACGAAAATGCTGAATATCTCAAAAAAAAAAAGAGAGGGTGCCATGAAAGTCACATTGAGTTTGGCTTTGTAGAAGCAATGGACAATGGGGGGGTCTAAAAAAAAAAGTGGGTCCCTCAAGATAAAGGTTGGGAACCACTGATCTAATAGACTCTTTATATGTACTCTCTTTATAATGTTATTTGATGACAATGGAATGTGGTGGTGTTGCTAATGCTAATATAAATATGCCAATATCCTCAAGCTGCTGCAGAAGTTGTAACATTTACAGCACATGCAAGGTTACTGCCTGAACACATTATCCATGACCTCCTTATTTTCACTGGCTTGAAACTTTCTCAACTTCTATTTGCATATACCACTGATTTTTCACCATGATGGATGTGTAAGCAACAGAGAAGGTAACAGAAACTTCAGTGAGTTCTGTGAGAGCACATTTCATCAGTTCAGGGTTGCTGACACAGACGGTATGAGGCTGGCAGCAAGGACCCAGCTCATGTTCTTCTCCCAGCTGTCACCACAGAGCCTTTGCTGCTCTCTCTAAGAGGTGGTTCAAGGAGGTGAGAATTTTTCATGAGATTTCTCATTGCCACACACCACAACTACCAACTAAAAGCAATGATTAAGACCTCAGTAAGACACTAGTTTAAAGTATTTACATTTAAACAGTCAAGGAAGGTATAAGGGGCTCCAAGCCAGAACTCAATTTACAGCTTGATTCCATCATTTTTAATTGCACTTCAGGAATATTTTCCATGCACAACCAATTATATTATTAAGTTTAAGGCCATGCACTGAAAAAGTCACCATTTTGCAAACATGAAAGCAGCAGAAAAACAAAGCAGTGTGCCAGTTTCCTCTGAAAGAAGTCTTTGTTGCAAATTACACAACCAATTTTACTTTGGCATTCTTTAAAACAAAATGAAAGGAAAGAACTGTGTTTAGAGGGTCACTTCTTACTTTGAAACAAGCACTGAGAACAAGATTTGAATGTTGCAAAGTTGCAGTTTTTTTTTTAAGACTTTCTTGCCAAACCTCTTTCTCTCCAAGCTTTGGAGTGAACGATTTAAAACTCAAAATGCAGAGAGGTTCCCAGAGAAAGAGCAATGGATATGATGAATAATTAATAGGTCTTTTTTTTTTTTTTTTTTTTTTTTAAAGATGTGGGTTTTTATTATTTTGGGCTTTTTCTGCTTTATTTTTTAGTGCATACACCTCACGCCCCATGCCTTGTTTACATGTGCAATGCATAAAACCTTGAAAAGCGGTGGGGTGGTACTTGCAGAGGTTTTTGGAGCCTGGAGAACATCTTTTAGCTCTTAGTGTAACCATGGTTGTCATCTTCCCCTGTTGTCTCTTCCATTATGATTCACCTTGAATCCAAACATCATGCACTCTGTATAGTTTATGAGCACAGTTCTGCATATACTATATATTTGCAATGATAAAAGTCATTAATTAAATGTTATAATTAAAATAAAAATAATTATATAAAGTAAGAGTCTGATAAAGCTATGTCTTTAATTTTAAACCATCTCTTATTTTCTTCTCAAACAAACTAAATCCAGTCTTGAACTGTCAGGCTTGGATTCTCTGCAGCCAATAGTTTTGCTGCACAAACTGTTTGAAGTAATTTTCTGATCAATTTTGGCTTTTTGAAAATCCATAGGACACATGCGGCTCCCAGTCACTTTGGGGAAAGCTGACATAAAATGATTCAAGATCACTTGTTTCTGAGTGACCTTCAACTTCACAGGAGTTCCACCTGACACAGAAGTAAATAAATAAAAAATGTTCCAAGATTGAAGGTTAACATTAAAATCCAGCATTGACTGAAGATTGGAGTGAAATGTATGGCGTCATTTTAGTGCCAAAATCCACGCGCATAAAAACATGATCAGCGCGCATAAAGACCACTCTCAGCGCGCTCGTGGTCTCTGTTTATACGCTCGTTGTCACTTTCTGCGCGCTCGCGGTCACTCTCTGCGCGCTCGCGGTCTCTGTTTACACGCTCGCGGTCACTCTCTGCGCGCTCGCGGTCTCTCTCTGTGCTTTCTCCTCGCTCGACTTTGCTGAGTTTTGGCACTTTGGGGGCGGGCATTGAATGGACGGCCCCCGCAACCCCCCTCCTTTTTGATTGGTCACTTTAAACGCCTACTGTCTCAGATCAGAGCCGTCTCTGTCTCGTCACTCAGGTGGTGTCACACTCAAAAATGTCCGTGTGAAAACCGAAGCTAAACAAGGGTTCCCAACAAAAGTTCCTATTGTTACAACTTATGTGAAACTCATAAACATACCTCCCACTAAAAAAAATCCTACTACCCCACTGGTCCCGGCATAAAATCAAATGATATCAAAATGAAATCTGAGAGATAGGCTAACTGTGTGACTTACTTGCTCAGCCATGATAGCCCCATGAAAATGTTTTTTTTTCCCTCAGGAAACTGCCAGGTCTCCTCCACTGTGATCAGACCACTAAAACAGAGGGTTATGAGAATGTTATGTATTGGGTCAGCAATTTTTCGTAGCAACTTTAAACGTAGCCACTGCTGTTATAGGCTAGCAATGTATATCTGTCTGAATATTAAGGCGATAATAACAACAATCCTCACTGTTTCTAGGTGCTGGCCCAGACAGGGCATATATATATGTATATATATATATATATATATATATATATATATATATATATATAGTAGACACGGCTTCCCCCGTCCCAAGATGGCGGCCGCTTCCATAGCAACTGTGGTAACTATGCAAGTCCAGTCGCTGGATTGCGGTGGAGTAGCAGTCAGTAAACTATCACAATTACTCCCAAGCTGTTCAATACATTTAAATTTAAATATAAGTCTGTTCCTCAACTTACCTCTTTTTTCTCAGACATCTCTTCTCGATCCGCATTCCACATTTCCGCAATCAAATTCTCCCGCCAATCGCAATGATGACCCGCCCTACTCTGCCTCCGATTGGCTCTGATCTGAGACAGTAGGCGTTTAAAGTGACCAATCAAAAAGGAGGGGGGTTGCGGGGCCGTCCATTCAATGCCCGCCCCCAAAGTGCCAAAACTCAGCAAAGTCGAGCGAGGAGAAAGCACAGAGAGAGACCGCGAGCGCGCAGAGAGTGACCACGAGCGTGTAAACAGAGACCGCGAGCGCGCAGAGAGTGACAACGAGCGTATAAACAGAGACCACGAGCGCGCTGAGAGTGGTCTTTATGCGCGCTGATCATGTTTTTACGCGCGTGGATTTTGGCACTAAAATGACGCCATAGCAATGTGTCTACTTATTGTAGCATTTTAGGTGAATTAGTTGTGAACAAACTTCTTTGTGTCTCCTATCAGGGGTTGAATTAGGACTGAGGTTCTGTAGACTTGGATAGTCAACGTTAACAATGGCATTGTGTCTTTTCAGACACTTTTTTTTGCCTTGAATGATTTCAAGAATGATTTATGAAAAGCTGAAATTCCTATCCCTGACTTCTTTGCACTAAGGCAAGTACAATACATTGTGTTGTCAATACACTGTAAAACCTAACTGTACATCTTACTAAAAGAGTTAACTTAAATCTAAAAAAATCACTGGGGTTTACCTGAATTAACTGAACTTAGAAATGAATAACTGATGTAATAACTCTTTTGTATTGAGTGCTGCTAAAATATGGAAAATTTTAAGTACAAGTTATTTATTCCAGTGTGTTCAAGTGACTTATTTAACTTAAGTGTAGCTATATCATTTTTATATATACAATTCTGTAATTAGTTTTTATGGGTATGTATTTTATGTTATTTCTGTTGATTATGCAATGTCCAATTAAAACTAATAATTACTGTGACATAATTTGAATTATGACAGTGTTAAGATTTAAAGTTAATCACAGAACATTGGCACACGAATCAATGTAAGCTTATCAAATACATTTTCACTTAGATTACTTTTTTTGTATGTCTCTAACACTGTCGTAGCTTTTAATAGGTGCTATCTCTCGTTTAGATTTGAGAAACCCGTTTACCAAAATGATAATGACCCTGCCAGTTCACATCGTGATATTAATGCACACAGTACTGCTAACTCATAATACACATGTCACAATAACTCTAGACATATAAGTTAACTTTACTTACATAAAATAAAAAGGTTTACTTGATTTATTTAAGTTACTAAACTTAAATGGTTCAAGGCAATCAGTGTCCTTTAACAGTTTAAGTTGAACTAACTTGTCAGGTTTTACAGTGTAGACCTGCTATCTGTTGTCTTGTTTTTACTTACTAAAGTGATTAGATCAGGCCCAGATAAGGAGGCCCTGGACCATGGTTATAGTTAACGAAAACTAACAAAATAACGAAAACTAGAATTGAAAAAACATTTTCGTTAACTGAAATAAAAATAAAAACATTTTTTTTAAAAAAGATAACTAACTGAAACTGTATTGTGTGGTTACAAAACTAACTAAAACTAATAGTGAAAATGTCCTTCGTTTTCATCTTTGTCAACTTTTTTCACACACAATCCAGTGTTTCTATTAGAAAGAGGATTCTGTTAGTGAACATGCAGGAACACATGGTGAATATGTTTACTGAGACTGGGATGGCTACACTCCAACCAAAATTCAAAACACCCACTGTAAGAGTTAATAATCTTATTGGGGCTGAGATGGATAAGACAAAAAGGAAAATAAAAGGAAATGAAGGCACAATTTATTATGACCTCTTTGAATCTTGCACCCAACACATAGCCCATTACAAAAAAACAAAAACTAACACTAAAACTAATAAAAGCTAAACTAAAACTAAAGCATTATCAAAAAAAAATAAAAAATAAACTAAAACTAGCAAACTCATTCTAAAAACTAACTGAATTGGAAAACAAAAATTCACAACGAAATTAAAACTAAGACTAATGAAGAATCCAAAACTATTGTTGGGCCTACGCAACGGGGTGTTAAATATGTTGGGGTATCTGGTTACAGATACCAGTTGCCTCCATCATGGGTCACCAAAAATGTTGGGAATTAAGGATGGCTCTTTTATGAATAAATGATGACCTTGCACAGGGCGTCAAATATATTAATAAAAGGGCGTTATCATAAATGCTATCCCTCCCATAAGGATACCAAATATGTAGGGATGAACCTGAGCAATTCTTGTGTGGATCTCACGGTTCAAAAGTGTGGTTAGATGGCTATAAGAGTTATTAATAATTATCATAAATAATTATTAATTATAAGAAATGTAATTACTTGATTTGCTCTAAGTCATAGCTCGTTGGGGGCACTACTCTGATTAAGGTGAATTGGCTATATTTTTTATCTGTTTTACATAGTCTAATAAAGTTGCTAAACTATCAATTTGGAACACTAATTATTAATTATGAATATAATTATAATCAAATTACCATATTAATATTTAGTAGTGGTTGAAGGAATCGGGAATTCTTGTCACAGCAGAGGCCAGTATATCGTTCATAATGTAGAACATTAAGTAGATAGCATTTGTAATGTGTAAGATTCACCTGTGGTACGATCCCAACACTATCATAACCTTGCCCTGGACAATATCAGCACCTGTTATCTTCTATCATACATCATACAGGATTTACACTTACAGGCCACAGTCCAGGATCACAACCTGAAGGATAACATCAACACCTTTAGATATCTTCTATTTTACAGGATTGACTTGATTGCAACAACAATTTCCTGGACCAGTCGCAACAACATCAAGTTAGCATACAATGTGTAGTGACCACTCCTGCACTACATCAATATAACAATACAGTTTTATGATTCAGATTATTATTCAGATCATACTCGCACACACACAGTGATGGATTCATACTGCTCTGCACACACACACACACACACACACACACACACACACACACACACACACACACACACACACAACGAAACAGCACACATTGAACACACCATTGCTTAGGAGCAATGGGAAGCACTGCCTTGCTCAAGGGCATCCCAGTCCTTGACCTGTCGGTCCTGGGATTCAAACTGGTTCCAAGCCAGATTCTCTAACCTCTAGGCCACAGCTTAATGTTGTCCATTTAACCTGTACATCCTGTCATACAGGATTTCCATCAAATCACACATCCTGGCATCAAGAGGCAACATCAACAACATCAACCTGATTGTTTAATCAGCGTCAAGACAAGAATAAATACACTGAATTACGACAGGCCTACTGTGTTCATAATATGGCAGAAAGTGTTTCCCATATGTGCAGAAGCATCATGAAAGTTACCAAACATGACTCTCTCTTCACTGTGAGAATGACAGGGTTTCCTCTACATGTGGTTAATTTTCACATCATGAGTTGCTGTGATAAAATTCACGCAAGTTGGATAAACCTGTGATGTAATTTTTTTACTTTGATTTTTGGTGGGATTTTAAATCCAGCCCTCAATAGGTTAATAATTTTGTTTTGATAGTTTTGATTGACCAGTTTTCATGTCATTTTGATCTTAACAAGTTATACAATGTATATAAGTAAAGGGTCTCACCAGTCTGAGCAAAAATGAACATATCTATTTGATCAAATAATCATCTAGTGATATTCTCCATAGCTTTAAATGATTCCTTGACCCAGAAAATGTATATTTTGACACCAAGATTGGAAGATATATTGGTTCTCATAGACTTTATATTGCTGCCATCTCCGATCCACAATCTTGATGAAGTGGCTCCTACCAAAAATTGAAACCTATAGTGAAAGAGAGCATGTGGAAAAAAATTGGTGCTTTTGTCCGGCGTGTCCCTTTTATTTAGCTAAGCCGCCTGACTAATAGTTTATTGGGCAGAAAAGCCCAATAAGTATAGATAAGTATATTTTTTTTAAACGAATGAAGTTACCACTGCTGTACGACCTGCAACAAAGTCAAAAAATAAGCCAGCTTTGAACATATGTTTTTATTGGCATAAAAAGCCGCTAAGTTTGTTTTTGGGTGCAGTGATGCACAGCACCCAATCAAAATGCAGAAGACCTGGAAACGTGGACCAATCAGAGCAGACTTTTTTTGGGATGGCGGCTTCAAGAGACAGGCACTCAAACGTTTTTTGTTTTTTTTTAAATAAAGCCTGCTAACATGTTCTAGTAGGAAGCCAAAATATTAATATGAACTGGAAAATGAGCATAATGGGTCCCCTTTAAATACTCTGACCTTAATTGACATTCAACTCTTACTCCACAACATTTAATATGTGCTGATTAAAGCTCCATGGGCTTAAATTGCCCAAACAATACCAACAACTAACAGTCTCAAATTAAAATTAATTTCACAGGACTGAATATATTATAATCACGCTCTGTCACAAACACTCATGTATTATTATTCATGCCATTCTTGCGGACATTGAGTTTCATATGGAGGGAGTTACAGTCATTTTCTCTTTTGTGTGTGTGTGTGTGTGTGTGTGTGTGTGAGAGAGAGAGAGAGAGAGAGAGAGAGAGAGAGAGAGAGAGGTCAAAGGGAGATTATAGTACAAGTCTCACATTCTCTGGTCAATAAAAGTTGTGGAGTTCCCACAGAATTTTGGAGGTCAACTCTATTCTCCCTTTTCTCTGCATAATACTTTGATTATCTGCTCTTTTATGTCTTTTATTTCTTTTGTGTCACTTTTTTTAATGCAGACAAACAAACACACACACACACAGACACAATAGGAGATATGGGCATAAAAGGGCACACAGAAACAGCAGGCAGGATTAACTGTTAGTTTAAAATGCAGAGTAGATAGTCATGGGTTAATCTGACCCCCTAATCCGCAGGCGATAAAGAGCTTAGCACGGATGGTTGGGAGTTATGGATATTTAGAAATATGGGATATTTCTATAGCTGCTGAGTTTGGCTTACACAACTCTCAGCAGGGAGGTTGAGGCAACAATGAAAAACGGGAGGAGGTTGGTGGTCAGGAAGAATAGGGTCAGAGAGAGGGGAGAGGAAGAGAGTGATGATGACAAAAACAGAAGTGAAGGTGATGATGAGGAAGAGGAAGAGCATACACTGCAAAAAACATGAAGCTTACCAAGCATTTTCTTCTTATATAGTATTTTAATGATATTGTTTTGAGTATAATTGACCTACTGACCATAGCACTGTGTGCTTATTTAATTACTAGTATTATTATTATCTTCTTATTAGGGCCTCGGGGCAATCGCACCGAGCACTGGTCCCATACAGCAATAGCTGTAGGGACCAGTGCACTACTGTTATACTGTGGATTTTTTTTCTTCTTCCTCTTCCGGACGCAATTTTGTCCCGCTACTAGTCCTACAACTTGAAGAGTTGCAGGACAAATTATATATCAAAACGTGCGGTTTGATCGGGATCGGTGTGCTATTATTTTTCTCTACAGAATTCGAATTTTTCGCGACGTACATCTCGAAAAAATGCCCAAAATTTTGCATTGAAATGAATGGGACAGCCGACAAAAAATGAGCGAAAAAGAACAATAATTGGAGATTTTTAAACGTCTACTTCTCCGGCATTATTTCACCTAGACACTCCATTTAAACTTTAAACAGTAGACACAAGTCTTGTGTATCGGTGTATTAATCCACGTTTCGATAGGTCATATAGTTTTCTACCAATCCCTGTTCAATGACCATGATCATTTTTGGAGAAATTCTGAGATTATAATGGGTGTGCATTGCACGGAATGTTCGTGTCACAGTGTGTAACATCATCGCCAGAGTGTAGAGGGAGAGAAAAAATTGTCAAAAAATAAATTTGAAAACTGCGCTCAGGCCGCAAATTCCACTCTACAGAAATAATTTATACATAGAAATGTAGGAAAATTTGTCTTCTCACTCACAATCCTCTGGTAAAGCTGTCAGAGTTAAAGTTTGGGCGTACGATGCAAAGATGCGCCACCAACACCACCAACAGCCTCATTGGGTCCCATATTAAAAACGCAGGAAGATTTCGGAAAAAAGGAAAACAAAGCTATTTTTTAATTTTTCTTTAAAAAAATCATATGTAGACATTCAGGAAGAACTCGGGACGCTCAAAGTGAAGTCGGATCAATGATGGTATTATGGTTTTGCCAAAAATGCTTTCTGTTCGAGGCCAGAAATTTGAGTCTGTCCACCTCTGTTGTCACTCTTTCGGAACATTAACAGCTGCAGTTAATTATGTTGATTGCTTTGATCTGATTGCCTTTGATCTTTGATGTGATTACAGTTACAGATACACACACACACACACACACATGCACTAAAGTGCGCACACTCCTCACACATGCATACACATGCTTCATACACGGACACACAGGTAACTTTATGTGATTTTAATTACACACACACACACACACACAGGTAACTTTATGCGATTTTCGCTACACACACACACACACACACACACACACACACACAGGTAACTTTATGTGATTTTAATCACACACACACACACACAGGTAACTTTATGTGATTTTAATTACACCTACACACACACACACACACACACACACACACACACACACATATTTTGAGGTTAAATGGCATAGTTTGAAATCTCTGAAGAATCTCATCATAGTGTACACACACCGGCAGTAGCCCCTGTGGCCCTTTCAGAATTTCCCCAGAGGAAATTTTCTAGTTTAATTATCCTATTGTTGAAAGACTTCTTTTTAGGATTGATATTGTGAGCTTTTCATGCTTTAAAAGCTATTTAACTGTTGAACATGAGTTGGGTTTTTTTTTTTTTTTACCTTAAATGTATATATATATATATATATATCTATATATATATTAGGGTCGGGACTCGATAAAAAAAATAAATAAAATTAATTAGAGGCTTTGTAATTAATTAATTAATTGAAATTAATCGCATTTTAATCGCACATAAATATTTGACCAGTGAGAACAGTGAGAAGTAATTTTTTTCACATGTATTTTTAGTATACCATTGAATAATGACTGAATACATAAGCTTAAGCAACTAAAATATTGTTTATTTTTGTTCAAGTCCAACAGACCAGTGCGATTTTTGCCATTAAGTGTAGCAATAGCATATTTAGAAATATAGTACATTTCAGAAATTCAGGTAGCCTGTAGGTAGGTAGACCTTCTGTAAACTATAATACTTTGGTTTTTTAAGTAAAGCACAATACTTTCAAGTACATATACATATAAATATATATATATATATATATATACCTACAACTCTAATCGAGTTTTAGGTGCATGTCTGTTGAACGCTATATCAGAAGCATTTTTCTACCACCACATGCTTGTTTCAAGTATTTCTGGCTTATTTTAATGTTACTCCAGTTGGGCTTTTCAAGCCATGATTGCTCAAAATAAGTATATTTGGATTTATTTCAAGACATCGTTGGTTTTTCCAGTGCCTAGATATTATTACTTATTTAAATGATTCTTACAAAGAAAAAATGACTCTGCACTGGCAGATAATTTTACTTTGCTTAATTTTAGTTATTTATTTCTTATTTTTTGTCAGTTGGTTTTTGCAGTGTAGTTGACAGACACGGAGCAGGAAGTTGTTTAATTTGAGATGGGTAGAGCAAAACAATGTGGGAGAGAGTGGGAGAGAAAAAGACCGGAGTAAGATGAATGATATCATGCAGCCAAAAATAGAGA
Source organism: Centropristis striata (assembly GCF_030273125.1). Classification (NCBI taxonomy): domain Eukaryota; kingdom Metazoa; phylum Chordata; class Actinopteri; order Perciformes; family Serranidae; genus Centropristis; species Centropristis striata. Next base: position 12,944,438 of record NC_081529.1, on the reverse strand, counting down.
GAGACAGATAGCCATCATGACCAGCATGGATGGATTACTGAACCGGCTTAACAGGCAAAAGCCAGACAGGTAAGAAAGGTGTCAGGGGCCGTCACCTACACAATATCACTCACTGAGACCAGTACGACCAGGAAGTGATTTAACATGACCACAAATAACCATAAAACAACCACAAAGAGACACACAATGACTACAAAGATGCGTAAAGACTCAAAATTATTCCAAAGAGCCACAAAACAGCTACAGATAGACTCAAAATGACAACAAAGACACACAAATGAGCTTCAAAGAGACTTGAAATGACCACATGTGACACAAAACAACTACAGAGAGATTCAGGATTACTTCAGGGACACAAAGCAGCAAGAAAGGGACTCAAAATAACAACAGAGACACACAAAGAAGCTACAAAGGGACTCAAAATAACTACAGAAACACACAAATGAGCTACAAAGAGACTTGAAATGACTAAATGTGACACAAAACAACTACAGAGAGATTCAGGATTACTTCAGGGACACAACACAGCCATAAAGGGACTCAAAATAACTACAGAGACACACAAAGAAGCTACATAGAGACTCAAAATAACAACAAAGACACAAAGCAGCTGCAAAGAGACTCACAATTACTTCAGAGATACAAAGCAGCCACAAAGGGATTCAAAATAACTACAGAGACACACAAAGCAGCTAGAATGAGTCTAAAAATGACCACAGCAAGAAACAAAGCAACCACAAAGACTCAGAATGACACATGGAGATACATAGAGACACAAAGCTTATATTCACTTATATATGCTATACCACCAAAACCACCTCTGCCTCAAATACATGTTTGTTCAATACAGGCACTTGTATCTTTTTAGTCATGCAATAAATATTTCACATGTAATAGATAGAAATTTTGGATGGGAACTCAGCTGCGATGATGGTACATTAATTTTTAATAATGTCACCTCCATCAGACTCTGAAAGTGGGCCAGACAGCCTGCTGCTGGCTCAGACAGTCCTGGCTGAGACAGACACACAGGAAATGCATTTTTTTTGTTTTTGTTTCACTGAACGTGTCCTCTCAAGGAGGTGTCAAATGTCCTGATATACAAACATGAAGGGACACGTATAGTTGATTATTTTTTCTTTTCCAAAAAAGTTGGGATGCTGTAAAAAACACAATGAAAATAGAATGGTATGCTTTGCAAAGTGTTTTTACATTCAATTGATACAGTACAAAGCAAGATGTCTAATGGTCAAACTGGGAAACTTGTAATAAACTTATTATTATTTTTTTAAACTTGTAAAAAAATAATCTAATTAATTAAAGGCTTTGAAATTAAATTAATCAAAATTAATCACATTTTAATCGCATATAAATATTTGACCTGAGAACAGTGAGAAGTAATTTTTTTCACATGGATTTTTAGTATACCATTGAATAATGACTGAATACATAAGCTTAAGCAACAAAAATATTGTTTATTTTTGTTCAAGTCCAACAGACCAGTGCAATTTTTGCCATTAAGTGAAGCAATAGCATATTTAGAAATATAGTACATTTCAGAAATTCAGGTAGCCTATAGGTAGGTAGACCTTCTGTAAACTATAATACTTTGGTTTTTGAAGTAAAACACAATCCACGCTAGCACTAGCCGCTAGCCGCTATATGTTTTGCATTGAGGTGATACTTGAGGCTGGATGTGATATTGAAGTCCTTGTTGCATAGCAACACAACAATGCTCTTATCGACGCTTCCATCCGTTGGTTTTTTGTAACAAAATGTCCCAACCAAAGCCCCCTCATCTGAGAAACGTTCCGCGGTGCAAAAATAAGTGCGTTAAAATGCGTCAGTTTTTTTAACGCGTTAATTTTTGTGTAATTGATTAATCTTAATTAACTCGTTAAAGTCCCGGCCCTAGTTTTTTCTAAATATATTAGGCCTGACCTTCAATATTTCAAGTATTTGGATGATTACTTACAACAGAAAAGGCAGAGAGCAGTGCTTCTATCAACAGTTTCATCTTGGTGTTTATTAAATATAACTTTTCCATCACTCGGCCATCAAAATTTTGTTATCATATTAAAATTAAATGAATCAAAATCAAAATTACTTTATTTATCCCCGAGGGGATATTCAGTTAGTCTGGTAGAATCTCTGTTAGAATGAGACAGCATGATGACTGTAGGAGAGAAGGATCTTTTGAATCTCTCCGTCCTGCAACAGAGAGAGAGGAGCCGTCCACTTCTGTTTTTTTGATCCATAAAGGTTTTGTGTAGCGGATGATCCGGGTATTTCAGGATGGCCTGGAACTTGTTGACAGGTCATCTCTCCACCACCTCCTCCAGTGTGTCCAACCTGGCTCCAACCACAGAACCAGCTCTTTAGACCAGTCTGTCCAACCGCCTTCATCTCTGTGTCTGATGCTGCCTCAAGGTTATAATAGTTTTGGATTTTTCATTAGTTTTAGTTTTAATTTCGTTGTAAATTTTTGTTTTCAAATTCAGTTCGTTTTAATTCGTCTTTAGAGTGAGTTTGCTAGTTTTAGTTTAGTTTTTATTTTTTGAAAATGCTTAATTTTAGTTTAGTTTTTATTAGTTTTAGTTTATTTGGAATGGGCTTTGTGGTGCGAGATTCAAAGACGTCGTAATATATTTTTCCTTTTTTTCCTTCGGTTTATCCAGCATCCAAAGTTTACTGAATGTTGAGCCGGTGACATGTTTGCTCAAGCACACTTAGGATTACCATAATAACTGAACAGATTACGCTATCGGAAAATTTCCAATGTTTTCTGAAAGCTGAGAAGTTGCTCTTTACAGCCAACATGGTGTCATTACGGTAATTTCACTCGCGCTTCTCCCGGAAGCCACAAAGCAGGAATACACACACTCAGTGGTGGAGAAATAGAAACACACTGGGTTATGATTGAAAAAAAGTTGATAAAGACAAAAAAACGAAGGACATTTTCACCATAATTTTAGTAAGTTTTGTAACCTTACAATACAGTTTCAGTTAGTTATTGTTTTTTAAAAAACTCTAGTTTTTATTTTTATTTTAGTTAACGAAAATGTTTTTTCAATTCTAGTTTTTGTATTTCGTTAGTTTTCGTTAACTATAATAACCTTGTGCTGCCTCCCCAGCAGACTGCAGCATAAAACAACACGCTACCACCACAGACAGCATCTAACTACAGATGTCCAGAGATCTGAGCTTTGTAGAGAGCGTCTGTGTTTCGGGACCAGTCCACCATTATCCAGGTATACACCTAGATACTTAGAACTTGGCACCACCTCCATGTCCACCCCACAGGTATTCATTATCTGCTTCCAGCAAATTTACAAAGTTACTGTGCACGGTTGTATGTTCAGTGACGCATGGACTCAAGGTGCATCATAGAGCACAATTAATCTACATTAATTCTTAAGATTTTTAAAGAAATAAATCAAAATAAATGTTATTTTGATGGACCTAAGACACAGAGTGTAACCCAGGTAAAAGGCAGCATTACTTCCTTTCCATCCTGTGTTTGAGACTTTAGTGGAGCTGATTCCTCAGTCTGCAGCATGCTTGATGAAGAGTCAGTTTTTATAGTGAGTTTGCTCGTTTTAATTAGTTTTTAATTTTGGAAAATGCTGAGTTTTAGTTTAGTTTTTATTAGTTTCAGTGTTAGTTTTAGTTTTTTTGTAATGGGGTATTTGTTGGGTGCCAGATTTCAAAAGTCACAATAAATGTTTTCTGTATTTCCTTTGTGTGATCCATCTCAGCCCCAATAAGGTTATTACATCATGAAACCAGATAGATGAAATAGATTTCATATCAACCAAAAAGGTTTATCTTTGGTCTGTACCCAAACCTCATGACCATAGGTGAGGATTAGGACATAGATGGAGTGATAAATCAAAATGTTTGCCCCCTCTGGGGCGTTCCCGGTGGCACACCTGGTAGAGCGCGTACCATAGAGGCATTGTCATGCACCCCCCCCGACGGCCAGATAACCGCCCGATCCTGAGATAGCAGAAAACATAAAAAAAAGAAAAACACCATCACAAATTTTTGGGCAATTCACAGATTATCCGAAATATTGGGGGGGGGGGGGGGGGGGGGGAATAGCATCTGTGCTATAAATTATTTCAAAAGGGTTTAGATAAGATATAAACTATGCACAAAAAGTAAGGCAATTTGTGTTTGGTAGATTATTTTGTTGTTGTAACAATGCTTTTTGGCAATAAATCTTATACCGTTGGAAAGCCTGAAGCCTCCCCTTTGAAAAGGTAACACATAAGAAACATCCATTTGTGGGATAAGCAGCAGAGCTGAGTATGTAGACAAATGTGCCAAATCTTCTCTGCCAATGCCTAGGCTGCTTTGCCATTGACTCTTGTTTGGTGTTTGGTGGATTGGGTGATTGAAGTTTGAAGAAACATGACATATTGGCAATTTAACAATTTATTAATTTAAGGAACATGAGCCTCAGTAGCATGTGGAATAACCATATACAGCCACAACAGCCTGGCACCTCCTCCTCATGCTGGTCACCAGTCACACGCTGCTGTGGGATGGCATCCCATTCTTCAACCAGCATCTGTCGTAAGTCAGCCAACCTGGTTGTGTTGGTCACTCTGGCAGGAACAGCACCAATCAAGTTTCTGATTGGCACCTGGTTGGCATCACCTGGGAGTACCAAAAGCTCAAAATAAGAGTCAATAGCAACAGCAAAATAATGAGAAGATTTGGCACATTTTTCTTGGGCACAGCCTACACACTCAGCTCTGCTGCTAATCCCACAAATGGATGTTCCTTACAAATGTGGTACCATTTAAAAGGGGAGACTTCAGGCTTTCCAACGGTATAAGATTTATTGCCAAAAAGCATTGTTACAATAACAAAATAATCTACCCAACACAAATTGCCTTACTTTTTGTGCGTAGTTTACTTTATTCATCCCAGCAGAGAAATGTAGGTGTTCCAGCAGCCAATATTCACACAACACAACACAACACAACACATGTAAACATACATATTCCACCTATACAAAACATGAGCCCACAATACATAGCCTAGGATAGAAAAAGTGGAATGGATGGTCCATGTGCATTAGTAGCTGTTATAGATAACAGTTTCAGCAAGTGTGCAAATAAACAGGTGTGTAAATAAACAGGTGTGCAAATATACATGTGCAAAAATGCAGTTTGATGTATACATACAGTATAAGCATCCATCCATCCATCCAGCCATCCATCCATCCATCCATCCATCCATCCATCCATTTTCCTCCACTTATCCGGGGCCGGGTCGCGGGGGCAGTAGGCTAAGCAGGGCATTCCAGACGTCCCTCTCCCCAGCCACAACGTCCAGCTCCTCCTGGGGGACCCCGAGGCGATCCCATGCCTGGAGAGAGATATAATCCCTCCACCGTGTTCTGGCTCTTCCCCGGGACCTCCTACCAGTTGGACGTGCCCGGAACACCTCTAACGGGAGGTGCCCGGGAGGCATCCTTACCAGATGCCCAAACCACCTCAGCTGACTCCTTTCGACGCAAAGGAGCAGCGGCTCTACTCCGAGCTCCCTCCGGATGTCTGGGCTCCTCACCCTATCTCTAAGGCTGAGCCCAGCCACCCTACGGAGGAAACTCATTTCAGCCGCTTGTATCCGCGATCTTGCTCTTTTGGTCACTACCCAAAGTTCATGACCATAGGTGAGGGTTGGAACATAGATGGACCGGTAAATCGAGAGCTTTGCCTTCCGGCTCAGCTCCTTCTTCACCAAGACGCTCCGGTACAACGCCCGCATCACTGCTGATGCCGCACCAAACCGCCTGTCCATGTCACGCTCCGCTCTGCCCTCACTCGTGAACAAGACCCCGAGATACTTGAACTCCTTCGTTTGAGGCAGTACCTTTCTCCCCACCCAGAGGGGGCAGTCCACCATTTTCCGTCAGAGAACCATGGCCTCAGACTTGGAGGTGCTGACTCTCATCCCAATTGCTTCGCACTCGTCTGCAAACCGCCCCAACGAGTGCTGGAGATCCCGGTCTGATGAAGCCAAAAGAACCACATCATCTGCAAAAAGCAGAGATGCAATTCTTAGGTCACCAAACCGAATCTCTTCTTCCCCCCGGCTGCGCCTTGAGATCCTGTCCATGAAAACCACAAACAGAATCGGAAACAAAGGCGAAACCCTGGCGGAGGCCAACACCCACTGGGAACGTGTTTGACGTTGTGCCGAGTATGCGGACACAGCTCTCACTTTGGTTGTATAGGGACCGGATAGCTTGTAGCAACGAGCCTGGTACCCCATACTCCTGCAGTACCCCCCACAAGACTCCCCAAGGGACACGGTCGTAGGCCTTCTTCAAGTCCACAAAACACATGTAGACTGGATGAGCAAACTCCCATGACCCCTCCAGAAGTCTCGCAAGGGTAAAGAGCTGGTCCGTTGTTCCACGGCCAGGACGGAAGCCGCATTGTTCCTCCCGAATCTGAGGTTCGACAATCGGCCGGAGCCTCCTTTCAAGCACCCTGGAGTAGACATTTCCAGGGAGGCTGAGAAGTGTGATTCCACGTTAATTGGAACACACCCTCTGGTCCCCCTTTTTAAAAATGGGAACCACCACCCCGGTCTGCCACTCCACTGGCACTGTCCCAGACCTCCACGCGACACTGAAGAGGCGTGTCAACCATGACAGCCCAACAGTGTCAGCATCTCAGGGCAGGGTAGCTTTTTGACTACCTCGGCGACCTCTGCCAGGGATACTGATGAGTCTTCTCCTGAGTCTTCAGACTCTGCCTCCTCCACAGAAGACGTGCTGGCTGGATTAAGGACTCAAATTGACCACAAAATGACAAAAAAGACAAAATGGCTAAAAAAGACACAAAATTACTAAAAAAATCCCACAAAATGACCAAAAAGACTAAAACCCATTAACACAGTGGAGACAGAGCTGACTTCCAAAATGATTTGGCGACCCCCAGAAATCATCTTGCGACCCCAAGGTTAATAATAGCTGCATTAAAGGACCTTAACATCCTCAAGGAGTCGGTTCTGACCTTTCTTGTAGACAGCCTCAGTGTGTTGCTTCCAGTCCAGTTTATTGTTCATGTGCACACCCAAGTATTTGTAGCTCTCTACCACCTGCACTTCATCCCCAAGGATATACAGTAGATGGTGCTTAGCTCAGGCCTGGCCCTCCTGAAGTCCACCACCATTTCCTTGGTCTTAGTGTGGTGTAAATTTACCACCCCACTCTGAGTGAGAAGTTCCTTTTAGTTTTCTTGGGAACACTTTCTATGAAGACTACATCTATAGTGCATTATGAGCGCATTCATAGTGAATTATAATGCTCATTATAATCAATCATAATGCATTATGACTGCACTCATAAACACATATAAAGCTTCATGATGCACTATATCAACAGTTATAAATATAGCTTATAATGACTTATAAATCCAAGTGTCTTATGAGTGCTCTTGACTGGTTATAAACTACAGGCTGACTGATGAGGCTTATAATACATTACAACTACTCATACCCCTCTATACACACACCTCAACAATCAATTGTTATAAGGACTCATAGGATGCCATAAGTATAAATAAATGATCAATGTATGCTTTAAGTAAAGTGAGGTTCATATAGACGCATCTATAATGCAGTATAGCTAATCATGATGTTTCATTGTTGGCGTTAAGTAAAGTGTAACACATTTTCATGCATTTAAAAGAAGCTATGCTGCATCATAAGTCATTTCGTCAGATACCAAATATAGAGAATTACACTAAGATTAGGAATGTAACGGTAAAGCTCAGTTTCAACCTGTAGGGGGCAATCCACGTGCATATTTTGTCCACAAAATGTATATTTTTAAGATTCACAGATTTGGAGCTCAATCAATCACCAACACTACTTAATACGTAGATATAAGGGTTTACATATGAAAACTTTGGTTTTTGGGATTTAATTACAGTTTAAGGAATAAAACAAAAAAAAGAGAGAAAAAGACAGTACATTTTTCAAGCTAAAAAAATACAAAAATAAAAAAATAAAATAAAAATTAAATTAAAAATATACATTTTGTGGACAAAATATGCACGTGGATTGCCCCCTACAGGTTGAAACTGAGCTTTACCGTTACATTCCTAATCTTAGTGTAATTCTCTATATTTGGTATCTGACGAAATGACTTATGACGCAGCATAGCTTCTTTTAAATGCATGAAAATGTGTTACACTTTACTTAACGCCAACAAAGAAACATCATGATTAGCTATACTGCATTATAGATGTGTCTATATGAACCTCACTTTACTTAAAGCATACATTGATCATTTATTTATACTTATGGCATCCTATGAGTCCTTATAACAATTGATTGTTGAGGTGTGTGTATAGAGGGGTATGAGTAGTTGTAATGTATTATAAGCCTCATCAGTCAGCCTGTAGTTTATAACCAGTCAAGAGCACTCATAAGACACTTGGATTTATAAGTCTTTATAAGCTATATTTATAACTGTTGATATAGTGCATCATGAAGCTTTATATGTGTTTATGAATGCAGTCATAATGCATTATGATTGATTATAATGAGCATTATAATTCACTATGAATGCGCTCATAATGCACTATAGATGTAGTCTTCATAGAAAGTGTTACCGTTTTCTTTATTATCAATCAGTCAGAACACCTAAATGCCTAAATATAGCGGGGACATAACTTTGTCAATTTCGAGGCTGCTGAATGAAAGGTGTCCCGAGTCCAATGGAGCCCTCAGTTCGTCTGGCTCTCTGTCTGTGTGTAAAATCATTTAATCCAAATGTTACAGCCCATGCATGTGTACGTTTTCTCGGGCACGAGCACGCTGCTAAGCCTACTTTTTAACCTTAAAAGGATACAATTTATACTTGCTTATCTTCAAAAATCCCAATGCCTTTACTGTCTGACAACTCCCAGATATTAATGGTCATTATTCTGGTTGGTACCAGCTGATACCTGGAGACTCTGGCTGTTACATGATCTAGAGGTCATACTGAGGCCTTTTATATAAAGCAGAACTTTTAGTGTAATTTAGAGTAATATAAATCTGTAGCAGAAAATACACTACATTAGTTACATTTAAAACAAGGTGATTCTCCCCACTCCATGCAACAAAGTCATCCACCAGCTGCCTGTATTCTTTCTACACCCCACTACCGCAGTATTGTCTGAGAACTTTTGTAGATGACAAGCCTAGAAGGTTAACTGAGTATGACCTAAATATTTTGTATCGGAGTCAACTAACACATTATGTCTATGCACCAGAAATAAACCACTTGGTGCAAAGGATTCAGCAGGTTTGTTTTATTGTCTTCATTACCTTGTTATTTCATGTCCATCTGTTCGTCCATTCCTCCAGGGCCAGGCTCAAGGGTGCAGCAGGCTAATCAAGGTGTCCCAGCCGTTCCTCTCCCCACCAATGTTTTCCAGCTCTTCCTGGGGAACCCCGAGGCCTTCCCAAGCCAAATAAACTATATTATCTCTCCAGCGTGTTCTCGGCCAACATCGGGGGCCTCGCAGCAGTTGGACGTGCCCAGAACGTCTAACGGGAGGTACCCAGAAGGCATCCCCATCACATGCCTCAACCATCTCAATTGTCTGCTTTCAATTCAAAGAAGTGGCTCTGAGCTCCATCTGGATATCTGAGCTCCTCACCCTATCTCTAAGGCTGCCACCCAACAGAGAAAACTTTGATCTTTGGTCTGTACCCAAACCTCATGACCATAGGTGAGGATTGGAACATAGATGGAGTGAAAAATCCAAATGTTTGCCCTCTGGCTCAGCTTCCTCTACACTCCAGCATTGCACCAAACTGCCTGTCTGATCTCAAGTTTACCTTCACTTGTGAACAAGACCTACTTTTTAGCCAGTTTTTTTGTGTGCGTGTGTCCCACCTTTATACATTAAATGTTGCAACCCTATAGAGTTAATGTATGAAAAAAGTTGACAAAGACGAAAACAAAGGACATTTTCACTATAATTTATCTGTCTATAAATTATCTGTCCATGCAGCAATATATTTTTCCTCAGATTTAGTGTTTTTATCTTCTTTTCAGACACACCTTTTTTGCAGTATAGTCCAAATGTGTCCAACCAGCACTTTGAATGCTACCAGCGAAGGCTAAGGCCACATCCCTGGTCCTCTCTGCCTTCAGGTCTAGAAAACTCCCTGGTTGTTATCTGTCATCCTACTCATTAAATTTGAATGTTCACCAAAGCGTTTGCTCACACTAGACTTAAACATCGGAGTCTCTATGGAACCGTGACTGAGGTGGACGTGTTTGTCATTTTCATGACTCATCAAGTTTCGATTTTTCTCCCCCCTTCTTCGAGTACCCATCTGTGCCTGTGTACCAGAGCCCTCCAAACGCTGAGAGGTTTTCATGGTGTGTGTGTGTGTGTGTGTGTGTGTAAGGGGAATCCCACAATCTCTCTCAATAGACAGTCCAGGTGCTTTGCAGCCATGAGTGCATGAATAATTGAATTAAAGAACCCAGCCAAGGGTACAGTAGCACCTCATAATATATAGTATATATAGAGTAGCACACATTGCACACTAGCAGACACATACATACACACTCACTGCAAAAAAGTTGTGTCTAAAAACAAGATAAAAACCAGGCCTGCAAGCAGGACTGAACGGGACCGAGCAGAGTGGAGCCGTCGGGGGAGGCCACGTCGGGCGCAACGATGTGTGCACAGTCCCTATGCGTGCCAAATTGCGTGTCTCCTACTACTCTGCTCGGGCTAGGCGTAAAACATGTGACTTCCTGTTGCCAGCAGGGGCGTTATGACTGTGTGTCAATATTGACATGTGGGTGTGTTCAGGGCTGGCCCCTCATCACGTGTGAGAAATTTGGGAAAGATTGGACAATGTATGGTGAAGTTACCCAGTCTGGTGATAGATGGCGAGACGCCATATTTTGCCGCCATGCCACACCCACATATTGTGAAGGTCAGTAAAGGTGTTGATAAGTTCTGTTCCCCAAAGCCTTGTGATGGTACTGACCAAGTTTGAAGTCAATGGGATTAAATCTGTTGGAGAAGTTATGTAAAGTATGCAACGTGGTCATTTTATGAAAGGGGGCGTGGATAAAGCATAAGGGGCGGGGCTTTATGAAAAAAATGTTATGTAGAAGTGTTAAGGGCTGTACTCTGATGAAGCATGAGAAGTTTTGAGCAGATGGAACAAAGAATGGAGAAGTTATAATGACCTCGTGTTTTATGGCGAGACGCCATATTTTGGCGCCATGCCACTCCCACATAGTGTGACTGTCGGTAAAGATTTGAATAACTTTTGATCCCAAAGGCCTTGTGATGGTACTGACCAACGTTGAAGTCAATCAGGTTAAATCTGTAGGAGGAGTTCATTAAAATATGAAATGTGGTCGTTTAATGAAAGGGGGCGTGGATATAGCATAAGGGGCGGGGCTTTATGAAATATTATGATTTAGAAGGGTTAGGGGCTGGACTCTGATGAAGCATGAGAAGTTTGGAGCAGATCGGACACGAGAAGTTATAACGATCTCGTGTTTTATGGCGAGATGCCATATTTTGGCGCCATGCCACGACCACATAGTGGGACTGTCCGTAAAGATTTGAATATCTTTTGATGCCAAAAGGATTGTGATGGTACTGACCAACTTTGAAGTCAATCAGGTTAAATCTGTAGGAGGAGTTCATTAAAATATGAAATGTGATCATTTAATGAAATGAATGAAATCATAATATTTCATAAAGCCCCGCCCCTTATGCTATATCCATGCCCCCTTTCATTAAATGACCACATTTCATATTTTAATGAACTCCTCCTACAGATTTACCCTGATTGACTTCAAAGTTGGTCAGTACCATCACAAGGCCCTTGGGATCAAAAGTTATCAAAAGCTTTACTGACCGTCATACTATGTGGGCGTGGCATGGCGGCAAATTATTGCGTCTCGCCATAAAACGAGGTCGTTATAACTTCTCCATTCTTTGTCCAATCTGCTCCAAACTTCTCATGCTTCATCAGAGTCCAGCCCTTAACACTTCTAAATCATAATATTTCATAAAGCCCCACCCCTTATGCTATATCCATGCCCCCTTTCATTAAATGACCACATTTCATTTTTTAATGAACTCCTCCTACAGATTTAACCTGATTGACTTCAAAGTTGGTCAGTACCATCACAAGGCCTTTGGGATCAAAAGTTATTCAACAACACACGAGACCGTATAACTTGACCATACATTGTCCAATCTGTCCCAAATTTCTCATACGTGATGAGGGTCCAGCCCTGAACACACCCACATATCAATATTGACACTCAGTCACAGCGCCCCCCACTGGTAACAGGTAGTCACATGTTTTATACGTAACCCTAGCAGTAGGCTTCACTTAGAGACACGAAATTTGGTACACACATCAATCATGTGGAGACGCACCAAAAAGCCTCTTGGACCCATACCTCAAACCCAACTGGAAGTCTGCCATCTTGGTTTGAATATCGCACAAAATCGTTTTTTCCCATTTTCACCTTGCATACTTTAACAAACTCCTCAGACAGATTTCACCCCATGGACTTGGTCAGTATCACAAGGGCTTTGTAGTTTGGGATCCAAAGTTATTGAAAGCTTTACCGACTGTCACACTATGTGGGCGTGGCATGGCGGCAAAATATGGCGTCTTGCCACAAAACTACTCCAATCTGTCCCAAATTTCTCATACGTGATGAGGGTCCAGCCCTGACTACACCCACGTCATTATTGACACACAGTCATAGCGCCCCCCGCTGGATACAGGAAGCAACATGTTTTACACAAACACGCCATTTGGGACGCATAGGGACTGAGCCCAGAGCGCCACGCCCAACGTGACCTCCTCTGACGGCTCCACTCTGCTCGGTCCCGTTCAGTCCTGCTTGCAGGCCTAGTTTATCTTGTTTTAAGAGTTAATTTATTATTTTAAACGTTCAACATGATTATTTCTAGATTTAATAATCTTAAATTAAGAAACATTTTCAAGTGGAATTATCTGTCCATGCAGCAAGATAATTTCCCTCAGATTTAGTGTTTTTAGCTTGTTTTTAAACACACCTTTTTTGCAGTGCTCTCATTGGCAGTGCTACATGCCAGCACATGTTCCAAAAAAACAGTGAATCCAGAGTTACAACTCATTGAATTAAAATAAAGTAAAGCTTGAACATGTATTTCATTTTTAATTACAAATTTATTGCAAATATAGAAATAGATCTTTTGTACAGAAATCGCAAAGGGAAAAAATGTCAATATCAGCAACAAATAATCAAAGAAAGAAAAAAAGCCAATAATTGTTCCAATCATCCAAACCTTTGCTTTGTCTTTCCCTTTTGGTCTCTGAACATTAGTGTGTAGAGCTGAAACCAGAGGGGAGAGTCACATTAGATTTGAATAGAATATGACCGTGGGACTAATTTGATACAGTGATGGCGTCTTGAGTTTAAGACCAAAAGATCCCCTGATACTAATTTTGCAAGAGCCCTATATTGGCACAAATATTACATAAATGGCCGAATAGGAACTAAAATCATATGATATTGATTTGAAAATTGGCCTTATAAGGATCACACAGATGGGGGTTATACTTTAGCACTTGAAGTGTTATACTGTATATTAAATGGTTGTGTTGTTATTCTTCAAGGGGCTATTAATATTATTTATACCTATATATTCTCAGACAGACAGTGAAATGCTTCTCCTCTCAGTTCATTGTGAATGTCGGAAAAAGCAATGAAAATTTGCGAATGCATAATTATACGTCTTTGACTAAAAATAATTATAAAATGTGTCACAACAGCAAAATAAGTGTTTTTTAAACACTGAAACACATTGTCAATTATTAATCTGCACTTTTTTTTCAAACATGTCCTGAAGCTTTACGATATGTCGGATTGTGCGGTGACGTGGAAAGTTGTATCCCTAAGCTGAAAGGAATTAAAGCTCAGCAGAAGTCAAATCACTGATTACTGACTGAGCAGGTTTTGATATCCCTAATCCTGACTGAATAATAGTTCAGCCTCAGAATTCTGAATCTTGTCTATTTAGTCGTACATTTTTCTGCTTCATGTGTACACAGACTGAATGCTTTTGTTGCTGCAAGGCTGAGACGCCATTAGCTTTTGAAGCGATCAATCCAGCGACATTTCATTTCCTAGATGAGCCGAGCATGGCCCCTCTCCCCTGTCTCCTCTCTGTCAACTGACAGCCATTTTTGGAAGCCGCTGAGTTTTCAATCTATGGCACTGACAAGGCCAATCATTCTGACTTTGGGAGTACCACAGCACTGGATTGCGTGTTCAGAATAGCAATGTATGGCCAGCCGCTGCTATCTGTGAGCGCAGGAAGCATGAATGTTGATCAGAATGATGGCCGTCCGACACTGAACAGCATCTTCTCTCACTGCAGTGGGTCCTTTTTAGCCTATTTCACCGCACTGGAGAGAAATTAGAATTAAAGATTAGCCTCCAGTACCAATAGAACTGCCTCATCAGATTACAGTGCAATTTTGCGCAATTAAAACATGACTCCACAAACTGGCCTTTAACACATAAGAACCCATGGTGACACGCGTTTAACGAACACTTTAAATGTTCTAGAATCTCCCATATTCAGCTTTATGCTTCACCTTAACTCATTAAATCCCTTAGCTGTGTGACTTCTCCAAAATATGGGTTTGACTGGAAACAGAAATGTGAAAAAGTAGCTAATTTCAATTCATTATTATTTTTTGTTACTAGGCTAAGTTTAAACCCATTTAACAAATCTAATCTACATATATATATATATATATATATATATATATATATATATATATATATATACATATATTTTGTCTAGTTTATTTATTTTAAATTAGAAATATCATAAACATAAATTCCATAAACGCCCAATGGAACGTATATGTTAATATCACAGACCATTGACATTTAGGGGTAGTTTTTTTTTTTTTTTTTTTAAACATCAGAAATGTGTTCTATGTGGTCCACTTGGTCTGTGGTATATCCCCCATAATTTTCCTTCAAGGATAAATAGGTCTGGGTTCTTATGGGTTAATGTAATATAGTAGTGCCATGTTGATAAGCCGAGGAGGCTTATTCTCGAGGTTAATGCATTTCATTTTCTCTTTGTAATTGACGCTTGGAGGCCTCTTTAGGTTTTGGCAAAGGCTGCCCCTCAGAATAGGCTATACATCTCAGTTGGAGAGTCTTGTATTATCACTGCACAATGTAAACATGGCTATGACTTATGGCTTGCTGTCACTGCACGGACCTTAATGCAATAACTAATGTAGCAGCAGAGCCACAGTAGGTGTTATTGGACGGGTGCCAAGTGAAATGTATTCCAGACTCTGCCTGTCCACTGGAACCAATTATACTTCATTTGTTTCTCTCTGTGGTACTCATTCATTTGAATCTCATTTCTCTAAAAACAGACGAATGCCAGATGTTTTGAAGTGCTGCGGAATATAAATGTTCATCTTTTCACTATATTCCTGTTTATAAGGACTCTAATTTGAGACGTAACATATAGTTTTAGTTCCTACAGCGACGCAGCTATCTATTCCTTTTGAATCGCGTCAAGAGACTCTCTTTTCTGTGCACACAAAAAGCTATTCAGCATAGACGGAGTGTATAATATAATGTATAATGAAAATGATAGTAGGCTGATTTACAACTGGCTGGATAGAAGATGAATTCAATTAACTAGTTGGATAGAAAAACCAGCAGTCAACATGGGCGGATTTTGTCACTTTGTAATTGTTTTGGCCTATTTTAATTATCATTTGGCCTTTTTTAAAATATTTGATTTGTCTGTTGCTGCCATTTTGTAGGCATATGCTTCGCTTTGTAGTTGTTTTGTGTCTATTTGAAGTAATTTTGAGTCTCTTTGTAATTGCTTTGTGTGTCTTTTGTCGCCTTTATGTTGTTTTTGTCACATAATTGTTTTGGTCTTTCCAATTTATTATTTGTTGTTGTTTTGGGGTTTGTAGTTTTTTGCTTCTCTTTGTTGTTGTTTTTTTAGTCATTTTTTCATCTCTTTTTGTGTTTGTTTGTGGTTATTTCGAGTATCTTTCTAGTTGGTTCGTGTCCCTTTATAAGGACTCTAATTTGAGACGTAACATATAGTTTTAGTTCCTACAGCGATGCAGCTATCTATTCCTTTTGAGTCTTTTCTGTGCACACAAAAAGCTATTCAGCATAGACGGAGTGTATAATATAGTGTATAATAAAAATGATAGTAGGCTGATTTACAACTGGCTGGATAGAAGATGAATTCAATTAACTAGTTGGATAGAAAAACCAGCAGGCTCTGAGAGCAGGATGAGAAATGGAAATTTAGCTAACAGCAAGTGGGCTGAGGCTGAGGGAGAAGCTGCTGATGCTGCATTGATTTGACTTCTAACTGATGGATTGGGATTAGGTTAAAACCATTAGACAATCTGCAGTGTGTATGCTTCGTCACTCACTCTTATTGTCATATATTATGCCCTTAACTGGAAAAACTTGTACAGATTTTTTTTCCATAAAGGAGCTGACTGAGTTAAGAGGAAATACAACCACAAACTGTGACAGGGCCTCGCCTCAAGCCAAAAGAAGATAGCTTTGTATGTCTGCCATGGAGAATAATCTTTGTAATGGAGAAGAACAGAGCGCAGTTTCTCATAACAGATGGATGCAAACACCCACCAGACTCAGACATTTTTACCCCCGTCTTTGCACTGCACGCGCCACCAGCATGTGGCTCAGAGTCCTAACTACTGCAGTGTCAGTAAATAATGCAATCACCCAAATGAAAACCAATAAGAATGCAAATAGAAAAAAGTCACAGAGAATAAAAAACGGCTAAAACCTAAATGTTCAAATCAAAGGTACTTGACATTACTGTTTCAGCCCCTACAGTTTTTGTTTTCAATGTACGTCCACTCATTGTACACAACAATATATTTTTGTCTCTCAAAAAATACAGGGAATCATGCAAATATAACAACTTTTCTTTTATGTAGTACACTATGTTAAGCTTTCTCTGTTCTTAAACCTTTATGACATATATCATTGCAAGTACTAAAAGTCAATCCCGTGGTTCCCAATAACCGTTAAACCCCTCCCACCCCACCCCATCCCACCCACCAAAAAGAAAACCCTTAACAAAATAAACAAAGACAAACAGCCAAATGAAAATAGAGAAACACACAGACATTTCAAGAGATCAGGCTGAGTATAAAACATCCATAGAAGCTTCTTTTTTTTTTTTTTTTTTTTTAAACCTTAGCTTTTGTTTTCTTTTATCTAGTGTACAAAATTCACAGATATTTCACAGATTCTTAAGTCCTTTGTCCGTCTTTGGAAACTAAACCTTGCAGAGTTAATGCATACGTGTAAATAAACATTTTTATGTGTTTGAGTGTGGGTTTGTGTGTGTGTGTGTGTGTGTGTGTGTATAAAGTGTTGGTCCAATCAGGTGGCAAACCCCAATTTGTCTTACAGGATTTTCAAATGCTCTTCTGCTCAGAAAAAAAAGAAAGAAATAGAATTCACGATGATTTCTCATCCTTAAAACAGTAAACAAACTTTTTTTCAGCTAAGAATAGCTCAGCTGCTTATTTTACCAGCATGGTTGTGCAATTAGAGATGTAAAAAACATGTTACAGGGTTGGGCATGTGTCGTCTGCTACATTCTGATGAAGACTTTGAGTTGTCAGTGAATGCTTTCTGCATAAACATACAAGGCTATTCATTTTTTAAACTCTTTTTCAGAGTGCTTGGCAGTTGAAAAGGCAGCGTTGGCAGCGCTCAGCCCGTCAGAGCTGCCCCATTAAAGAGTGACCAAGGAATCAGTCACGCCGAGACATATTTCATTTGTCTCAACTGACTTCCTTTCTCATTCTTTAGATAAATATTTCACATTAACGCAACATAAAAAAATGGCATGTGTTTAATTTTTATCACATTATGCCTCCTGTGGCTATCATGAGGGGACACAGTATAGTTTCCCATTTATCAAATTTGGCACATTATCCACACAGGCTAATCTCCCACACAGTGAGCTAATGGACTTAATAGACTATTAGACAAAAGGTTTAAAGATACCAAATAAAAAGGATTTGCAACCCACTGTCAGTGTTAATACCTGCCTGTCACCTGCCGAAAAATTAAGTGGAAATGAAGCTGTCCTCCTTAAGGGTTTAAAGAAGCTTTCAGTTGTCAGAATTGGTGAAGTTTTCTGAATATATTGTCAAAACCCAATCCCACAATATGATTCTGTTACCGTAAATCCTCTAATAGTGGCCTGTATTCCATTAGCGGCCGGGTCTCTAACATTGGCCGGGCTCGCTGTCGGCGGGGGTAAATAAAGGCAGGTCTCTAATAGAGGCCGGGCTATTATTAGAACCAACGTTTTTAAATATCTAATTGAACGCAAATATATAAAGATGAGACTGTTTAGCTCATTAGAAAGCCACCAGAGCCAACATTATGCTCGTGATAGTAACATGCAAGTACCACAGGGGGGCAATGTTTGCTAACGAATCCAAGCCGCTACGGTAGCCTGCCAGGTCAATTACCTCGCTCTTGACCAACACGTGAGACTTCAGTCACCGGTAAGCTAACGTTTTTTACCATGGCAGCTGCGGAGCTAAAGAGGAGACGAAAATTCAACATGGAGTTCAAAGAGGCCGTGCTGGAATATGCTGCAGAGCACTCTGGGGAGCAAGCTGCTAAACATTTTAACATTGACCCGAAAAGAATAAGATACTGGAAAAAGCAGAAAATAGATCTAGCCGCAGCAAACAAAAAGAGAGCAAGACTGCCAGGAGGAGGGAGAAAAAAGGTTAGCGAGGAGATGGACACAATACTCTCTGACTGGATCCATTCAATGAGGGACAATCATAACCGAGTGTCGAGAAAAATGATCCGAAACAAGGCTCTGGAAATCTACCCTACAGTGAGTGATGGAGGTGAGCGATTTCTGGCTAGCAGGGGTTGGCTACAAAAGTTTTTTAACCGAAATGGCTTCGCGTTGCGCCGTCGCACTACAATGGCTCAGAAGGACCCAGATCTCCTCACAGAGAAACTTGTCTCATTCATCGACTACGTGAGCAAGACTGTCGTCTCGAAAAAGATTTCAGAGAAGGACATAATTGCTATGGACGAGACTGCCGTTTGGTTCGATATGGTGTCTCCCAGTACCATTGACGTAAGAGGGACGAAGAGTGTTGCGCTCAAAACAACAGGCCACGAGAAAAGTCATCTCACTGTTGTCCTTTCTGCCAAGGCTGATGGCACTAAACTCAAGCCTTATGTTGTCTTCCCTTGACCACAGCATGGCTCAGATCAGTGGTAGGCAAATTCAGTTTTCGCCCGCGCCTGCTAGTGTGGGATGCCTACCGCTGTCACATCAGCACCTCTACCAAACACGAATTGAGGCCCTACAACATCACAACCGCGGTGATCCCAGGAGGCTGCACTAAGTATGTCCAAGCCCCCTATGTCATGTGGAACCAGCCCTTCAAATCGAGCCTACATGCTTCTTATGATGAGTGGATGGCTGGGGACGCGGACAAGCATTACACAAGTGGAGGGAACCTAAAAGCACCATTTCACCGTCTGCTTGTGGACTGGGTTCTCACTGCGTGGGACAAGCTGGACAAGGACCTGATCATCAAGTCCCTCAAAGTGTGTGGGCAGTCTGGTAAACCCGACGGGAGTGAGGATGACCTCATACTGTGCTTCCGAGAGGGACAGGTATGTTGAAATTAGCACTCACATCTATCACTATCAGTCAGTCTCTCTCTCTCTCTCTCTCTCTCTCTCTCTCTGTCCACTGTGACTTGCAGTAATGGCCGAACTAAATTAATGTATCGTTCCATACAGCCCTGGACGACAGGCCCTGACTGATGCCCGCCTGCGCGAGGAAGACAACAGACGCGCAGCGGAACATGAGGAGGACGAAGAGGAACTGTATAATAATGAACTTGTTGTAGAGGCTGGCGCGAGTGATGAGGAGATTATAGGGAGAGATGAAGAGGAGGAGGAAACTGATGAGGATTTTTATGGTTTTTAACTTCAAAGTGTTTACAATGCACTACCGGTATGTTTGCTACGTTTTTGTTAATTTAGCCTGAATTACCGGTATCTGTTGTTGGTGTTCTGCATACCATATGTTATGGTAACTGTACTTTTTCAATAAATGAACCTAGTATTTTACAGGTTCAAATAGACCCAAAATCTCGTTTTTATTCATCCTACTGGTAGTCCGTTTTGCTCAAAAAGAAATAGAGGCCTGCCTCTAATTCTGGCCTCCTTCCAATAAAGGCCTGGGCCGCGATGCGCTTGAGTAAAATAAAGGCCCGGTCCCCTGGTACGTCTGCCTGCATTAAGCCTTAAAAAACCCTCTGTTATTGCTTTGTTCTCTTTGAAGACCTTGCCCATTACCTGCCTTTCAGGAGGAGAGTCATTTTAGTTTAGTCAGCGTGTGACTCATTCTGACTCACTGTTTTTTTATTTTTCATTTTTGCCGTCTTGTGCATGTGTGCGTGTGTTGAGGTGGAGAGGTCAGAGAAAGAAAATGGTTCAAACTCACTCGAATATGCCACATAATCAACATAATCTGTGTATCATTCGTTCTTTTCATTTTCAATTGGCAATCAAAAAGCAAATAATGAAAAAATTGACTGGCTTTTTTGTTATTTGTTTTTTAATATAACACAAAAAACGAATAAAAAATGCTTGTTTTTTCATATTTCAATATGAGGCTCACATGAAAAATACGAAATGGAAAAACGGGCACCAGGACTGAATTTAATTTGAATATTTAATTGGTCGGGTTTATGTGACCAGGAAGTTTGACTGCGGTCAAGCGAGCTGCCATCCGCTTCTCCGTAGTCAAACCAGCCGTTCCTATATGATAATAATAATACATAATGTAGTGACCCGTATTGTGATATCTACGGTGAATTCATGTAAACTGCTTCAATCGAGCTGACATGAAGGATAAACACTTTGTCATTCTTTCTCACTTTTTTCAGTATAAAACTATTAACTGCAGAGAGGAGATGAAATATTAACTTTACATCAACACACCACATGAAGTAATTAAATTGCGTTGCGCCAAAAATGTATTTGTTGTGTCGACGTGCGGTTTTCAGTTTTCAGAATAAAGTGTTACACAACCAGGCCCAAATACCAGATAAATATGGAAAGAAGATTAATTGCATGATATTCACAGAACTGGAGGAGAACACGCGATAATCCTGAATGTATGGGAGACAGCGAGATCCCGTGATAAACTGTGTGTATAAAGTAAACAACAACAACAAACAGCTTACTTTGCTTCTCTGACGTGGAAGATCTGTTGATCTGACCATCTATCCTTATAAAAAGACCCTTTTTAAACTAGTGGAGTTGCCCCCTGCTGGCCATTAGAAAGAATGCAGGTTTAAGGCATTTCCACATTTGACTTCAATTTCAGAAGGTTTTGCTTAGTTATGACAATTACTTAATTATATTTAATTCGTTACAATTTTTTTTTTGCCTGCCATTCTCTTGCCTATATCTGGGTCATAGGTTTATAGATAATTATTATACTGTGGGAATATATCTATCTATATATATATATATATATAGTACCTATACTGTGGCTCAGTTGAGTGGGTTGCCCCCCAACCGAAGGGTTGGTGGTTCGATCCCTGATCGGTGTGGTAGTGTAAAGCGCTTTGAGTGGCCGCAAAGCAACTACAAAAGCGTTATATAAGTGCAGGTACATTTACCATTTTACTGAATGATACTAAATGACTAAAGAATTAAACTGATTTTCTGTATTGTTGATAACTATTACATCCTCAAATTACCATTAAATTATGATAATCGCTTATCAAAGCAATATATTTGACTAAGATTGCTTCAATGGCCGGTCACATGGGTAAAAAGTTCGATGTGTTTTGGGAGAACTGAAAACTTTTACTGTGGTCTTTGCTAATGGAAGCATTAAACTCCTTTAATCATTTAGAAACTGATTAGACATAAACCCACACCCTATTTTGGGCTCTGATTCATTATTTAAGAAACTAGACTTTAGTTTAATTGGACCAGGCGTTAAATATAAGAGAGCATCAAAGGATTAACATGTTAAAAACTGAAAGCATCTGTGATTTTCTTTTGGTGTACACAGATAGGGGGAGCAAACCGAGCCAGCCTCCCACAAAAAGGATTAAACATTAATAGCACATTAGATGGCTTTCTCACGTCTGGCTTTCCTGTGGCTCCGAGACAAACAACAAGGACGGTGCTACAAAAAGGACCATTGATCTTTGAGTGAGCCACCCTCCAGGGGTTCAATGAGGATATGAGCTTAGAAGGAAGAAAAGTGTTTTTTTATTTGATGCTGGCTTTGTAGGACAAAAACAGGTCAAATGACATGGCTAATCTTTTGAGAAATATTTCTGGTCTTGCTTGAGATTTTAATAATTTAGTTATTTGAGCCCAAGAGTGTGCACACTGTTTCATTGAAAAATACAGTCCTGTAAACTTAAAATTGCAGATTTAGATTCTCCAACAACCACAACAGAAATGTTATTCCTTAACGTCAAATGCCAATTAACACAACTGCTCCGTGTAAACCACCATTGTTGTTTGCTTGAGGGAAGTTTATTTGGGAGCACATACTTGGGGGAAAAATGTTTCTCATAGCCTTCCATTAACATGGGTGGATTCTGAGAAAATGGGCCCTGGGCACAGACATGCCAAAGGCCCCGCCACATGTCATAGGCCAGTAAGGCTAGTTAAGTCTTTTTCATTTTTTTCTCTCTTCATCTCTGTTTTTGTGTGTCTTTGTTATCATTTTGTGTCCCTTTGTAGTTGTTTTTTTGTCACTTTGTAATTGTTTTGGCCTATTTTAATTATCATTTGTCTGTTGCTGCCATTTGTAGCCCTATGCTTCGCTTTGTAGTCGTTTTGTGTCTATTTGAAGTAATTTTGAGTCTCTTTGTAATTTCTTTGTGTGTCTTAGACGTCAATTTTTGTCGCCTTTATGTTTTTTTTTTTACATAATTGTTTTGGTCTTTCCAAGTTATTATTTGTTGTTGTTTTGGGGTTTGTAGTTATTTGCTTCTCTTTGTTGTTGTTTTTTTAGTCATTTTTTCTCTTTCGCTTTACCCCTTTTCACCATTGTTGTATCTTTGTGTCTCTTTGTAATTGTTTTGGGCATTGTAGCATTTTTGTTTGTCTTTATGGATGTTTTTTCCTTTTTTATCGTTGTTGTATCTTTGTGACTCCCTGCAGCTATTTTGCATCTCTTTTGACTCTTTGTAGTCTTTTTGTGTTTCTTTGTGGTTATTTTGAGTATCTGTCTAGTTGGTTTGTGTCTCTTTGTGTGATATTTTTGTAGGTGAAAGCTGGAGGGGGCCCCTGACTCTTTGGGCCCTTGGGCCTGTGCCCGTTAGGCTTGTTCAGCAATCCATGCATGTTTGTTAATAATAATTCCTGTCTTTGTGTACAGTCTTGAGTTGCAGACAGACTTGTGTAAACTAGACTCTTAATTTCCATTATTATGACTTTTTGTGTTTAGTCTGCAAGCTCTCAAGTAATTAATAATGATGGGACACACAATATACCCTCCCACAATACCACTCATATCAGCTATGGTGAAAACACTGTTTATAAATCATTTGACAGACTGGCTCTTCTCCAACCAGCATGGACAATGTCCTCTGTTGGCCGAGTACTGCCGTATCATCATTGAGATTCATTCAAACAAATGTGTGAATTAAATTTGAGCAGAAAAGCACTTGAACATAAATCTGTCCCCCCTGAAATCTGTTTCCTGAAAAATACATTGGTGTGTTAAATATGTCAATAAAATGTATGAAATAAAAAATCCTCCATGAAAACAGTAATAGTCAGGGTTTTCTGTCACATTATATCTTGTCAGATAGATGAACATAAATGGCAGCTGAAATGATGATCAATCCTGATATTACTGAACATTTACACTCATCCTCAGGGTCCATTTCTGTAAACTGGTTATGGCAGTTGAGGATCTGGGGAGTTAAACATACCACGTTTCTTCTGTGTGATTAGGTACTCTGAGAACGTACCAGCAAAGAAAATCCTTTCCTCTGATTTGTCTTAGTCAATCATAGTAACAAGTTCCTTTGAAAAAACTTTCTTATCTCAGATAATATCAGATCAGTGGGAGACATTTCCAAGAATGTATGTTCATCACATGGTGCTTTATCATATGAGGAAGGTGATGATGTGGCGCATCCTGGACTGTTACTAAAACATGACATTGAGGCTCTTGAATTCATGTGGTCCATTCATTTGTAAACACTCACAGCAGAACACTGACTCCAAGGGCACTGACCTCTGACCCTGACTGGATGCACACTTCTTATTAAAACAAGATAAAGGAGACAGAGATGGATGTTCGATGAAAACATAGAGGGAGGAAGAAGAACACAGATCAATATGGAGATACCATTACACATCACTCTCTCCCATTTGCATTCTCAGCCCTGTGTAACCTGCATTTATTCAGAGGAGTCAAGCACATGCTAAAAAAAATCAATTGCTCTAAAAAGAGAAGAAAAGCAGTGTTGATAAAGCACAGTCTCACTCCCAATTTGTCAGATACCAATACTTCGTCACGTCCCTCCATGTCTGATACAGACACAAAAGGCTCCCATTAGCATCTGTATCAGATGCACAGGGCTTTCTATTAACTCCAATGTGGCATTGTTGGACTTTCCAAGCAACAAACCCAAACCCCAACCATGTTCCTTATTCCTAACTTTAATCATGTGGAGTTTTGTTGCCTAAATGCTGCATGTGGCCATCAAAAGTGGGAGACACCATGAGTCAATAGACGGCAGCCATGACTACATGATTCATTACTTTATAACTTTATCTATGCAATACGGAATTTCTATAGGAATCATGTGCAATAAATACATTTATATTTGTACATATCTTTTTTTCTATTTTTATATTTCCATATTTCTGTTTCATTCTACTGTACATATCTATATTGACTTTAAATGTATTCTATATTTCATATTTATATTTGTACATATCTTTATTTCTATTTTCTATTTCCATATTTCTATTTAATTCTACTGTACATATCTCTATTTACTTCAAATGTATTCTATATTTCATATTTATATTTGTACATATCTTTATTTCTATTTTCTATTTCCATATTTCTATTTAATTCTACTGTACATATCTCTATTTACTTCAAATGTATTCTATATTTCATATTTATATTTGTACATATCTTCATTTACTTAAAACTTGCATTTGTATTTATATTGTTGGATATTTAGTGTTGCATGTTTGTTTTTTTAATCTTTATTTTATTAACAGAATAACTTTCTATTCTATTCTTCTATTCTTATCTTATGTATATATTCTGATTCTGATTCAATGTGACCCTTTCCTGGGAACAGTGAGGTTTATTTTGAAAAGCCACTATGCATGTAGGGAGCTGAACTGACACAATATTCCTGATTCCTGAAAAAAACTGACGCTAAAGGGTTTCTTGTGCGTCAACATCTGATGGCACTGACCGCAGGCGTCGCTATCTGACCGGGCGGCAACCTCCGTAACTGAGCAGCGGGGCAAACCAGGAAGTGCCTTAAGCTGCATTCTACCGAAAATTCCAGCAGGGGGCGCTAAGTTTGGCTGCAAAAAAATTCTGTCCATTCATTTCAGTGTAAAATTTGAAAACCTCTCAGTTGATTTATTACCTCAGAAAATGTTTTTAGGACAACACTATGGTCTCAATCACTAGTAAAAAATCTTCATCAAGACAATTTGATGTCAATAGTTCTAATAATGGCCCCATTTAGAAGAAAATAGAAGATAAAGAATCATATAATTTGGGGCGTGGCTACCTTTGATTGACAGGTCACTAACAAGGCGAGCCAATGCGTATCCACGGCAATGTGTCAATAAAGTTATATATAACGTTATATGGATACAAAAAAGTCTCCACAGTCCAGATATGGTTTGCTCCCCGTATCGGAAACAAGATGGCGGCGCAAGATGGAGACGAGTGTAACGCTGAACTCGATGCTTCCAACGGGCCACAAATCAATGGATGACGTCATGGTGACTACATCCATTATTTATATCCAGTCTATGTATCTGAGGAGTTGGGAGTGAGAGTGTGTTGGTTGATATGTGCTGTGCAGACCCAAGTCCTACCTACAAGAAAGGCAATTTCTCACTTTTCTCATTTAATAAAACACAACAGGACATGTTCACCCGTGGGAGCAGTGTAGGTAGTGGGAGGTGGGCAAAATGATCATCATCCACAGTAAAGAAGCAAGGATCAAAAGAGAAATGAAAATGTTCCTAAAACCTAACTTGTCACAACTTATAATTTCTCTTGAATAAAGCCCTGAACAAAAATGTGGAGCAAGGACCACTGACTTAGTTTTCACATTTTTAGGGTAGGATGTCTCAGATTGTGTATGTTAGCTGATGATGCAGAAATTCAAAGACTACACAGCACTTTGGGTAAGCAGGATGCCTTTTGTCAGAATGCCAGGCAATGACACTATCATTTAGGAAAATCACAAGTAGATTGTTTCATTAGAAAAGGCCAGGTGGATGCTGTACTATACAAGAATGGAGATTATGGCTGTGTTAGCAAGAGGCACTGCGCTACTGTGGTATAGCTGGGCATCACGGTCATGTGACGCATGTCTGGGAAAATACAATGAACATTATTGATATTTGTACATTTGTCCATGCCATTAATAATCTCGTATTGTTAAGATTCATACAACCAGCCAATGGGGAAGATATGACAACTATTAATTTAAGTCAATTTGGGCACATACAATATAATCTGACAAGGCATGCCGACACCCATTTACACTGACCACTGTGTACCACACAGCCACACACACACAATCATGAGGCGTAAAGTGCAAGCAAACATGCCTGTCACAAGTTGGTTAATTGAGTTATCAATAGACAACAATAGCATTAATTTCCAGAACAGAACAGACATGTTGGCAGTAATTAGAAATGTCCTTTCCCTCTGTGCCTCATTCTGTTTTAATGTTGTAGAAAGGATTTGGAATGTACTGTGG
This sequence comes from Centropristis striata, assembly GCF_030273125.1. Taxonomy (NCBI): domain Eukaryota; kingdom Metazoa; phylum Chordata; class Actinopteri; order Perciformes; family Serranidae; genus Centropristis; species Centropristis striata. Next base: position 12,917,291 of record NC_081529.1, on the reverse strand, counting down.
TGCTCACATTGAATGATGCAAACAGATTTTCTTCATAACCTGCTTGTAATCTACTTACATTCTCAGTGGCTGCAGAAAATTATTTATATCCTTGTTTGTCTTTCCTCTTTTCTTTTATACCCCTCTCACATTCAATTTACCTTGGTCTCTTGTCACATGTGGGTCACATCTCTCATGCTCTTTTTTTTTTAAAAGAGGATTGTGTGAGCTCATCTGTCACATAGTTAAATTTCCCTATTGTACAAGTAAGAATCATCTAATTACCTTCATTAAAGGAAGCATTATTATTTTCTCCTTCAAATTACGCTCACAATTGTGATCATTACTTGGCCAAATGTTAGGACAGTTTAGGACATCTATGGGACAACATTTTTTTACACTCATTGAACCATGCAAAAGTTCTTTTTTTTCCAATTTCTCCTTCCTTTCTGTGTGTGACAAATGCAACTGACATGCATGTAACTCCGCCACATGAAGAATCTTATCAAAGAGACAGCTCTGTTCGGAAGACAGCATGTTGTCATTTGCAGCAGAGCACAGACCCCATCTTGTCTGTTTTGTCTACCTTCACTTAGAAGTTCAAACATATCTAAGTGCACACTGCAAATTGATACAGCACCCAATACCAAATAGGAAACAACATCTTGAATCATACAAGCTTAAAATGAGGGATATCAGCATTTACCTTCTCTGATGACCCATAGATGAAAACATGGCACTGATAAAAGACAGTCCTTAGGATCAAAAAACATGATCACTCAAGAGTACTAAAATTACACAGTTGGCATTTGCCCTCTTGTGCTGTAAATAAAACCTGGAAACACTAAATGAGAATGATCCAGAAATGGTGCTACAATGAAGTGTAAAATAAAACACCATAATGTCTCATATATCCCAGGCACAGTTTCACAGTCCTTGCTTTAGCACAATATTCTATACACCTAGCATGCCAAAAGAAACCCCAAAGGCAAAATTTTGTCCTACATTTTCCTCTCCATGATCTTCAAATCGTCTCTCCGGCCCACAGGCCTTTCAGGAAAAGAAGTAGCCAAACTCTTTCTTCCCACATTGCCTATTCCTGGTCCCCCAGTCACAGCTTCTGCTGGGCTGACACCCCCTTCCAGTAATCAAGGATGTCATGCAGGTCCTCGCCTTTAGCGAACTGCACCTTTTTTCTAAGAGCATTTCCAGCCGTCACATAACATGCCTCATCACGCTGGCCTTTCCGGTAGGGGCGAAATCGCTCCCAGATCCGCAGTGAGCTCTCTGAGGAGTACTCTGGGCTGGAGGAGTAGCCAGAGTAACTGGAATGGTGGCGGGCAGGCGAAAGCTGGGAGTAAGATGCTGCATCCCTGCGGGAACGTGTCAGGGGCTTTAGGAAGGAAACCCTCTGGGCTGGGGAGCCTTGGTGGGAGCCTTCATAATATAGAGCTGGGACGGAGTGGCGGTGCTCCGAGCAGTGGTAGTCCTGCTGCACCTCCAGCTGCTGCTGCTGCTGTTGCTGCTGCTGCTGCTGCTGTTGTATTTGTTGCTGTTGATGGTAATGGTGTTGCTTCTGGTTTTCCTGATGTTGGGCACCAACACCACCACTGTCGCAACCACCACCACCCCCTCCACCGCAGCTCCCACTTCCTACTAAAGGCAGCCTCTCTAGGGGCTCCCCACAGCCCACGGGACTGGCCCTGTCTTGATACTGCTGCTGCTGATTACACCCATCTGGGCTACGTGGCTCAGGAACATCCAGGCTATACACCCTCGCTCCTCCACGTTCCCTGTCCCGACCCATGGAGCCACAAGAGGTGGTGCTGCACTGTTTCTTGACAGCATTTACAATTACCACAGCTGCATCTGCACTCATTTGACGCTGAATGGGGCGTACAGCGGTGGCTGGTGGAGGGGGTCTATAGGGGGGAGTGACGACAAATCCCCCACCACTGATCCCCGGGCGCTCAGAGAGAGGGGGATTCAAGGCAGGGAGTGGAGGTGGAGGGGGTATTTTGTTGGGAGCCATGACTTGGCAAGTCTCCGACATCCCTTGGGAGAGTGGGATTAAGCCACGAGTAAGGGAGGATGTGCTGGTGGGGGGAGGGGAGGTGGGATTGGAGCAGACTGTAGGGTTAGTCGAGGCCCCTGAAGCAGCAACTGCTGCTGCATCCAGTTTCAGTGCATCAATGCAGTTGTTAATGATCTGGTTGACCTTGTCCACCTCCATGGCAATAGTGGAAATCTCTGATGCAGAGCCATGTCCGTCATCATCTGAGTCATCCCCGATATCAGTTCCATCATCATCCCTCAAGTCTAGCCCTCCATGGACACCATCTCCCAACCTCTCCATCCCTGCCCCTCCAGTTCTGACATCCATATAGTTTCCTTTACTTGAAGCCAAGGCCTCTGAAAAGGCAGTGGCCATCTTTTCCACTTGTGGGATGGAGGAAAGTCTGGACGAACTGGTGTTGGCTGAGTGGAGCATTCCCGAGCTAGAGGATGCAGACATGGGAAGTTTGCCTCCATGGTGGTGCTGATACTGATGATGCTCTCGTGACTGCTCCTGAAGCTTGTGGACTGCCGATGGATCATTTGCCACTGCGGCCGCCACCTCTGGTCCATACCGCATTTCCAATATAGTTTTCTTGACACAGATGGACTTCTTCTTCTCATCGTGCATCCGTTTCTTACGTAGACAGTAGTAGACAAAGCCTAAAACAATGAGCATGCCAAATAGGCAGCCCACAATAGTCATTATGTAGTGAGTCGTGGTGGAAGGTTTGGGGAGCGTGTCATCTTGATTTTGAGCTCGGGTGGAAAACTGGAGGCAGGTGTGGTTGTAACGTTGAGAGTTCCGGATGGATGCTACACAGAAGGTGTAATTGGTGTGTGGCTTGAGCTTATTAAGGGTGATCATCTCCTTCTTGTTCTTTAAATTCATGACGTCAGAGACGTATGTGTGGTTGTATTGTGTTAGAATATACATTTTGCTGTAGGGCCTTGGAATCTGCACAAAGAGAGAGGCTGATGACAAGGAGACATGATGGAGCTTGATGCTAGGAATGAAGCTGTGCTCAGTGGATAAGGGAGGGGGGGTGGGCTGGTGGTACGGCCCTACACCACCAAACATATCTGGGCCGATCCCAGAAGGACCATCCAGATCGGGTGGGAGAGAGGTCATTCCTGGAATCATAACTCCATCTCGGCAGTGATGGTACAAAATGTTTTTGGCGTTCCGACCAGCATGGCCGGCAGCAATAAGTAAGGGGTAGCCAAACATCTCCCGGGGTGTCTCGCACTGGAGGCGGTCATAGGTGTGTGTTACATTGTTGAAGGACTCCAACCAGGTGAGGAAGCTGTAAAGATCACAGCCACAATGGAATGGATTTGCTGCCAGTTCGCACACCATCAACCGACTGAGTACTGTGAATGTGGATGGATCAATGCGGCCAAGTTTGTTGGATGACAGGTCAATGCTGCTGAGGCTGAGGCACTCCCAGAATGCATTGCTGGCAATAACCTCAATGAGGTTGTGCTGGAGGAAGAGGCATTGCAGGCGGCCGAGCCCTCTCATCATGCCCTCAGTTAAGTTTGTCAACTTATTGTAGCCCAGCTGAAGAACCTGAGAAAAAAAGGGATTTTGTTGGCAATCCATTTGATTGTGTCATTTTTCCAATTGACTCAGTCTAAAAAAATACCACAGATTTCATTCATCATTGTTAACTGGGAGACTACGACAACCAATTACATATTTTTTAATGATTATCAGTACACTCACCACCATGTCTGAATTGTTAGTGATAGTGGCCCTGATTAATCAAGCAAGCATAGAAACAAGCGCAGATCTGATTGTATATTTCATCTCAGACAGGGTTCACAAGTGATTTATCAAAAGATCGTATCTCTCCAATCACAACAAACTGGTTTTGTTTGGCAGCATAAAAAGTGAAAGGAAAAAAATCAGTGGTGATGTCAGCAGAGTAGCAGTGGACCATTCAACTCCTGGTGAGGTTGGAATATTTCATTTATACATTGTGATATATAAAGCCTAATAGCCTATATAATATCCAAATATTGTTAATATCCAAATTGATAAATACCAAACCTTGCGTAGAAATGATCGTACGCCCACTTTACGCTCACTTTCTGTCTTACGCTGGTTTGATAAATGAGGGCCAGTATGCTTGCAAATGAGTTAACTATGGAAAATTATAAGGGAACACAGTCACCATCACTCTTAATACTGTACTATATAATTATCTTTGGTCAACTTCTAAAGCATGTTTCATGTTTTCAGCAAAATTTCACCACATTTAAGCATCTTGCTCAAGATATTTCAGTTGAATGTAGTTCACTGACATTTAAAGAATTAAGCACCTGATTTTATGTAAGTACTAGGGCTGGGACTTTAACGCGTTAATTAAGATGAATTAATTACACAAAAATTAGAGCGTTAAAAAATTGGCGCATTTTAATCGCACTTATTTTTGCACCGCGGAACATTTCTCACTGGATGAGTTTCAGGCGGACCGATTATACTGGAGCACCAACTAGCGTTCATGAGTTCAAACAACAACAAACCACAGTGAACATGAACGAAGAAGCTGATGAGACCGCTTTGGTTGGCCCTGTGGAAGATGGGACATTTTGTTACAAAAAACCAACGGATGGAAGCGCCGATAAGAGCATGGTTGTGTTGCTATGCAACAAGGAATTCACATATCACCGCAGCACATCCAGCCTCAAGTATCACCTCAATGCAAAACATATAGTAGCTAGCGGCTAGTGTGGTAGCTAGCGTGGATTGTGTTTTACTTAAAAAAACAAAGTATTCTAGTTTACAGAAGGCCTACCTACCTATAGGCTACCTGAATTTCTGAAATGTACTATATTTCTAAATATGCTATTGCTACACTTAATGGCAAAAATTGCACTGGTCTGTCAGACTTGAACAAAAATAAACAATATTTTTGTTGCTTAAGCTTATGTATTCAGTCATTATTCAATGGTATACTAAAAATCCATGTGAAAAAAAATACTTCTCACTGTTCTCAGGTCAAATATTGATATGCGATTAAAATGCGATTAATTTCGATTAATTAATTACAAAGCCTCTAATTAATTAGATTATTTTTTTTAATCGAGTCCCGGCCCTAGTAAGTACCTTTCCATAATAACTCAAGATCTTACTGAAGCCAAATAAAAGTCTTACTCTCAATGTTAAGTCATTCATTGTGAACTAAATTCTTGGGTTAAACTCATAGCTTTTTATCATTCATTCCCCTTCACCTGTAGGTTTGCTTGTCCTGCAAAGGCTCCATCCTCAATGTAGCTGATTTCATTCTTGGTGAGGTTGAGGTCAGTCAGGTTGGTGAAGCGGTACATGGAGCTGAAGAGCACTGCTTTCAGCTTGTTCTCATTCAATCTCAAGTCATGGACAGTGTTGTTGATGTGCTGGGGGATAGTCTCGTATGGGGGCTGGTTCTGACTGCAGATAGCCAGCCACACATAGCCTTTGTCCCCCTCAATAAGCCAGCAGTCCCCATTGACCATAGAGGGGAAGTTGGAAAATAGTATAAGGGAGGGGAAAATGAGAAAAAGGAGAGTGGAGGTGGTAGGAGCACCTTGCATGATGACTGCGAAAGTAAATGATAAAGAATGGAAGCTATAATTGTTGAGGAGAAAAGTGTAGGGGCAGGCAGGAATGGAGGTTGTGTTTGCAGGAGAAAGGGGAGCAGCAGTGGTTGCAAGGAAGGATTGGTTGGGAACTGAAAAAGGGGTGAAGGCTTCACAATGCCAGTCACAGCTTTATGGCCATCCTGGTGATTAGCAGGGGATCCATGTTATGTCATATCTTGTTGGGCTGCATTGTGGGGTGACACAGCTTGTCTTCATAGTCTCTCCTTTGGAATAATGGAGAATCTGTGGAGGAGAATACAACAAAAACATAATAAAAAAGCCAAAGCAACCCTGCAAAAAACATGTGTCTAAAAACAAGATAAAACACTAAATCTGAGGGAAATGATCTTGCTGCATGGACAGATAATTTCACTTGACAAGATTTCTTAAATGAAGATAATTAAATCTAGAAATAAGCATGTTGAACGCTTAAAATAAGAAATGTCTTCTTAAAAAAAGATGAACTATCCAACACGGCTAAATCTAAAGAAGAAGAAGAAGAAGAAGAAGGATTTAACATGCATTTAACCCATCCCTTTTTAAACACAAGTGAACACACCATGCAAGGAGCAGTGTTAAAGTGTTTTTATTTTGGTAAGAAACAAATAATTTGCATTGAATATAATGTGATAGATATAATAAATAATGGATAAGACAAATTTTCATTATTTCCTTTTTAAATTATTTATATTGCAGTGTTATACATATATATTATATTGCCTGTACTTTGCCTCTATTGCCTGCACTTTTTGCACCAATGTTCTGAAGAATGAATGCGTAAACAATGTTGAATCATGAATCTAAATGAATGCTAAAATAATTCAGACTCCACCAAAGTCCTGTAGCATTTCATTGTTTCAGAGTTATTCTATTCACGGAACCTGCAGGCATCCCAAAATCAACCTCAATTTTCCTCAGGGCTTGTTCCACACTTTTTACTTCAGCTGGTGCTCTTTCTCATCATGTTAATATACGCATGCTGCATTCCCCTAACAGCTCCCCTTTTAGCCTTACCCCTTAGTCACCCAACCACCTCACACAGCTATGAGCTCATCAAGCTTTGGCCCATACCTGCATGCACGCACCTGCCATTCTCTGGCCTATATTTTTTTTAAAACAAAAAGTGCAGCATTAATCACCCAAATGCTGACAGCACATTGTCTCCACAGACATTCCTTGTTATGACACTTGCCTGCCAAAACCTATAAGCTCTCTATCCCATCTGCATGTCATTTAAATAGCAGTCAAGCGTTTACATAAGGAGAGGATTAGCTGCCTGTTGCATCATGACAGACATTGTCGTCTTGCTGGCTCAGCAGCTGGGAAAACATACTAACAATTGCATACACATTGCACAAACATGCAAACATGGCTTCAAACATACATGTGCATGTGTAGATACTCAAACACATACATCCGCATGTAAGCGTATGCTTAAATGCTCGCAGGCACAAGTCAAAGCTATCGAGATGGATTCTGCACAACACAGTAATGATATGCTTATACAGTTTGTCTATCTACATGTAGTACTCTCTCATCTTACATCTTTCATCTCCTATCTCTCCTGTTTTACATTCTCTCGATTTCCATTATCATTCTATGAAAACAACAAAGAAAATCTCTCTCTCTCTCGTTCTCTGAGGAACAGGCCAGATTTCCTTCTTGCGCTCCAAATTCAGACTTCTTTCTAATTCCGACAGAGAATTGAACTCATTCCAGTCTATTCCAGTGCACGCTCCCTAGAGGTGCAAGCAGAAAATCAGGTCCATCCTCTTTTTTAGTATGTGTATTTCTACAGAAAATTGCTAATTCCTAAAGCATGTGTGAAATGACATGTTATTATGTCGATCTAATGACCTTAGCACCTGTTAGGTTCCCCTTCTCCTCACTGCAAAAACTGAAATCTAAGTAAGATTAAATATCTTAGATCAAGGGGATATGTGCTTATTTTTTGTCTGGTAAGATAGTTCTTAGTAAGCAGTTTTTATTTTAGACTGTTTCACTTGTTTGATATAAAGATTCCACGGCTTTTGCCTTATTTCAAGAATAATTCTACGTACAGATAAAAATCTTAGTAGCTGTATCACGAAAAGTAGATTCATTTTTAGTCTGACTTTGCTGGTTTCAAGAAATATAATGCCTATGCATATCATTATGTCAAGATGATGGCTCTAGCATTTACTTATTATTAATTCAAGAATATTTGTCAACATATTGAGAAAATAGGTCACGTGTATTTCATTAGAGTCAAGAAAAATGCACTTGTTATTAGTTAGAATACTAGCCTGGCTAACACCAGACAAATCTCAAATGAGTCTGGAAACCAACCATTCATTTCTCCCTAGAGGAGGTGTGGTTTACGATCCTCCGGAGCCGTTTATTGGGCGCTTAGAATGTCTATCAAAAGCGTCTGTAGGTAGCTCTTAGCCAATCGTATCATTTATACCAGATGACTTATGTAGAGCAACAGAAATGGATGTTTGTTGTGTGTGTGTCTGTGAGAGAGTGTTGCTTGCTGCGTTGCTTCTCCAGTTCTCGCTTTCTGCAAGATTTATTTTCACGCTTTATTCCCCCTCATGTCATTCAGCCACACACATCCACTGATTCTATGGGCAATAAACAAGCTGCTGCGGGTCTCTCGGCGGCTCCGCTGTCCCCCGGCTCGTAGCCAGATCACCGGCGTTACGGTAGCGGTGATCTCGCTACGAGCCGGGGGACAGCGGAGCCGCTGAGAGACCTTTCGTCTTTCAACTTTTGCTCTAAACTATTTAAAACACCATCTACAGCTAAAGAGAGTTTCGCGTCTGCAGCAGCCATGTTGGATCCGTAAGAAAACTACAAGCTTCCAAGTGCCGAGTAGTACGCGTCATCGTCTTGCCGTCCCTCCCCGCTCTGTGATTGGATCCCTAAAACAGGGCTAAGAAACTGCCTTGGTTTCCAGACCGCCTGGAGGTTCGAAATTAAATTCGAGCATGCAAGGCAGTATGGGTATACCCAGGCTATTAGAATACACTAATTCTAAGGTATTTTTGGGTTTGTTAAGATTAGATATTTTTACTTGTTTTGGAAAGTCTTTGGCAAGCCAAATTTTCTTGTTCCATTGGCAGATAATTTTGCTATTTTTTAGCAAAATACACCTAATTTCTGTACTTTTTTCCCTTGTTTTTAAGAGCTGACTTTCTGTAGCGCTCTTATTAGGTAGACACAGTAAAAGAGATACAGGACATGTGGTTGTCAATGTGTGTGACACACCAATATAATGAATAGATATAAAGACAAAAGGTGGTCAGCGATCTATTTAATTTGTCAAGCAACATCTTCTGGGTCTGAAAAGTGAAGTGCCTTAAACCTGGTTGAAAGTTTTATTGTATAAATGTCAATGAAAAAATGACCCTACTTCTCACATGATTTGTTGTCTCAGTAAACTTTTTCCTAATTAATTTATGGTCTCAATTGATAGTTTTAAGTCTTCTTCAATACAGCATGATGGTTATTTTGTAAATAATGGTCCCATTTACTCAGAACAGCTTAGAACTTTAAACCTTTCACACGTCATCTAAAAATGTCTTGTTCGGCATTCAGTTGTAGTCAAAGATATGTCGATTGCTCATTTATAAATTACGGATGCACCTTGCTTGCCGAGCTGGCTAGCTAGCATTAGCATTAGTTGATTAGTTAGTCCGACCTCGGTAACTTCTGGATCCAAAAAACGAAGCTAATGATCTCACAGTGACTATATCTACTTCTTTTTACAGTCTATAGTACGTGACTGCACTAAAAGAATCACTTAGTCTACTATGTGGAAAGCTACACTGAAAAAAAAAGTCTGTAGATTATACGGTGAAAAACTGCTAAACCACGACAGTAAAAGACCGTAAAATGATAAATTTGTTAATTCAGTTTCAGTAACAATGAAACATCGTAAATATATATATCAGCCAAAACTGTTTTTTTTTAATTTTTTTAAATACATTACTCCGCTGTAAAACACACTGGCACCATGTGTGTAAAAATATACTGTTATATATATATATATATATATATATACACACACACACACACACACACACACCCCTGTAATTTTAGCATTTATTTTTTGTAAAAATACTTTTTCTCACTGTAAAATCTATATACTGTAATATTTAATGGTAAAATCTTTCATTCATGCTTCATTTATGACATGTTTTCTTGTCAATTATATGGCAGAACAGCGTTTCTTTTGACGGATTAACTTATTTATTTTTTCATAGTAAAATATGGAATAAAATGGCAATCTTAAACGTGAAATCAACAGTGCCAATAACCTTTTACCATAATATTAGAAAAAGTTGCACCATATTTATTACGGTAAAGTTCTGGCAACCACAGCTGCTGGTTTTTTACCGTAAAAACAACAGGTTTTTGTTTTTTTACAGTGTATAGTACAACAAGCAAGTCATGGTAGATTTTTTGAGAGGTCTAAAGAATTGGGCAAAGCTCTAAATGGCAGTTCTGGTAAAGAAAGCGTTCACCAAACATCACAAATCACAAAAAAACGTAGCTTTGTTCAGTTGGGACTAATGTGTTTTTGAAACACCTGCACATACTACCTGCACACATTCTAGATTTTCCAGTAGTTCTATTCTTGCATCCGTCTCCATATAGTCCGACACCTACTGGGACACTCCCTGTCTTGCTCTCGCTCTGTTGTCTGAGACTCATCCCCTCGACATGAGAACTGATCTCATTTGGTGTTCCACATAGTGAAACCCAGAGGGTTCACATGAGGGAGGCAGGAAGCACGGTAGGCATGTGTGTGTGCGTTTGGGGATATGATTACATAATAGAAATATGGGATATGCAGAACACCTGTCTCAGAGGGAGAGAGCATGACTCATAACACTGATCCACTATGATAATGTAGGACGGATTAAACTTTTTTTCATGGCTGCTTTTTGTGGCAGCTCTGACCTGCACTTGTGGAGGAAATACAGCCATTTAATGTGAGTAGGTCACAGCAACAGAAATGAAGGAAAGTATCGGGTGAGCAGGTGGTACAGTACAAGGGTAGCTGCAGGTGTCTAATTGTCCTACTTCCATCTTTTCTAGAAATCCATCTGATAACACAAATCCTCCTTTTCCACAAGCATCATCTTGTAATTTAATTACTGCCATGCATCACAAAGAGGATACAACTAGAGCTACTAATTATTGATACAACTGGAGTTAATTAAATGTTGAACATCATTCACTGGCACACTCTAACTACTGACTGTAAGTACAGTCAGTAAGATAGTACACTCTAAGAAATGATTCAAGCCTGTAAATGTGACAGTAATATATACTAAATAAAAATGCTGAATATCATCATGATGAGTATTTGAGTTGACTACATCAAAATTCATTGGTAGAACTCCAACAGGAATCTTTGTGTAAAATATGCATTTATAAATTAAGTTTAGTTCTTCAAAATAAATTAATATTTGATTCACAGATTACATGCTTTAAATATTTGTAATAATAAGTGTACAATAAGTGTAAAATCAGTCAGTGCAATACATTTTTTTATTTGCTGTTATACCCTACAAATGTTTTAAATTATATTTACTCAGTTTGTTTAGTGATTTCTACTCAGGTTTTCCATAATATTTAATTTACCTTTACTCAATTCATGTGGTAATTGAGCCAAGTCAATTCAGACGTACTTGAAAATATTACTTAAATTTATTCATTACTCATGTATTGTTTAACTGATTTGAGAGCTTTCAAATCAACTCAATTTGTAAAAAAGTGTAAAAATGTTGCACTGATTGAATTAAGTAATTAGGTAAATTCAAGTGCTATCATTACAATACATCTGCACTGAACAATTATTGACACAAAACTAAACTTTGAGGCAAACTGTGGAAACTGCCCTTTTCCACGTTGACAAAACCATTAATAACTTTTTCATGTCGTGCTTTTATTAAATCAATTTCTTTTAGGCCACGTTTATACATAGCAGGGTATTTAGAGAAATGAATACTATGAATACTCTACATACGTCATCTGGTATAACTGATACAATTGGCTAAGAGCTACATACAGACGCTTTTGATAGACATCCGTAGCGCCCAATAAACGGTTCTGGAGGATCGTAAATCACGCCTACTCTACGGAAAAATGAATGGCTGGTTTCCAGACTAATCTCATTTGTGATATAGTCTGGCGTTAGCCAGGCTAGGGTTTTCATGTAAATGAGAGGCCAAACCACATGGAAATATCTGTGTTTTTCCTTCGTGTAAACGGGGCCTTAGTGTGATGCTTTGGAAATGTATCTGTAAAGAACGGAAACTCTCTGAACCAAACTGTTAAATGATCTAGTCTGAGTCTGAGTCACAGCTGAACTCAGTGTCCCTGTACACCAAACAGCTGCAGAGAATAACCGACTGCCACCCTTTGCACAGTGAATTTCAGCTTTGTCCTTTTTGATGATCTGAAGTTTATAGATCCAAGTTGGAGAACAAAGAGGTATAAAAACACCTTTTTTCCCCAGCAGCTATTACTCACATTAAAAAGTCACAGTAATATTGCACGTACGCTTTACTGCCCTACAAAGCCTAACTGCAGTAATGACAGTTTTGGTCGAAATTGACTTATAACTAAAAATGAACTCTTTTATGTCTGTTTTATCTTGTGACAAAGTTTTAGATTTCAGTTTTGCTTTATTTCAGAGAAATAATAATATAAAAATTGCAGTAACTACAAAATCCACTGTGATACAGTGTAGCCTTGTATTCAGCCGCATTGTGTTGAAAAGTGAAGACAAAAATAATAGAAATTATAGGTTTATTTGATAGGGAAATTAATATCTAGATAGTGATTAAGTAAAAAAGTGAGATAAAATTATACTAAGACTAAAATATAACATTACTTTATAATATTAAGTCTAAAATACACACATCTTTGAATAGAGTTGTTAAACACTTTTAAAACAACATTGTAGTTCTTGCACTCTGTTTGTCATTACTATTAGAAGCTTTTACCAAAACCAGAGTGCAGTAAATTTTGGAGTTAAAGATCAAATAAATCATCATGATTTTTTAGCATAAAAATTACATCACCAATACATGTAGAAATAAGTGTCATATCACTTACCTACCTATAACTCATTTGGCTGGCCAGTTAAAAAACTTTTTAAAAAAAACTTTAAAGCAGTTTTCCTCAGTTTTACCCTTTGCTAGTTACTGCAGTTAGACTCTGTAGGGCAGTATAGAAGCATGTTTATTTATTTGATTTTAGTAGATTTTTGTCTGTGTTGTTTGTAAAATGTGTGTGGATGCCTTGTCGCACTAGAGAACAACAAGGCAGAAGTGAGGAGTATAAAGAAGGACAAGGTCCAGTTCTGGCAGGCAGGAGGGGTGATGGATGGGTCAACCAAATACAGGACCTTCACCCAGTTTTTGTGTCCCATGTAAAACCCAATGTCAGCGTTGCTATTAGACAGTTAAGTCACTTTTTGGTGTAGCTCAACCTGATCTATGTTTTAATAATTTTCTAAGTCTGACTACGCACTTTTTTAAACTATCCTTAAACAAGTAGTTTTGTTGCCTAAATCTAACAATTTCAAAATATTAATTTTTATATGCTTGTATAAAAATAATCATTTTTAGAGTTTTTTCTTTCAAGCAGATGCTAAATTAAGTGGACATTGTTCATTTGAATATAGCACACAATAGATATAAATTTAGGTATGATGCAAATTTGGCATAACAGTAACGAAACAAACGCTCCAGTCTCAGGTATGTACATTAATTTAGTGATGCTGCTATTGGTATAACATCATATATGTCAAGTTTTGGATTTGAAAATAAGGGAAATTTTCCAGCGCCCACCGTGAGCAGTCCCACCACCCCAACCAAGCTCCAGTACCCCTTACATTTTAAGACAGGTGTACAAGAAAGCTAAAATCACCACTTGTCAACCACTTATAAACTACAATGGGCTTTATGCAAAAATTGTTTCCAGTCTGCCATTATTGGACAAACTGATTAATCCAGGTGTGTCTGACCTCAGTTATCATAACAACAATAATCACACAAACCTGGATTAATCAGTGTGTCAGAACCCTACGGGTGACGTCACGCTGACTACGTCCACTATTCATTTATTCAAAGATATTTTTGGGCATTTTAACCCATTTAATCCCACCGGTCACAATAGTGACAGTAAAAATATTTCTTAGTTATAAGCCTCTATTCCTGCAGAATATGTCAAACAAAGCTGCCCTGAGCCAATGGATGTTCTCCTCCTCCCATCACATTGGAAATGTCCAAAAGTAAAAATGGTATGTCTGTTACAATAAAGTAACAATGTTGAGTTAGACCAATAACTGATTTTTTGTTGTTGTTTGCTCTATGTATTGTCCTCTCAGTATTCATATTGGTATAGTTGTATATTTGATAATGTAGGCCAAAGTCACACTAGAATGTTATTCTAGTGGCAATGTTGGAGACTACCAGTAACAGAACTCTACATTTGTCAATAACTGGAAAGGGAAATATAATGTTTTTTTTATGACTGCATAGGATAAATATGTTAATGTAGTCTATAAATCAAATTAAAAAAAATCTAAATTACTGTATTTATCCCTGAGGGGAAATTCAGTTAGTCTGGTAACTCTGAAAAATGAGACAGCCTGATGTGTAAATGGTAGATACAACATCTTATCCCACCAGTCACTATTGTGACCCAACATAAAACACACTTTTTCACCTATTTTTCCATGAAAGTCTTTTAAACTAATGGTTGATTATTTCAATGGGTACTAATGACACATGATTTGGATATTTTCATGTCTGGGAAAAATTGGGGATTAAATGGGTTAAAGCTTTATTGATAGAGAGATATTCAGAGTGAAGGGGGTAGGCAGAGAGAAAGTGCTCCAAGCACGATTTGAACCATACAGTGTATGCTTGTCACTCATCTGACGTCACACACTAACCTCACGACAGCTGCCACCTACAGTACCTGTAGTAGCTACTGCGGGTTGCAGTTATTGCGAGTCTAGTGACTGGGAATGTGTTTTTTTTTGTGGTTTTTTTACTCTGCCCGGGTCCTAGCCTGGCTAACACCAGACTAATCTCAAATGAGATTTAGTCTGGAAACCAGCCATTCATTTCTCCGTAGAGGAGGCGTGGTTTACGATCCTCCGGAGCCGTTTATTGGGTGCTTAGAATGTCTATCAAAATCGTCTGTAGGTAGCTCTTAGCCAATCGTATCAGTTATACCAGATGACGTATGTAGAGCAACAGAAATGGATGTTTGTTGTGTGTGTGTCTGTGAGAGAGTGTTGCTTGCTGCGTTGCTTCTCCAGTTCTCGCTTTCTACAAGATTATTTATTTTCACGCTTTATTCCCCCTCATGTCATTCAACCACACACATCCACTGATTTTATGGGCAATAAACAAGCTGCTGCGGGTCTCTCGGCGGCTCTGCTGTCCCCCGGCTCGTAGCGAGATCACCGGCGTTACGGTAGCGCCGGTGATTAGCGCCGCTAGTGGCTAATAGCCCCGCTACCGTAACGCCGATGATGTCGATAAGAGCCGGGGGACAGCGGAGCCGCCGAGAGACCTTTCGCCTTTAAAACACCATCTACAGCTAAAGAGAGTTTCGTGTCTGCAGCAGCCATGTTGGATCCGTAAGAAAACTACAAGCTTCCAAGTGCCGAGTAGTACGCATCATCGTCTTGCCGTCCCTCCCCGCACTGTGATTGGATCCCTAAAACAGGGCTAAGAAACGGCCCTGGTTGCCAGACTGGATGGAGGTTCGAAATGAAATTCGAGCGCGCAAGGCAGTATGAGTATACCCAGGCTACCCGGGTCCAGTTATATACAGTCTTTGGTTAAAATAAGCGAAAATACTAATACGGGAGGACGGCGGGAAAGAAGGGAAAAATACGTGACTTTCCTGGCCAAAACGGGATACTTGACAGTTGACACGTATGTATAACATGGCTTTGAAATTGAAAAACAACATATATTTCTGTGCAATCATTGCTGTTCCATCATCACATGTATGTGATGGAAGCGGTTGTAGGCGAATTTTCAACAGTCATCTACAATGTGTTTAAATTGGTGACAGCTACCTTTAGATATCATGTCCCTGGTAATAACTTAGGAAACGCTCCTTTTGGTTGCATTTGAGTGCAGGAACTAATCAGCTGCATGGTCCTGTGGTTTGGAGGACTTGTTGGCCTTAACCTTACACTTAGTGATTGTTATACAAATAATAGATTTAGCATATTCCATTTCCCCAAACATATTCAAGAGCAGCTTTGTTTGATCTTTGGAGCAACGTTTTGGAAGCAAAACACTTTGTTAAGGACAAGATTTTCAACACACACACACACACACACACACACACACACACACTTATATCACACTTCATCAAATCTTCATCCATCCCTTCATGTGACACACAATCTGGGTAACTCAGTGTACATGCTCATATTGATCCTCACTGTTGCCATGGAAACACACTTATGATTGACAGTGGCAATTAAGCCTAATGCTATCAGAATAGGATGTTGTTGGCATTTGCATCAAATCAGCTTGTCTTTTCTGCTTCATTAGCCCCAATGATGAAACCCTGAATTCTAATAGCATCCAATGGAGACTGACTGTGACAGGTGTTGGATTTGGAGAGGATCCATATCTTTTCTATTACCAACATGACTCTTGGAGCCAGGCCACTGTCAGTCCAAATGTAAATGCATTTTCTGGGTGCCCTTGTGCTGCTGGCCGCGTATGATGCTGTCGTTTTGAATTGTGTCACCTGTTTATTACATATGTACCCGTTGGACTGGCGTGTCAAAACAAAGAGAGGCAGATTTATGCACATGAACATGCAGGGCAAATTTGCAATGCGCCTTTCATTCAATTTGTGCTCACAATCTGTGTGTAATTAGCGTCTGATTTACTCAGGCAGCAGCTTGTTACGCAATCGGACAAAAACCTTCTGCCTTCTAATGTAGGTGCATTGTGGGAGTTGAGAAGAGCATTGCCTCTGTGGTGGTGATGAAGCAATTCTCATTAATAAAGCAATGACATTCTAAAACATTTACATTAGAGCTGATTCAATTATGATAATAATATTCATTCATGGAGAGTTTTGAACACCGCAGCATCATGTAGTGTGTTTTTTTTGTGTGTTAAGTGTTCGGCTGCTGATGGCAGACTTAATCCCAATGGAACTAACACTTGTTTTGAATTACATAACATGATGACAAAGATACATTTAAAAAACAATGTATATAAATAAAGAGGACATATTTCTATATGTTCCTTGGAGAATGTGAATCCATGTTGTGCACTTTGCACACAGCTCAGTGACATTTCCCCAGGCAGTGGCAGCCACCACATCCTCGCTGTCACTTGTGTTTGATTTGGATATAACACAATGAAAAAGCATAAACAGGGCTAAAATATTGTGACTTAGGCCCCATTTACACAAGGACACTTGCGGGTAAAAACAACAAAATATTTTAACGGAAGTGCCTTTTTTGGGGCTTAAAAACACAAAAATGTGATACCACCGTCCAGAGTGTAAAACTGTAATCCGCTCCACCGTAGCGTGTCCGTCTACACTGCCAAGACACAAAACTCTGCTCAGATTTGCTCATGTCACGTACGCATTTATAACAATAATAATAATAATACATTTAATTTGTATATTGCTTTTCAAGACACCTGTAGAACCTGATAATGTAATAAATTCCTGTTAATGTAATAACCCCGTTAATGTAATAAAAATCTGCCCTTGAGTCCAGTGAAAATGTAATAAAACCTGATAATGTAATAACTTCCCAATAATGTAATAAAGTGCATTTCCCAATAATGTAATACACTTTTAACCAATAATGTAATAAAGTATTACATTATTATTGTTATTACATTATCAGGTTGGCCTTCATTTCGCAAGTCCTGATAATGTAATAACTTCCCGATAATGTAATAAAGTGCAGCAGACCACCCATTACTTGAGTTCAAGTGGTGATACTGTGTAGGCAACACTAGCTCAAGAGCTCTAGCACCACCAACAGGTCAAAATTGAATGTTTATTAACTTTTGACCCGTTCATCCGTTTTTCACAAACGAGGTATCACTGGAACGCTTGGGCCAATCAATGCATCCTAAATGGGGGTTTTCGGCCATATTGGATTTTCCGCCATCTTTGATTTGATCAAAAACCTTGAAAAGGCCTCTCTTATCACAAATTTTGTCTTATCTTCTCTAATCTTGGCCCAGATGATCTTCAGACCATGACACACTAATGCATTCAACATCTTCTTGAAATTCAAAGGCACTTGGCTGTGACAGCCAATCAAACTTGATGGTGAGGTCACCAAACAGGATGTAAGCCCATTTCTCAGTAACCCTTTAGCATATCTTAACCAAACTTGGTACATATGACATCATGACATCATCATATGACTCATGACATCATCCTGGGGACACCCAAAACATCTGGTGACCTTTGACCTCTAGGGGGCCACATATTCTGTCCAATCTTTATGAAACTTAGCATATGATCTTCAGACCAAGTTGAACAAATGTGTCAAACAGCTTTTTCAAAATCAAAACCATTTGGCTCTCTGACAGCCATGATAATCTTGAGTGCAGTATCTCCGGAATGCATTGGTGCAAGTGCTTCAAATTTGGTATGAGTGTTTGTAGGGACTTAAAGATTAATTGATTTGATGATGAAGGTCAAAGGTCTCTCCTTATATGTCCTTGATGCACGTGTTTCAAATTAAGCAGCTAGGTCAGTGAGCTCAGCAACATAGCAACATTTTAGCCAGTATATTGCATCCACTCTAGTTGTTTCTAGTTATTATTATTACTACTATTATTGTCTTTAATCATCTCCAGTAATATATTATTACTACTAATACGAATAATCAAAAATATAGTATTACATTACAAGTATTGCATTACCTACATAGTTTTTCTAACTACATGCTGGTACCAAAGGCTCATCGATAGCTGTCCAGTGTATAAAGTCCCTTGTTTTATTATAAATGTATTTTATATTCTATATTTACTTCAATTAGTCTATCTACTAAAACATGGAGGGCAAATGAGGCTTTGGTTAGTGAAGTTATTTCATATAATATTCACATTCAATAACGATAATACATTGTCTATTTGCTATTGGTTTATGGATTATACACCAGTTCAGTATATGGATGCCGAAAGAAAGTTCAAGTCCATGTTGAAAATAGCCATGATGAAGATATCAACCATAAAGAAGTTCTAAAATGGTGGCTCTAAAATGAGGTTGCTTTTCTGGATAGGTTGCTTTTGTTGTGTGTTGAAATTAACTGAACAAATACAAAATTGTTGCATTTGGAGTCCACTGCAATTTGCCAGTGATACTTAACGAGCTCAAAACACAGTTGGTAACACTTTATTTTACAGGGTCCCTAATACAATGTAGCCAACCTATGTACTTAGTAAAAAGTAAAGTGTTACTGCACTGTTTGAGCAGTGCTTTGTAGCCTAATATTGCTGTTGATTATGTGAAAATGTTCTGAAAGCACTAGGCACAAGTAGTTACATATAGTTTGAAATACAAAATAATCCATTCCAAAAACGTATAAAAGCTGCAAGCAATGATGAAGGGGCATGTATAGTGGATGGCACCAAGGCTGGTTGAGACCAGGTTTTTTTCCTAGGTTCTAAGCCGGTTTAATGTCAATAAGAGTTAACGTTTATCACCAGGATGCTCAAAGATCAGAATGCCAGCCAAATTCTGATGTGCAAAATAGTTTTGAAGCTATTTGGAGAGGTCTGGCAATATCACCAGACATTGAAAAATAAGTTTGCAATCCACTTATGTGAAGATATAGGAGTTAAAACACATTTTCGATATTGCACCGCCCCCTAGATGTCAAAGTTCACCAAATTGTTTAGGTGTTCCCAGGATGATGTCATGACCCTATGTACCAAGTTTGGTTAAGATATGTTAAAGGGTTGCTGAGAAATGGGCTAACTTCCTGTTTGGCGACATAGCCATTAAGTTTGATTGGTTGTCACGGCCAAGCACCTTTAGATTTCAAGAAGCTGTTGAATGCATTCGTGTGTCATGGATACCTCGTTTGTGAAAAACGGATGAACGGGTCAAAAGTTAATAAACATTCAACTTTGACCTGTTGGTGGCGCTAGAGCTCTTGAGCTAGTGTTGCCTACACAGTATCACCACTTGAACTCAAGTAATGGGTGGTCTGCTGCACTTTATTACATTATCGGGAAGTTATTACATTATCAGGACTTGCGAAATGAAGGCTAACCTGATAATGTAATAACCTCCCATTAATGTAATACTTTATTACATTATTGGTTAAAAGTGTATTGCATTATTGGGAAATGCACTTTATTACATTATTGGGAAGTTATTACATTATCAGGTTTTATTATATTTTCACTGGACTCAAGTGCAGATTTTTATTACATTAACGGGATTATTACATTAATGGGAATTTATTACATTATCAGGTTCTACAACATCCAAAGACGCTTAACAGGCAATATACATATACATAAACATACATACGACAGACTTCAGATGGAGAAGCGTCGAACAAACAGCACCATCGTTTTCTCACATCCGAAAACAAAGAAAAAGCATAACATGAGGAGAGGAGCAACATAAGCAAATAGTACACTTTACAACAGACCTGGGCATTGGGCGGCCCGCGGGCTACATCCGGCCCATTGGCTGTCCTTGTCCGGCCCGCGAGGTTGCCAAGAAATTAGAAATCAATACAACTGCGGTGCTTTTATTTTGAAGGCGGTTACCTCGGTACCTTGTCAAAAACATGTATTGCTTTTTGCATAAAGTTAATAAATTACTGGTTTGCTGCATAACATACATGCTCTATATTGTTTTTGTGGTTTGAATGTATGTTAAGTAGCATTCCTGGCTAAATGGCCGTCAACTCTTTAACTGATAGTTCACAAGATTTATTTAAAATCGTAGCTCAATGAAAATAAAAATAAGACATTCCTTGGTCACCTTGTGAATCCTACGGAGCCCCCCAGGGGACACGGGGAAAAAAAAGATGGGTGAAAAAAAAAAAATGATGGGTGAAAAAAAAAAAAGGACGGACTTTTGCGAGATCCCGAGTTACTTTTGCGAGATCCCGAGATAGTTTTGCGAGATCCCGAGTTAGTTTTGCGAGATCCCGAGATACTTTTGCGAGATCCCGAGATACTTTTGCGAGATCCCGAGATACTGACGAAAGAAGAGGAGCAATGGAGGAGCGATATTCGCCTATTTTCCGGCCTTCTAACTGGAATAGCGTCACGAAAACCGCACCAATTTCCCCCAGGATGGTTTTATTTTGTACAGAAAACTAAGACTGACATTTCACAGGCTTGATCAACTCCCCAAAATCAGCGAGTCTGGCGAAAGATTAAAGTAACCGGGCCGAATATACGTCCTAGTGCCCAACGGCAGCCAGAGTGCTTAGGGACCGTCGCAAAAGTGCAACGTCTTTCTTTTCTATTTTTAATAACTCACTGGAAATTCATCTAATAAACACCAAACGACTTCTGATGTGTTCATGAACTCATTGTGGATTTCCCACAACCCTTTATTGTCATTAAAAACTCTTTCAATTTTTTTAAAAGGCATAAGTAATCAGTATATATAATTATTTCACATCTTAGGCTTTTATTTTGTAATAGCTCAATTGATTTTATAGATATCAACACTAAACCACTTCTGATGTGTTCATGAACTCATTGTGGATTTCCCACATCCTTTATTTTCAATAAACCCCCTTTTTTAAAGGCACAAGTAATATGTGTGTATAGTTCTTTCATATATAAGGCCTTTCTTATTTGATAGCTGTTTGAATCAGTCACAACCCTTTAGTTTCAAGCAAAACCTTTACAAGTTGTTTAGATATAAGGAGCAATAAGCGTGTATATTCTATTCATACTTAAGGCTTTTATTTTTTAATAACTCACTTGTTTTTCTACATATCGACTTCAAAACACTTCTGATGTGTTCATGAACTCACTATGAAGCTTCCACAGCTTCTTGCTTTCCTTTAAAACCCTTACAAGATTCTTAGACATCATTCATTTCTTTACATTTCTCATTTTTTATTTTGACTTCACTGTTCTTTTTCTTCAAAATTGCTGCTGTTAATTCAGGTCAAGCATGCAAATTGTCATTCAAGCATGACACATACAACCTTTCAGGTAGTTTAGCATTAATTGCAAGCTGTTAAAGCAAAGTGAATAAACAAAAATATGATTACTACAGCCACAAGTATGCATCTGTACTTGACCATCAGCTCGAGATGCTTTCCAAAACAGAAAATCGAGAACAACTATAGCAAGCAATAGTGAGGAGTTAAAATACTAAGAGCAGTCTTTGTCTTTTGTTGAACATAGTCATATATAAATTGGGCTGCACAGTAATTAAATACGTAAATTACATTTTTATTCATTGTCTTACAGATGTCTTATGATTGGTGACACACTGGAAGGAATGGTATCTGAAATTTAAAGTGTTTGTTTTACGACAATAAAGGATGTGGGGAATCCACAATGAATTCATGAACACATCAGAAGTGGTTTGGTGTTGATATCTATAAAAACAAGAGAGCTATTACAAAATAAAAGGCTTAAACATTGTACACACTGAATAAAAGGAATTGAAAAGGTGTGTATTGAAAATAAAGGGTGTGGGAAGTCCACAGTGAGTTCATGAACACATCAGAAGTCGTTTGGTGTTTATTAGATGAATTTCCAGTGAGTTATTAAAAATAGAAAAGAAAGACGTTGCACTTTTGCGACGGTCCCTAAGCACTCTGGCTGCCGTTGGGCACTAGGACGTATATTCGGCCCGGTTACTTTAATCTTTCGCCAGACTCGCTGATTTTGGGGAGTTGATCAAGCCTGTGAAATGTCAGTCTTAGTTTTCTGTACAAAATAAAACCATCCTGGGGGAAATTGGTGCGGTTTTCGTGACGCTATTCCAGTTAGAAGGCCGGAAAATAGGCGAATATCGCTCCTCCATTGCTCCTCTTCTTTCGTCAGTATCTCGGGATCTCGCAAAAGTATCTCGGGATCTCGCAAAAGTATCTCGGGATCTCGCAAAACTATCTCGGGATCTCGCAAAACTATCTCGGGATCTCGCAAAAGTAACTCGGGATCTCGCAAAAGTCCGTCCTTTTTTTTTTTTCACCCATCATTTTTTTTTTTTCACCCATCTTTTTTTTTTCCCCCGTGTCCCCTGGGGGGCTCCGTAGAATCCACCGTAAGAGCTACAAGGTGGGAAAACAATAACAAACATTAGCATTAGCTCTTGAACTAACAAGCACTTTTACTATAGTAAAGACAACAAATATAGCCACTAATATATATGACAGAAGAAAATAAACTTTAACAAAACGTGTGCCCTGTCAGCCAGCCACTATAGAAGCCTTTTTGATACTTTATATCAACTTTATATTAATTACGACGCACTCATTATTTACCGTTAGTTTTTCATTTTATAAATATTTATAATATTATAATATAATTTATAATATAAATATTTATTTTATAAAATTAAAGCACTCGTTTTACACTGGACGGCACCTTTTCAAAATGAAAGCATCACAACATTGTAAAACACCTAGAAAATGTACAAACATGAAAAAACAAGCTATAAATTACAATATTTACTACTATATTGGATTTACTCCACATTAACAGTTTTATCATAACATGTATTCTTATCAGTAGCAGCTCAAAACCAGATAATTTACCGTATTTTGTAAAGCGATTAAATTAATATTGAGCAGAATTTAGTTCGGAGTTTTGGTCCGGCCTCCGCAACCTTCGTGGTATTGGTCATGTGGCCCCTTGGGAAAATTGATTGCCCACCCATGGTTTACAACATGCATCGGAGCCGTGGGTTGGGAGGAGGGTGGTGGGTGGGGGATAAATGCATATCTGTAAATGTGGAAGTTCGAGTGTGTACGCCTGAGATCCGCCTTTGACCAGTGCCTAAACAGTCCTGTCTCAAAAGGACTGGCATGTATACCCAATCCAATTCACACACTTTTGCGTCTCCGTATGCATGCAGATTTCCTCCTGGAAAACACTCTTCTAAACGCGGAATATAAAGT
The DNA here is from genome assembly GCF_030273125.1 of Centropristis striata. Classification (NCBI taxonomy): domain Eukaryota; kingdom Metazoa; phylum Chordata; class Actinopteri; order Perciformes; family Serranidae; genus Centropristis; species Centropristis striata. Next base: position 12,893,476 of record NC_081529.1, on the reverse strand, counting down.
GAAGACGCGACGCCACTTTTGCCTCTTCTGTTCAGACCATCATCATGTAAACGGAGCCTAAAAAAACAAGTAAGGCAGCTCTCACCTCCAGCGGCTAACATTGAGAGTTCCTGCCAGGCAATCTTACAGTCGGGGCATCGAATAAGGTTTGACAGTCTCATTGGACAAAATGACAATAAATAGCTGTCGAAGTCTGATATAGCTGTTGATCAATGCCAGTGCCAAAATGATTACTTTGGCAGGTACTGAGGATTCTGGCTGTCAACTATTTATTTTCCACCCATTACTCTGTTTTGACCCCGCGACTGACTGCAGTGGGATGCCTAAAGGAAATGTGATCTGGCATAACTACCAAAACGGGCGCTGACAGTGGTGTAGTTCTGGAGAGAACACAAAACATCAAATGTTATAAAACAATAAAAGAATAGTGCCTAAAAGGAGATTTTCCATTATACGTATGAACATGAGAAACAGCACAGAGATGTTCTATATATATATATATATATATATATAATTAATTAATTATTATTATTATTATTATTTTTAAATGGAATTCCTCAAGGATGTCTATTGTTTTGCATTTTGGAGGGACAATTATACATTCTTGAGTGGTAAAAACTCATAAAACTGCGTAACAAATGATATTAACCCCAAGCATTGCTGCAACAACTTATCAGTCATAACTGAGCTTGAGAATTGCTGTTACATACTTCCGTTATAATGTTTTCAGCCCTTATACATGTTCACAATTTTAATTTGTCAATGTATTCATTAATTTTATTTCAGATTTTTGACTTAAACAAGTTGACACAGGCCTGTGAACATTACTTCTATGTGGCATATACTGCTGACCTTTTATCTCCCCCTGATCATCCCAAAGCAAAAGGGACTTAATGGTAAGTGGTTGAATCTAAATATATTCTTTGTGTGCTTCAAGGCCAACCCTTTTGCTCCTTTCTTCATCCAACTGAAGAAAAAAGGATTTGAACCGACAACCCATCTGAGTGTCCACAGGCAGATTTTGTGACCTTGAAATAATCATAATTTTTTCACTACAGTGATTTGGGTCAGACTTGGGTCACTATGGTAACTGTCATGCCAAAGTGGGCGATGGCTCAGTGATTTCCATGTCAGATGAAGAATACAGTATGTGGTATCAATCGCCTGCACACACACACATTACACTGAAAAAAGTATAACCTTGCTCAAACAAGAAAAAATGATGAAAAATGATGTCCAGATATCACATCTAAAATATTTGATTTCATAGAATCTAAATTGAGTAACTTCTTACGACCTGATTATTTTATGTTGATGTAAACAATAATACTGCACTTGACTCAACCTTAATTCTTTGCCTTGATCCAAATTATTTTCTTAACATTTTAGTTATTGAACCAAACTAATACATTTAAATTGAACCAACCTTTTAACTGAATTAATGTTTGCATTGACACCAGTTAATTTATTTACATATACCCAAACTATATTAACTTAACTTAACTCATTTTTGTTTCCCACCTTATAAACTCTATAAAAAAGACCCTTGGCCAACAGATTACATTAAATGTATTTATAAATCTTTAACATATGAACTATATGCAACATATTACATACACAGTCTGACTGTGCAGTGTGCAGTGCTTTCCGCTCAAACTAAAAATATTACCTGCAGGTCATGAAGAAGAAAAAAAAAAACTTGAGAGAAATCAAAAACTTTGTTTTGGGTCCTTAGGACGTATATTTAGTTCAGTATAAATCAAACTTGATGTCTCTAAATCCAAAAAGAATGAGTTTTATAATCAAATCAATAATTTTATCCTCTTTTAAATGGCAGTTATTAGTTTGAATGAACAACTGCATGTTACACTTTTTTCCTTTTGTCCTAGCTTAGCTACACTGGCTCCCGGTTGCTTTAAGAATAGATTTTAAAATTTTATTTTTTGTTTTTAAAGCTCTTAATGGCCTAGCCCCCCAGTATTTGACCGAGCTCCTTAAAATCCACACCCCTGCCAGAACACTGAGATCCTCCAGTCAACTGCTACTGGCCGCCCCTAAAACCAGACTTAAAACCAAAGGTGACCGTGCCTTTGTGGCAGCGGCCCCAAGGTTCTGGAATAACCTGCCCTGGCAAATCCGATCTGCAGGATCTTTTGAGGTTTTTAAATCCTCCTTAAAAACACACTTGTTCTCCCTGGCTTTTAATCAAGTTTAAGTGGACATCTTGCAAAAACAAAATTTTATTAAATTTTTTAAATTTTAATTTATTTTATTATATTTTATTTATTTTATTCTATTGTTGCACTGTGTTTATGTTTTTTAGTATTTTAGCTTTTACCGTACTTCCTGCAACTGTGATATCTGTACAGCACTTTGGTCAACCCCGGTTGTTTTTTTGCTTTTTTCAGTGTACGACCTCAAATAACTCCGTACTTTGCTCTTTTTCCTTTCAATTCCATTTTCAGTTCTTCATGCACAGATATATATTGCAGTGTACGCTATAAATAGGTGTTGCACACAAGCATAGCCACCCACAGTGGATGTCTTTCTGAACCTGGGTAGGAGGGGAACAAAGGGACAGCTGTTGCAGGACTTGGACTATCCCCCCAAAAATCTTGGCTTACACTGTAGAAAGCTTTTTAGCATGTAGCTTGCAGTGTGTGTGTGTGTGAGTGTGTGTCACCTCACTGGAATTTGACTGATAAACGGTTTGTTGCAAACAACCCAACCCGACAAGAATCTCTCTAAAAAAAAATCCTTGTTCTGTCTGCACCTGCTTTCTGCTCTTTATCTCCCTCTTCCAAGGTCTCTCTAGATCTCTCTCCTCTCCTACTCCCTCTACTCCTCTAACCCTCCCCTCCACAAGCCTTGATATTTGTTCCTGTCTCTTAATTTCCTCCAGTTTGTCTCTTTTTCACCTCTCCCCGGTATTGCTCTCTTTCCATCAGTCTGCACTGTTGTTATGCTCTCGCTCCTCGTCCAGGCCAGTTCCCCGGAGTACAGTCAGTGTGGTGCGGAGATGTTGGGTCTGTGAGCAAAACACTCTTTCCTCTCCACTTCACACGGGGCTTAGAGATGAGACAAGCACAACTACAGACAGATGAGGCTCCTCTGAGAGCTTCACCGTGTGTATGTGTGAGTGGAACAGATCATTCCTCAGTGGCCATAAGAGGAACCTGCTAAAAGCAGCAGTTCTACTTTGTTCAGCATCGCTGAACAAAATGTTGCTTGTTCACTTGTAGGGTTTAAGATATGTGTTTGTTTTCCTAAGTGTGCACCTTTATATGCATACATACCTTCTTACAATGCTTGTCTGTAAATATAAACCCACATAAGTTCACTTTATTCCTATATCTTAAGGAGCTATTCATTTCTCAAGTAGGATAGGAAAATGTAGGAAGATATAAATAAATGACAAAGATGCAGAAAGAGAGGAGCGAGGGAGAAGAGAGAGAGAGAGAGAGAGAGAGAGAGAGAGGGCAGTGGGAGAGACAGCTAGAGACAGAACCGATGAGACGCTGCGTTTGATCTTTGATTCCTCTGCAATCTTATTTTTCACAGCTGCAAAGAACAGAGACATAGTCTCAGACGCTGAAACACAAATCACCTTGGATGCACTGTATTATTCTAAAGATGATCTGCAGGCTGCAAAAAAAACAAACTTTAGAGAGTGAGGTAGCAGTACAAGCAGACAGAGAGAAAAAAGTCAGGAATGAAAGGGATAGTAGAGGGAAGAGTGTTCTAACTACCTCTCTGAGGTTTGATCTATAATTCATACTTCGTCATCATGTACGCCTTGAGAAGATCTTTTCCCTTTTTCCTTTTTTTTAACCGTCTCACTTTTTCTCTGTCCTTCCTGACCTTCTCTGTGTGTTTGTGTCTATATCTGTTTGCCAATGTTTGACTTTTAGACCACTGTCATCTATGGGTGCTCATGCATGACATCATATCCATTTCCTGGATGCCTCACAGGAAGAAGAAGCGATGAAATGGAGCGTGACAGAAAAGGGCCGGAAGGTCTGGGGCTAAATGGAGCGAAGCACCTAAGCCCCCCCACCCTCTCCTCAACTGACCACTATTTTACCAAGACTACCAGAATTGCTTTTATATCCCAAATGACGGACACAAGGCTGGGGGACATGGTGGCATGGTGAGGCTTGGGAATGTGAGATGATTGGGCGGTTGAAAAGTTTCTACAAAAAAATACAAAAATGTTTTGTTGAATGAACATAATTTTGGTTGGAACATAATAAGTGGTTGCACGAAATAATTTTATCTGAATCTAGATATCTTTATTATGTT